>NW_006922032.1:535174-631698 GCF_000298275.1 Orycteropus afer afer | reverse complement strand
AAAAGAGAACCTACAGATTGGGAAAAAATATTTGGTAATAACATATCTGCAACCATTTTTTAATTATCTTTGACAAGATTTTACTTGTGTGTGATATTCATGATATTGTTTGATAACTTCCACATTCTGTGTTGGATCACCATTCTTTGGAATGGGTACAAATATCAATCTCTTCCAGTCAGTTGGTCAGGTAGCTGTCTTCCAAATTTCTTGGCATAAACAAGTGCCTCCAGCACTGCATCCATTTTTGAAACATCACAACAGATATTCTGTCAACTCCTGGAGCCTTGGTTTTCACAAATTCCCACAATGCAGCTTGGATTTCTTACTTCAATACCATTGGTTCCCAATCATATGCTACTTCCTGAAGTAATTGGACATTGACCAATTAATTTTGATACAGTGAATCTGTGTATTCCTTCCATCTTCTTTTGCTGCATCCTGCATCATTCAATATTTTGCCAATAGAATCCTTCAACATTGCAACTGAAGGCTTGGATTTTCTCTTCAGTTCTTTCAGCTAGAGAATGCTGATCATGTTCTTCCCTTTTAGTTTACCACCTCCAGTCTTTGCACATTTCATTATAATAATTTACTTTTTCTTCTTGAGCTGCCCTTTGAAATCTTCTCTTCAACTCTTTCATTTCTGCATTTCTTCCATTCTCTTTAGCTGCTCTCCATTCAAAATTAAGTTTCAGAGTCACTTCTGACATCCATTTTGGGCTTTTCTTCCTTTCCTTTTTTTTTTTTTTTAATGACTGTTTGCTTTCTTTATGTATGATGTTCTTGATGCTATCCCACAACTCATTGGTTATTGGTGTTCAATGAACCAAATCTATTCTACAGAATAGATGGTCTCTAAATTCACGTAAGATATAATCAAGGTCGTATTTTGCTCTTGTGGACTAATTTTAATTATCTTCAGCTTCTACTTGAACTTGCACATGAGAAATTGATGGTCTGTTCCACAGTCAGCTTCTGGCCTTCTTTGGCTGAAGATATTGTGCTTCTACATTGCCTTCTTTCCACAAATGTAGTCAATCTGATTTCTGTGTATTCCATACAGTGAGGTCTATATATGTAACCATGATTTATGTTGTTGGAAAGGGGCATTTGCAATGAGTAAGTCATTGGTCTTGCAAAATTCTATCATGCAATCTCTAGCATCATTTCTATCACCAATGCCTTATTTTCCAACTACCGGTGATTCTTCTTTTTGTCCAACTTTCACATTCCAATCATCAATAATTGTCAATACACCTTGATTGCATGTTTGGTCCATTTCAGACTGCACAATTTGGTAAAAATCTTGTTTCTTCATATTTGGCTTTTGCAGTGTAGTAAATTACAATGTGGCTTTTCTAGCCATAAGTCTTTGTAAACTCCATGGAGGAATTTACTGTAAGCAACTGAGTAGCTCCTTGTTGTAAAAGTTATTCACCTGGGGTATTTCTGTTGGTAGCAACACAAAGTAATTTTCTGGGAACTTCCGTCTCTCTCTCAGGTGTGTAGAATTCTGATGTTCAGATTGGTTGGTTTGGGCCACTTTGCCAGGCCCAAAAGGAGCCCTCTTAGAGGTAGAAGGAGTCTCTCTGACTGGTAGCTGAGAAAAATGTGCTGCTGAGAGAAACTCACTCATAAGAGACATGAGAGAGACACCCTGCTGAGAAAGAAACATGAGAGACATGCACTGCTGAGAGAGAGACGTGAGCAACATGCACTGCTGAGAGAGTGATGTGTTACTGAGACTGCTGGCTGGTGAGTGAGATGACCAGCTGCAAGAGACTGAGTACATTTCTGAACTGAATTGTAGCTTTTTTCTTCCTTAATAAACCCTATAATCTGTGAGTTCTGTGTGGCCACTGCAGCAAATTACTGAACCCAACAAAGAGGTGGTGGGTGCTGTGGGAGGAATGGTTGGTGAAAGGGCTGGAGTGAGGCAGCATGTATTGCCTCTCAGGAATAGGCCTTGGGCTACTGATGGTGATTCTGTCTTCCTCTTGTGGGGTAAGAGGAGGTCAGAAGATGTGGCCTCCTTGCCCCTTTGGCAGCTTTAATGGTTGGTGTGTTAATTTGAATAATAGTCACATTAATTATTCTTCCTTGTAGACATATGAATATTGTCCTATCAATAATAGTGTTGTCCTTCAGGATAGATATTGAAATATTCTTTGTAACAATGAATGCCACACCATTCCTCTTCAATTTGTCACTCCAAGAATAATATACTATATGCTAGTCTGACTCAAAATAGCCAATATAACTCCATTTCAGCCTACTTTGCCTAGAATATCCATCTTTATGTGTTGCATTTCATTTGGTGTAGCGCTTATGGCACTTGACGGCTAACCAGAAGGCTGGAGGTTCAAACCCACCAGCCACTCCTTAGAAGGAAGATTGGACAATCTACTTCTGTAGAGATACTGCTTCAGACCCCCAAGGAGGGGTTGCTATGAGTCTAAATCTAATCAACTCGACCATAGTGAGGTGTTTTTTGTTTTCTTTTTTTAATTTTCCTAGATTCATACACAAAGTATAGACAAAATCATCTCTCAATGTCTATTTGTGATGCATTATGGGATTGCAGCTAATCACCATAATTTGTTTGAGGTTAAATTCTAAGACTTTGCTCAGGTACTTGTTTGAATTCATTTCTGTGGAAAATGTTACTTTAGTCTGCAATCGGGAAAACATTTGTGAAAACCAGTTTATCCTTGAAATAGAATATCTCTAATTATCCTACTTTGAAGACTCACACTCTGTAAAATTCAAATTAAAAAGTTTATTTAATGTCCAGAGATGGTCCAGACCTGGAAAACATCTCAGTTCACAGAGTGAAGATGGCCATTCCTCCAGACCTGAAAGATGGCGCCATTTTTTATATAGTTGAAGCAAGAACTAAAACTGAAAAACAATGGTTGGCTGAAAGAGAATGAAGGGAGTTGAAAACATGATATCTTAGAACAAGATTTAGCTGGAACTGGTGGGTAACATATAGGTGGAATTACAAGATTAGTTAAAGGTACATAATTGCAAGTGTATGTGCTCTTCAGATAATTATAGGATGACCATAGCATGTTGGCAAAACAGGTTATTTTTGGAATATTTTATTAATTTTTTTTTCTCAAGCATGTGTGTTCCTAGGGACCCATTGTGTAGAAAGTTTATCAATAATGTACATCAAGACTCTTCAGGCATAGCCTATCACATCCTGCATCTGTTGACCAAAGAGGAAAGACATCCTGGGAATACCTAGTGACATCCTGCATCTGCCAGACCATAAATAAAAGAAGAAAAATATTTCCTTTAGGGTATGAAGTTTTGGTTAGCACAAAGGTTAGAGAAGCTGCTGTCAGAAAAGGCAGTCTTAAATTCAACATGGATTCCAGACTCAGATCAGGACTTAAGATGGAGATAAGGCCTTGTTTTTAGGCTGCTCTATTTACCACGTGTCTGGTAGCATAGTGCCTAAGGCATTTGACTGCTATCCAGAAGGCTGGTAGTTCAAACCCATCAACCACTCCTCAGAAGGAAGATTGGGCAATCTACTTCTGTAGTGATATTGTCTCAGAAGTCAAAGAGGGGTCATTATGAGTCAGATCTGACTCGATGACCGTGAGTTTGGTTTAGTTTTTGGTTTTCTGATTTTAGACTCTCATACAAAACCTACATAGAACCCAAAACAAGTGCATGACTGTATAAAACAGGTTAAGAAAGAAAAAGAATTTGCATTTGATTTGTTGAAATTAGAATTAGAAGCAACTCTTTTGTGTGAATGGGGTAATAATTAAAGGAAACCATATCCTATACTAAGATGCATGGTTAAAATTCTTGTTTGAAGTTGAAGATTAAACTCATTTTATACAGCTATTAAAACCAATTTCCATAGATGACACTCCCACTCATGGCGACCCATATGTATCAGAGTAGAATTTTTGCTTCATGGGTTTTCAGTGGCTCATTTTTCAGAAGTAAACTGCCAGGCCTTTTTTTTCCTTATTTGTGACCTAATTTTATTATGATTAGTATAAACTGATATTAAAATATATGACATTTATAGGTAATATTCAAATTTCCTTCTAGAAGATTAAATCCTCAATGCAAAGAATAAAGTAATATATTCCAGATTGAAAAGACGATAATTTTTGCCATTACATATGTATCACAGCATATCTTTCTTTTTTTCTTCAACTTAAGCAACTCATGGATTTTCTGTTTTGTCACATATGAGCCGTTGTTTCTCTAGGGTCCATATTTAATTAATTAAATTAATTCTTTTCCCCTTTAATTTTCATGGGAGATATGCTGTGTACAGTGACATACTTCCTACTAGTCCTTCATTTGGAAGCATAAATGGAAGAAAATATCTGTCAAGAGCTTTAGTTGTCATAATGGTCTTCTTCCATCAAAAGGTTCCTCAGCCTCTTACTTCACTCATTCTTTGTTACTTGAGCTCACATAGTTTATACCTTTTGATAGTTAAAGAACTGATAGTGATTTTAGGAGAAAAACAATATTAACATTTTTAGATAAATAGTGTTTCAAAATAAAAATGTGAACTATTTCCATCATTCACAGGTAGCCACCGATAACTAAAGGGAAAATATTTCATAAATATCTGGCTTCATACCAAACAAGGAAAGGAAAGAATTTGCCATATATTGCATTAGATAGTTTTCTAGAAGAGTCTTATGTAACATTAACCTTCTGCTCTATAAAGTAAGAATACCAGGAAATTATAGTCTTACATGATGCCACATTGTTAAGATAGTAATTAGAATTTTAAATTTATAAAGTTGAATTGCTACAGATAAAATTTGTACTACAGTGTAATTTGCGATACAGAGTACTTGAAGAGTCAAAGTTCCTTACATACCAGGATTGCTTCCGATTTGTCACTATTTTATGTTTTTTTTGTATCTATAAATGGATTTAAATTTGGATTTAATCCATCAAATTATAGGAAAATGAATTTTAAAATACTCTAACTAGATTCACCATTTTGTTACATTAGAAAATTATAGCTTTATAATTAACAATTTATTCATTTTTAAACCTAAGATAGGAATATTGGAAATATAGTGTTTTTGTTTGTTTTCTTCTTTTTAACTTTCTGGATTCTCTGAAGTACCTAGAGTTCTTCTAAAAATGATATTTGGAAGACTTTTAACTTACAGGGAAGTTACTACAAATTCTAATTGAGTCTGAAATGATTAATTTTTTATCTTTGAGGAAGCCACAGTAACATAACAAGCTATTGCAAGCCCAAGTGGTACAATAGTTAAGCGCTTGGCTGCTAATCAGTGGGTAAGCCGCTCAAACCACCTGCCTGCTCAGATGGAGAAAGATGTGACAGTCTGCTTCCCTAAAGATGTCAGCACTGGAAACCCTATAGAGCGATTGTATTCTGTTCTGCAATTGTATCTCTGTTTCTAAGAGTGGGAATTGATTGGATGGTAAAAGGTTTTGTGTTTTATTTTGACTTGAAAATTATGAAACTAAAAATAACTTGTATAAATTATAAAATTATGCAAAAAATTACTGTGTATGCATGGATATATACATATAGCACACACATAGTTTTCTGTAGTTTTAAATATTTTTCTCCAACTTTTTTTTATTTAAAACAAATATAAATGCTTAATTATTACCTGGTAGCATAGCGCCTAAGGTGCTTGACTGCTAACCAGGAGGCTGGCAGTTCAAACCCACCAGCCACTCCTCGGAAGGAAGGTTGGGCAATCCTACTTCCGTAGTGATGACTGCCTCGTAAACCCAAGGAGGGGTCGCTATGAGTCAGGGCCAACTCGACGGCAAATAACAACAACAACAACAACAATTATTACCTATAAATATATGTGCATAAACATATATATATACGACATTTCAAAAATAATGCATATTGTTGTTGTTGTTGTTATGTGCCATCCAGTCTGTCTGCTTCTAATAGTGACACATTCTTGGGTTTCTGAGGCAGTATCACTAGGGAACTAGATTGCCCCATCTTCCTTCTGAGAAGTGGTTGGTGGGTTTGAACCGCCAGCCTTCTGGTTAGCAGTCAAGTGCCTTAGGCATTATGCTACCAGAACTCCTTATTTTACTGTAATATTAATAAATTTACTTTTGAGTCATCATTTAAGTATCTTAATGTCATTTGATTATATGAATATTTTGAACAGGTTTTACTTTTATGTTTCCCTAATAAATGAAGGTGCTCTTGTGGTGCAGTGCCTAAGACATCTGACAGCTAACTCGAAGATTGGCAGTTCAAACCTACCAGCCCCTCTGTGGAAAGAAGATGGGGCAATCTACTTCTGTAAAGATTTATGGCCTCAGAAACCCAGTTGGGGTCACTATGAGTTGGAATAGACTTGATGGCAGTGAGCTGGGTTTTTTTGTTTGTTTGTTTGTTTAATAAAGAACAGCATTTTTCACATAGCATATGCTCTATAGAGGGGAATTTTGAGAAAAATAGTCTAATAAAATTATGTATGGTTTAATCATCTACTCAGCAATAAGAATTTACTTATACCAATAGAAATTTAGGCACTCAAACAATTCATTTCTGTTTGATACTGTCTCAGCAACCCAAGGAGGGGTCGCTATGGGTTGGGTCTGACTTTATGGCACATAACAACAACAACAATAGAAATTTACCCTGAATATACAGATACAATTCCATATATATACCAAATAGCATCTTCATAACAGTTTTTCTTTATGCCAATATCTGTAACAGCTAAAAATAGAAAACAACACAAGAGCCTAATAGTAAGAGGCAGTTTTGTTTGAATATGATTTGTTTACAACATTGAGGACCATAGAACCCCCTCAAGAAAAATCTCCCCCCAAAAAATTAAAAATTTCGAAGTCCAAGTAAGAATTAACTGCTAGAACATATTGATAAGTGAAATAAGAAAATTTCAAAACAGTATGCATTTTATTGAAGATACATATATTAAATAAATAAAATTAAAACTGCTTACCTATAAGATGATTGACAGAAAAGTATAGAATGACATGAAGGAAATGATGGTAACAATAAGATTTCCTTGAGTTTTTACAGGAAAAAGAAGCCTATAATATTAAAGTTGACTTGAAATAAATAAATGTAACTTCAATCAAATTGGTTTTATAACTTCAAAGAGAAATGAATTGTTTTAAGTAATTTGGAGCTTATTTTTCTGGCTGTACATTCTTAGTGAGACTCTGCTCATGAACAAAAAGAACTCCCAAAAATATAAAACTGCACTCAGTACTAATTAGAAGCATATTTTTATAATAATTTTGAAGCTATCTATGTATTTCATAAAATAATTAACAAATAATCCTAATGTTATTAATGTCTAGTTTTCAGAACTGGAGAAATGAGATAAAATTATAAAAAGAAAAGTGGAAGAAAAATTTCCTGTAATGTTATATGTGAATGGGAAATACCAGTATAAATTCAAAATTCATTAATTGAACTGTAATTCTTAATTCTGCCCACTGAAAGGGTCTAAAACAGTAGCCCAAATTTCTAACACAAATCACTTCAAGCACAGAGGCCTGACTTCCAGTATACAGAAAACACAGGAGGTGGTTAGAGCAATAAAACATTACCTATTCCAAAACCAGACAAATTCAGTATTTGATATTCTATGAGACAACTAATGTGGTACTTTCAAAAAAAAAAAAAAAAATTTTAAAAATTGGAGAATTATTTTTTTATGAAAAAGATAAATGTAAAAAGTATAGTTATATGTATATATAGATACACACAGGACATGATTTCCTTTAATGATTACCCTATTCACACAAAAATTAAGAGTTGCATCTAATTCTAATTTCAACAACTCAAAAGCAATTTTTTTTAACATATTTTGTACAGTCAGGCACTTGTTTTGGGTTCTATGTAGGTTGTTTATGAGGGTCTAAAATCAGAAGCACTTGGTAAATAGAGCAGTCTGAAAATAAGTCTTAAGTCCTGATCTGAGTCTGAAATCCAAGTTGAAGTTAAGACTACCTTTTACAACAGCAGTATATGTATGTATATGTATATGCATACATATATGTATGTATTTGAGAAAAAGAAAATGCAAAAGTAAATATTGTTGTTAGGTGCCATTCCAGTCAGCTCCAACTTCTGGTGACCCTGTGTACAACAAAATGAAACATTGCCCACTACTGTGCCCCATCCTCACAGTCCTTGCTATGCTTGAGCCCACTGTTACAGCCACTGAGTCAATCCATCTTATTGAGGAACTTTCCCTTTTTTACTGACCCTCTACTTTACTAAGCATGATATCCTTCTCCAGGGAATGGTCTCTTCTAACAACATAACCAGAATACATGAGATGAAGTCTTGCCCTTCTTACTTCTAAGGCACATTCTGGCTATACTTATAGAACAAATTTTTGTTCTTCTGGTTGTCTGTGGTATTTTCAGAATTCTTCACCAACATCAAAAGTAAAATATATCAATTCTTTTGCAGTCTTCCTTATCCATTGTCCAGCTTTCACAAGCATATGAGGTGATTGAAAATACCATGGCTTGGATTGGGCACACCTTACTCTTCAAAATGATAT
Source organism: Orycteropus afer afer (assembly GCF_000298275.1). Lineage (NCBI taxonomy): Eukaryota > Metazoa > Chordata > Mammalia > Tubulidentata > Orycteropodidae > Orycteropus > Orycteropus afer. The sequence goes on along the minus strand of NW_006922032.1, from coordinate 623,131 downwards.
CTTTGCTCCTTAGCACTTTAAAGAGGTCTTTTGGAACAGATGTTCCCAGTGCACTGTATTGTCGGATTTTTTGACTGCTGCTTCCGTGGATGTTGACTGTGGGTCCAAGTGAAATAAAATCTTGGATAACTTCCAACTTTTCTCCATTTGTCATGATGTTACTTATTGGTCCAGTTGTGAGGATTTTTGTTTTATGTTGAGATGTAATCCATACTGAACACTGTTGTTGTTGTTGTTGTTATGTGCCGTCGAGTCAGACCCGACTCATAGCAACCCCTCCTTGGCTTTCCGAGGCAGTATCACTACGGAAATAGATTGCCCAACCTACTTTCCGAGGAGTGGCTGGTGGGTTTGAACCTCTAGCGTCCTGGTTAGCAATCAAGTGCCTTAGGCACTATGCTACCAGAGCTCCCACTGAACAGTTAGTCTTTGATATTCTTCAGTAAATACTTCAAGTCCTCTTCACTTTCAGCAAGCAAGGTTGTGTCATCTGCATGTCTCAAGTTGTTAGTAAGTCTTCCTCCAATCCTGATGCTGCATTCTTCTTCACATAGTCCAGTTTCCCAGATTATTTGTTCAGCATAAAGATTGAATAAGTGTGGTGAAAATATATAAACCTGACACACACCCTCCTGATTTCAAATTGTGCAGTATCCCCTTATTCTGTTTGAGCAATTGCCTCTTGGTCTATGTACAGTACAGGTTCCTCATGAGCACAATTAAGTGTTCTGGAATTCCATTCTTTGTGATTGGTGTTCCGCATGTCAAATATTTTCTTCATACAGTTTCTAAATTCAGGTGGGATATAATCAAGGCCAGGAGCTCTGGTAGTATAGTGCCTAAGGCACTTGACTGCTAACCAGGAGGCTGGCGGTTCAAACCCACCAGCCACTCCTCAGAAGGAAGGTTGGGCAATCTACTTCCGTAATGATACCACTCGGAAATCCAAGGAGGGGTCTCTATGAGTCAGGGCCGACTCAATGGCATGTAACAACAACATAATCAAGACCATATTTTTGCTCTTGTAGACGTGTTTTAATTTCTTCAGCTTCGACTTGAACTTGCATATGAGTAATTGATGTTGTTTCACAGACAGCTCCTGGCCTTGTTTATACTGATGACATTGAGCTCCTCCATTGCCTCTTTCCAGAGATGTAGTAGATCTGATTCTTGTGTATTCCATATGGCAAGGTCCACATGTATAGCCTCCAATTGTGTTGCTGAAAAAAATGTAGTTACAAAATTCTGTCATGTGCTCTCCAGTGTAATTCTTATCACCAAGGCCATATTGTAGTTGCTGTTAGGTGTCGTTGAGTCTTCTCCAACTCTTAACAACCCTACATACAGCAGAACGAAACACTGCCCAGTCCTGTGGCAGCCCCACAATATTTGCTATACCCTCAGCCCATCATTGTAGGCACTGTGTCAATCTATCTTGTTGAAGACCTTCCCCTTTTTTGTTTACCATCCATTCTACCTAGCGTGATATCCTTCTCTAGGGAATGGTCCCTTCTTATAACATGACCAAAGTAGATGAGATGAAGTCTGGCCATTTTCACTTCCAAAGAGCATTTTGGCTGCACTTCTTCCATGACAAATTTGTTAGTTCTTCTGACAGTCCATGGTACTTTCAGCATTTTTTGCCAATACCACAACTTGAAAGCCTCGGCTCTTCTTTTGTCTTCCTTATTAATTGTCTATCTCTCACATGCATATGCGGTGATTGAAAATACCATGGCTTGTGTCAGGTGCACTTTATTCTTCAAGGAGACATCTTTCTTCTTCAGCACTTGAAAGAGGTCTTTAGCAGCAGATTTGCCCAATTCTGTACATCATCTGATGTCTTCACTGCTGCTTGCATTGGTGTTGATTGTAGAACCAAGTAATATGAAGTCTTTGACAATTTCAATCTTTTCTCCATTTATCATGATGTTACTTATTGGTCCCATTGTGAGGATTTTGTTTTCTTAAGTGCTTCAATTCATCCTGACTTGCAACAGTCAAATTTGCATCATCAGTTTATGGCAGGTACCAAGGCCATAGTTCCCAACTACTGATGATTCTACTTAGTTTACAACTTTTGCATTGCAGTCACTAGCAATACATCTTGGTCACATGTTTGATCAACTTCAGACTGCAGAATTTGATGAAGTTCTTTAATTTCTTCGTCTTTCACTTTAGTGGTTTGTGTGTAAATTTGAGTAATGGTCGTATTAACTGGTTTTCCTTGTAGATGTATGGATATTATCCTATCACCGATAGCATTGTATTTCAGGGTAGATCTTTAAATGTTCTTTTTGACTATTAATATACTACCATTCCTATTCAACTTGTCATTCATGGCATAGTATATTATATGATTATCTAATTTAAAATGGCCAGTATCAGTCACTTTCAGTTCACTAATGTCTAAGATATTGATTTTTATCAGTTCCATTTCACTTTTGAAAACTTCCAATTTTCTACATTCATACTTAATACATTCCATATTCCAGTTATCATTGAATGCCTGTAGATGTTCCTTCCCATTTTGAATCATGCCTCATCAGCAAATGAAGGTTCCCAAGGCTTTAAAGTAACAATGGCATCTCTTAATTATTCAATCTATATGATGTATGGGAGTTTTGCTGGCATAGTGCCTATGCATTTGACTGCTAACCAGAAGACTGGGCTGTTCAAACCCACCAGCCACTCCTCAGAAGGAAGACTGGGCAGTCTACTTCCATAGAGATACTGCCTCAGGAACCCAAGGAGGGGTCACTATGAGTCAGAATCGACTTGATGGGAGTGAATTTGGTTTTGGTTGTATATGATGTATTCATGTGCTAAAGTATGACATATTCTGTGTTAATGTTACCAGAGTTTCTATTTTTCCCTATATTTGAAAGTTTTCCTAGTAAAAGGAAATATTTTTCTGTAATAAAGTTAGAAGGAAAAATATTTAAATAATATTACATTTGTATATAATATATGATCTTGGATTAAATCTTGGATTGAGCAGATTAGCAATAAAGGGTATTTGAGGGACATTTGAATAAGGATTGCTACTAGATAAGAAGAAAATGTATTGGCACAGAAAGTTAGACATCATTAATTGGAAAAAAAAAAAAAACTAAAGCAAATACAGCAACTTAAAAACCAGAAGTACTGTATGATACCATTTTGGTAATTAAAAAAAATACATTTAAAAATAAATGGTGTAATGAGCATCTCTGACAAGTAGGTATATGGTATTTTATTTCCTTATTTACTTATCACTTTTTCTCACATTTTGCAATGAATATATATTCCTTTATGATAATCAAATGTAATTTACTGTACAAATGAATTATAAAAAAGAAAATCCCATCACTGCTATAATGAATGATAAATTATGTTTGTACAAAGTATTAAATTTCTATCAACTACTACTTTAGAACAATATAAAATACCTTGGGAAATTTTGATTAAAATATTTATTAAAATATATAAAACATTTATTATTCTTTTCTTCTAAAATACAGTTATTAAACATAAATGCTAAATATAGGAATTTTTTTTAATTTGACAATATGTTAAATGAATTATACTTTAAAGTTCAAGAGAATTAATGCATTTTTCACATGTAATGCACACACGCATATGATATGAATTATATGCATAGGAAATGAACACAAGAGGGGATTGAGCAGTTACAGAAAAGCATAATGTGTGTGTAATTTGGGTTAAAATACAATAATCTATATTGTAAAATATTTTCTTAATTTATAATATACCCAGAATGGTTATATACAAAAAAAAATCCTTTCTTTGAAATCACTGCAGAGTACTCACAAACCAAAACCAAAAACCCAACTCACAGCTATCGAGTTGATTGCTACTTATGGCATCCATATATATAGGACTTTCCCATATCTCACAGCATCCATGTGCCCCATAGAGTTTCCCAGGCTGTAAATCTTTATGGAAACAGACTGTCTCATGTTTCTTATGCTGGGTGACTAGTGGATTGGAACCAATGACCTTTTGGTTAGCAGCTGAATGCTTTAACAGCTCAGCCACCAGATCTGCAGAGGCACAGGGAACTTTTTAATTCTCATTAGCTGAGCTTTAATATTTTCTTGAATTCCCTCTATGTTGTACTAAGCATAAATGACAGGAAAATATTGGGATTTTTTTTTGTTCTGTCTATGTGACAAGTATCAGAATATTATAAACTGTTGTTTTTATGTGCCATCAAGTCAGACCTGACTCATAGCGACCCCTCCTTGGGTTTCTGAGGTGGTATCACTATGGAAGTAGATTGCCCAACCTTCCTTCCAACGAGTGGCTGGTGGATTTGAACCACCAGCCTTCTGATTAGTAGTCAAGTACCTTAGGCACTACCCTACCAGAACTCCTATAAACTGTTAGGTGAAGAATACATTCCAGTGACATTTTTGGCTCTGAACATATTCAGTTTGTCAGCAACAGTTTGTGTGTGTGTGTGCGTGCTTTTTTTTTTAATTATGTGTCCCTTCATTTTGTTAACCTTTTTTAGAATATTAGGAAGTATATCCAGACTAGAATTTTATTAAGGCTATGAATATTAAAATAATATTAATAAGAAGAAGACAAAGTGGAACTGCCCCACAGGCTTTCTAAGGTTATAGTCTTGAAGGAAGCACTCTGTCACATCTTTCTCCCACAAACTGGCAGGTGGGTTCAAATCACTGACCTTTTGGTTAGCTGTTGAGCCCTTAACCACTGCACTCCCAGGGCTCCTTATATGAGCATTGTTGTTATATGTGGTCAAGTTGGTTCTGACTCCTAGTGACACTTTATACAACAGATGAAACACTACCCAGTCCTGCACCATCCTCACAATTGCTGCTATGTTTGACTACATTGTTGCAGCCATTATCAATCCATCTTGTTGAGGGTATTTCTCTTTTTCATTGACTCTCCACTTTACCAAGTACCATGTCCTTATCCAGGGATTGGTCCCTTCTAATAACATGTCAAAAGCACAAAAGCTGAATTCTTGCCATCCTCACTTCTAAGGAGCATTCTGGCTGTACTTCTTCCAAGTCAGATTTATTCCTTCTTCTGACAGTCAATGGTATAATCATTATTCTTTGCCAGCACCATAATTCAAAGGCATCAATTCTTCATTCTTCCTTATTCATGTTCAGCTTTTGCATGTATAAGAAGTGAATGAAAATACTATGACTAGAGTCAGGCACACTTCAGTCTTCAAAGTGATATCTTTTCATTTTAACCCTTAAAGAGATCATACGAACATTGTTGTTGTTGTTGTTAGGTGCTGTCAAGTGGCTCTGATTCATAGTGACCCTATGTACAAAAGAATGAAACACTGATTTGTCCTGTGCCAGTCTCACAATCCTTGCTTTACCTGAGCCCATCATTGCACCCACTGTGTCAATCCATCTCATTGAGGGTTGCTGAAGGAGCAAGGAGGCTACATCTGCTGACCTCCTCTAACTCCACAAGAGGAAGACAGAATCACCATCAGCAGCCCATGGCCTGTTCTTATGAGGCCAGAAATGCTCCCACCCTCCAGCCCTCTCACCATCTTGACACCAACCATCCCTCCTGTGGCACCCACCACCTCTCTGCTGGGTTCAATAATTTGCTGCAGTGGCCACACAGAACTTGCAAATTATGGGGATTATTAGAGAAGCAACAGACTATGAACGTTCAGGAATGTGCTCAGTCTCATCCAGCTGTCTCTGTCAGCTGGCATCTCTCTCAGCAGCATGTCTCTCTCAGTGCTGTGTCTCTCTCAGAAGTGCATCTGTTTCAGCCAGCAGTCAGAGAGATATATCCCTTCTACCTCAAGGAGGGCTCATTTGGAGCCTGGCAGAGTGGCAAAACCAACCAATCCCAACATTAGAGTTCTACACACCTGAGAGAGAGTGAACTTTCCTAGAAAATTACTTTGCACTGCCCCAGGAGGATGACATTACCAAGAAGCTACTCAGTTGCTTACTGCAAAGTGGGAGTTACAAAGACTATGGCTAGAAAAGTCATACCATGTAATTCTCTACACCACAAGGACCTTCCCCCTTTTTGTTTACCCTCCAATTTACCAGGCATGATATCCTTCTCCAGGGAATGGTACCTTCTTACAACATGACCAAAGTAGGTGAGACAAAGTCTGGCCATTCTTGCTTCTAAGGTATTTGGCTGCACTTCCTCCAGGACAGATTTGTTACTTCTACTGGCAGTCCATGGAACTTTCAGTATTCTTTGCCAACACAACTCAAAAACATCAACCCTTCTTTGATCTTCCTTATTCATTGTCCAGCTTTCACATGCATATGAGTTGAGTCTATAAAATGTAACAGAGTATAGGATCCCCCCACAAGCATACTCCCCCTCCATGGAGCTTCCAGGTCATCCCCTGCCCCTGTGCAGAGCCAGGAGCCCACCACATGTCCCACCTCCCCTCGTCACTCCTAGCTCTTAACCTTACTATCACCAACCTCACCCCACCCCCACCCTCACCTTCACCTCCACCCCTCTATCCTTCCTGGGCCAACCTCTGGGATCCCCAAAGCTCCTCCCCACTCCTATTGGCCAAGGTAGAGATCCTCCTCTCTGTCCAATGGCCTGTGCTACTGCTGCCAGCCCACATCCCTCTATTCCCGCAGGTGATGAGGGAATAGAGGGGGAACAGAGGAAGTGATGAGTTATGACACTGGGTGACTGATGACACCAAGTGACATCACCACCTTGATGTCCCCTTCCCTGCAATACTAGCTCATCCTCTACTACTGCTGCCATGGACCCTGGAATCATTTTAGTGTCACCCCCTCTGACAGTGTTGATAGATCTGTTTCACACCCCACCCACCTCCTTCTAACCTCCTTAGTGACTATACTGAAGAGTAGAAGCTTGTGCATAGAAGAATCCCCAGAAAATACCTTTCTGAGAATGTTTCATTTGGGCTGAGACCTGGATGGCGGGCGAGGTGTTCACAGAACTGAACAAGCATCTTGACAGGAAAAAAATCACATTACTATCTATAGTCCCCTCCTAATACTGCTTACATGACTCCCTGACATTGGTTTAGGACTTACCTAAACCAATTGACATGCACTACACTTTCTAATCTATACAGCACAGCACAGAAATTTGCAAGATACACATAGATACAACTTACATTGTGTTACATTTCTAAATTAAAACACCCACTCACATTAAATGGCCCACTAAAGTTTATATGGTAAAAATCTATATTCCTGGAACCAGGATCAAGAGTTTCCATGCTCTCCCCTATTTATGTAATTTTATTTCCTACTGTTCTCATAGGAGCTCTGGTAGTGTAGTGCCTAAGACACTTGACTGCTAACCAGAAGGCTGGTGGTTGAAACCCACCAGATACTCCTCGGAAGGAAGATGGGGCAATCTACTTCCGTAGTGATAATGCCTCAGAAACCCTAGGAGGGGTCACTATGAGTCAGGTACAACTCGACAGCACATAACAACAACAACAACAACACTGTTTTCATATTTGGACCTTTTATTCCACCTATACTACTCCAACAATAATTGCTATTTCTTGTCTCAGTTGTTTAGTTTGTTTACCTTTTTTTTTCTTTTTTAACAATTCTGTCTAGAATACTTTCTCCACTACACTGTATCTCTCTTTGAGGGTCAAGCTCCATCCCTTTTCCTTCATTTGTAATCTACACTAATCATCCAAACTGGTAGAGATCTGTCCCTCTGTAGAAATGTTTCAACACTAGTCAGAAACATCAGTTGGTTAACATATAAACTTCTGCCATATACTATGGCTCATCTCTTCCTATATTCATTTATAACTCTCCAACCAGATTCTACATTCCTCCTGGTCAGGTCCCATTTTCTATACTTCTTCGATTTTATACTTCTTCTTAAAATGGAATTTCTTTTATTTTTAAAGCTGAAAAATTTTGAAGTGTTTTAATTTTCTATCACTTAAAACTGCTCTAAAGTTTAGTGATTGAAAAATAAGAAAACTATTTAATGCAGACTGACAAATTTCTGTTGGAATTTTGTATATTGAATATGAATGGTGACTGTGGTTTACAAAAATATCTGGAGAGCCACTTGAGACTTACGTATTACTTATCTATTTCTTTTTATTGCTTTTTTTTCTTAACTTAAGAAGTGCATAATGAAATATAATTGTGTAAAATTGCTATTTTTGTGACCTTATTAATCATGAAATAATAATATATTGCCACATAGCTTTGCCTCTTGTTTTGTAGTAAGTTTTATTTATATGGAATTTTGAAGTGTATAACCCTTATTAATATAAATTTTTCCAATAGTAAATGTTAATAGGATGATTTGCTTAGAAAATAATGATTAGAACATTTTTATAGAAATGTTGATATGTGTTTTTTATAGAAGTGTTTAAACATTTTAAGTGTTCATATTAAATAATATTTCATTTCATTTTATTAATTTTATGTCATTCATTCAATTCTCCTTTTTTTTCTTTCTTTTTTTCAAGGCCCTGTGGAATCCTACATACACTGACTGTTTATTTAAACCAGTACATATTTCAACCTAGGCTAAACTATCGACCAATGAGAAATCCATCACTAATATGTGGCATTTTAATTATTGAATAAAATAATTATTTCTGTCAATCCATATGTTAAATATCTCTCAAAATATGTAATACAGAAATGTTTCCATTCCAAATACTTTACAATTATTTTTTTGCATACGTACACAGTTCTATAAAATATTGAATAATGAAAATTCCATTGTCATATTTCTACCTTATCTTTATTGTATTTTAATAAAAATATATTTTTATTTTAAATTATTTCTATATTCAGATATATTAAAATGTAATATTCCACTTGGCAGCACATTTTTTTTTATTCAGCTTTCTCATTCATATCATTTGTCTCTCTGGTTATAATTTGTATTTAATTTCACCACATAATGTATGAGTGTTAGGTAGGTTTGACAACAATGTTTCTAGTTTTTTGTTTTTTTTTTCCTATCTTGATGGAACAATTCCAACCAAAGAACTAAGTTACTGTAACTCTTTTGCCCTTCTATTCATACCAAATGATACAAGCAGTATATCTTCAAATGGAGTAAGTAAGAGTTGTGCTGTGAATACAGAAAGTCAAAAACTTATTCATATTCTTAAACAGCTGAAGCAAATTTAATGGACAGTGACTTCAATGGAGAGAAATTCTTGGATGCATCATTTAAAAAAAAAAAAAAAAAAAAAAAGGCCTGTCTTCTGGACTTGGCATTTTTCCCTGACTTTGTGTATCTGTCTTTATTGACTTTCTATACCAATGTATTTTAATTATCAAATGACAGAGGGACAGTCAATATTGTAGTTTGTTGGAAGGATAAGTGAAGTATATAGTAGTCCAAGAAAATGGATCAATGTGATGGGCAATTTACAGGACAATAGAGCATCAGGACCTAAGGTGAGGAAGGCAGGTTTTACAGTTATCTATATTTTGCAAATATGCAATGAAAAAAATCATGAGAATGGTGAAAACATTCAGAAATATGTAACAAAATTTCTTAAATGATTTAAATCATTATGTAACCTGTAATATGAATAATTAAATGCTGAATTTAAACTATGATATTTAAATAAAACTATAAAATATATTTATTTTCATAATATGTTATGTGTGTCCTTGATTTTTTCTCTTAAAGCAGTCTTTCTTATCCATGATACATAACAATGTTTCAGTTTTTCTAACAATTTTCTATAATTTATTCTTTTTACTTTATTCTTATCCTTTTCTTTTTCTTGTCTTCTTTTATAACTGAAGCATTATAGACGTTTGTAATACATAACCCCTTCAACCTTGGGCTTCAGTTCTGCTTTCTACTTCCAGCCCACTGAAACTGGAGGATTTTCTTCACTCAGCTGCTGGCTGCTGAGGCTGACAAGCCCAATGTTGACAAGTAAAAAGGCACAGTCCCACTGTTACCAAATCACATTGCAGGCCACTAATTCATGTCCAGATGAAGTCCCGGGATCACCAGGGCATGGCAGGCTGTTGAACAACAACTTGGCTACATGCAGGGTTCAAGCGTGCCATAAGCTGGAGACCTTCTTCAAAGTTGCTTCTTTTATACTGGAAGCAAACCACAACCCTAAAGCAGCTATTCAGCTGCTCCAATAGATTCCACTATAGAGTTAATTACCAAGATCACTATGGGGAATGACACATCCAGCTGCCAGCCACTCAACCAGGCCCAGCAGAACTTCCACGGTAAAATAGCGTCAGAAGAATGACCTGGTCATCTTCCCAGACTTAGCCAATGAAAACCCTAAGGAACACAAAGATCTAATCCCAACTGATCATGAGGATGGCACAGGACCAGACAGCAATTTCTTTCATTTTGCATGCAGCTGCCATGAGCTGGAATCTGACATAATGGTAGCTAACCATAACAGTAAAAAGAGAATAATACTTACAACATTTTTATGCCAACAAATTAAATAATTTTGAAAATATGGACACATCATTAGAAATACAAAAGCTAAATTGTCTCAAAAAGAATAGAAAATCTAAAGAGACCCATAAGGAGAAATTGAATCCGTGATTTAAAAAAAAAAACCTCCCACAAAGAAAAGTTCTGGACCAATTGGCTTCACTGGATAATTCTACTAACTATGGAATAATTGACTCTAATCCTTTTCAAAGTCTTTCAAAAAATAGGAAGGAACACTTCCTAATTCATTCTATGAGGCAAGCATTACCCTGATAACAAAGCCAGATAAATGTGCCACAACTAAAGAAAACTCCAGACCAGTATCCTTTATGAAAATGCTCAAAAAAATAGCAGCAAACTGAATCCAACACCATCATATAAAAGTATCATACACCATAAATAGATGGGATTTATTTGAAGAATTCAAATGTGGTTCAACATTAAAAAAATCCATCAATGTAATGAACCACATTCATAGAATTTAGGAAAATAACCAAACCACATATTCATCTCCCTCAGTGTAAAAAAGGCTATTATAATAACCAAAACCACCACCATCCAGTCGATTCTGACTCAAAACAACCCCCATTGGGTCAGTTTCTGAGCCAGTAAATCTTTACAGAAGTAGATTGTCCTGTCTTCTTTCTATGGAGTGGCTGGTGGGTTTGAACTGCCACCCTTCCAGTTAGCAGTCAAATGCCTTAGGCACTGCACCACCAGAGCTTCTTTGGTATTATAATAGGTATATTATAATGGGTATATTGATGGACTAGAATTGATAATACATAAATAAACCCATTCATGTAGGGCCAAAATGATTTTTAAGAACAATTCTAAGTCTGTCCAGTGAGGAACAATAGTCTCTTCAATAAATGTGCTGGGACAACTGGATCTTTACATGCAAAAGAGTGATGTTGGATCCACACCTCACACCATATCTAAAAATTAACTCAAAATAGATCAAAGACCTAAATGCAGCAACAAAGGATAAGAGTTGTGCTTCAACTCTAGTTTTTGCCAATGGATTCATATATATGACACCAAAATCATGAAAATCAAAAGAAAAAAATAGAAAAATGTCACAACAAAATTAAAAATTTTTGTGCATCAAAGGAATTTATTAACAAAGTGAAAAGACAGTTATGGAGAATGTATTTGGGACCATGTATCTAATCAGGAGTTCTGGTACCATAGTGCCTAAGGCACTTGACTGCTAACCAGAAGACTGGCAGTTCAAACCCACCAGCCACTCCTCGGAAGGAAGATGGGGCAATCTACTTCTGTAGTGATACTGTCTCGGAAACCCAAAGAGGGGTCACTGTGAGTCGGATTCGACTCGACAGCACAAAACAACAACAACATGTATCTAATGAGAGAGAGAGAGAGAGTGATTTGGGTGAAAATTTACAGAGCAAATTCACTTTCCATACAGCAGTTCACATACACTTTGTCTCGTGATATTGGCTACAATTTACCACAATGCAACAGCTCCCCTGCCACTTCCTCCAGAGAGCTACCTCTTCCCTGTGTCCATCCCTCCATGCACTCCTGCCCCCTGAGCTGTTTCTCTCTGTACAAACAGCCCTTCTTTCTCCCATGATTGTTCTCTCCAAGGAATGTATCTACCTCAGGTAAATGTTCAACTCATATGCCTTTGTTTGGCTGGAAGCCACAGGTGTGGGTTCAATACCAGACCTGAAGGGCAGCTAGGGGCCATAATGTCAGTGGTTCCACCAGGCTCTATCAGACCAGCAAACTTGCCCCCCCCCTTTTTTTTATCTTTTCTCCAAATGATTTTGGGTTTTGTTCCACATTGTTCTCCCTCTCTATCCAGCATCTCCTACATAGATCCCCCTCTCTAAAAGAGTTTTATAGCCATAAAATATAAACCACTCATACAACACAACAGAAAAAAAGACAAGCAACTCAATTTTTAAAATAGCCAAAGGAATAGATACTTCACTTGGAAAGAAAAACAAATGTCCAATAATCATATGGAAAGATACTCAACATCATTAATCAGCACAAATGTGCAAACCAAAAGCACAATGACATACTCCTTTACCCTTCAACAATAGTTCTTATCAGGAAAAAAAAAAAAAAGGAAAATAACTAGTGTTGGCAAGGATGTGGAGAAACTGTTATCCACTTTGGTGAAATTGTAAAATTGTGCAGGTGCTATGAAAAATAGTCTCTCATTTACTGAAAATGTTAAACATAGAATGATTCCACTTTTTGGATGTATGCAGGCATACATCATTTTATTGCACTTCACTTACTGCACTTTGCAGACAATGCAGGATTCAAAACCACAGTGTTAACTGTAGTAATAGACCAAAGAAACTTGGTCAGGAGGATAAAACACGAGTATGTGATAGGAAATGTAGTGAATACAGTCCATCACCCTAAAGTTAAGGAATAAAAACTTGAAGCAGAATTCATCTGAGCCTTTTCCTGACTTTTCACTGAACTGAGTATTTGTGATCCCAAGACAACACTGTTTCTTGAGGTATGATGTCTGGGAATTGGCAATACATCCCCTATTGTCTCATAAAGAAGATAACTTTTTTTTCTCTTACAGTTAGCAAAATGTTAGACATAATTTGTCTCTGTGACCAATGTAAATATTTTTTATTGCTAATGGAATATTTGAAGAGTGGAACAAATTTCTTGCCTCTGTCTATCAGCCCGTTATTTGAATTCTTCTTTTCTTGCTTTGATTGAAACACATTTTTCCATCATTGTTATTATTATCAGCCAAATAAAATGTCAGAGTTCTAATCTAGATACTGTTGTTGTTGTTGTTGTTGTTGTTATGTGCCGTCAAGTCGGACCCGACTCATAGCGACCCCTCCTTGGGTTTCCTAGGCAGTTTCACTATGGAAGTAGATTGCCCCGTCTTCCTTCCAAGGAGTGGGAACTATATCTCTATCACTATCTTTTTATGTATATCAGTATCTATATTGATATTATATCTAGTTGTTATTGTTACTTAGGCTGTCTTAGAGTGTTCAGCATATATAGATAAGTTTCTTATAGTTATTTTTAAAAATTTTATTAATTATGTTGTTGTCGGGAATATACACAGCAAAACATACACCAATTCAACAGTTTCCACAAGTACGTTTCAGTGATATTGTTTACATTGTTCAAGCTCTACAACCATTCTCACTTTCCTTTTCTTAACTGTTACTCCCCCATTAACATAAACCTCACTGCCTCCTAAGGCTCCTATCTAATCTTTTGAGTTGCTGTTGTCAATTTAATACCATATACAGATAGTTCTTGACAGAACACAGTGCTGAAGGAAGACATCTTTAACCAGGTAAGCTAGACTAGTGTTTGATTTTAAAAAGATTTCAGGGGATATTTTATCTGAAGGGTTAAAGATTATCTGTTTCAGAGGTTCATTCAGCCTTCATATCTCCAGAAAATTTGAAGTCTGTGAGAATTTAAAATTCTGTTCTGCATTTTCCCCCTTTTGAAAAGAATACCTCTATAGGATCATTGGCCAAAATGTTCAGTAATGGTAGGAGGGCACCATCCAGTTCTTTGGCCTTATGGCAATGGTGGCACTTATTCACAAATCTCACGTCCTCATCCTATTACTGATTCTTCTTTTGCTCCAGGTGAATAGTGATCAATTGTTGTGGCTTGGATGGTCCCTTGCAAGATTTTTAAGACACCATGTATTATGCAACAATATAGAGGTAGAAGAGAAGCACTAAAGACATTATCAGTCCAATTAACTTGAATGTCCCATGAAACCATGACCCTAAAACTCTAAACCAAGGGTCAAATCCCATGAGGTATTTAACTGTACATAAGCAAACACAGCTACTCTGTTGTTGTTGTAAATGTTTCTATCACATACCTTATGCCAATTCAACTTTTTACAAGTTAGAAGTTCTTGGCAGCAATTATAAAAATTTACTGTGCAACCCTGCCCTTAATCAGTGTGATTCTTCTGTCACCATTAACTTCCCCTTTTCCCCTCCCTCCCAGCCCCAGTGACCACAAATAAAGTTTATTCTCTATACATTTGACTTTTTCTCTCTTTTTAAATACATGAGGTCATACAATTTTCTGATTGATTTACTTCATTCAGCATAGTGTTTTCAAGCTCCATATATATTGTAGCATGTATCAAGCTTTCATTTCTCCTATTGGCTGAGTGGTACTCCATTTTTCTTACACATTTTTAACTGACTAATGAACCCAAACCATGTGAATTGTGATGCCCAGCATGTTGGGGGTATTTAATATGTATAAATGCTAAAAAAGGAAAATATTAATAATAAAAAGTGGGAGAAAAATAATGATGTAGCTGGCACTGTTAAAACTGGAAAAAAACAAAATACCCGTGTAACTCAAAAGGTGCAATGTTAAAATCCATTCTTTTTACACTAGTAATTTATTTTAGTTCTTCTTCCCTGGATTTTATTTTTCCTTATGGAACTTTTGCTCAGTATGTCAATAAACATGTTTAGAGGTCAATAGTTTTACTTTCAAGGCAAAATATATTCATATTTTCCCACATTGTTTACTATATAATTTGATCTCAGTTTTTCCTTATCTCTGATTAGGTACTGCTGCATACTGTCAAACTCAAGAATGCTATTTCATTATTATTTTTTTTTATCCATCATCCAAATATAACTCAAATTAAATGTCTGCTTAGTAAAGATATATCTTAAGAAACAAAATAGCCATGTGCATTATGTAATTTTATTAACTCAACAGTGCTAGGTATATATTGTAAACAGCATTTAATAATTTTACATTTACTTTAAATTGAAGGCAGTTTATATATGAATGAGATTTATTTGCTTACACACACACACACATATACATAAACATATAATGTTTATTTAATACAGTAAAGAGAGCTTTACTGGGGGATTTGTTTTTGTATTATATCATCCTCTATTTCTTAGTAATGAAGAAAAACATGAGTTTCTTTTTCCATGACATTTTTATTCAATCATTTTAAAAATAATAATAAAATGATTGTTTCAAAATAATTTCCATTTGTATTTACTTTTAAGAATTTAAAGAGAAACCAGTGCTAACACACTCTGTTATATATAGGAACACATGATAACCATTGGAATACTCATTTGCTTCTATGTTAGAAGGTTTTTCTGATAAATCAGAAAAAAAAGAGAATTATAGTAATGATCAACAAACATAATAGAATTTTTGAGCTAAGTTCTACTATGATTAGCAAAATACAATGTAGTATTAAAATGTGAACCATTGATGAAAAGTGAGTTGCTCTTGTATAGGAAATGAAATTAAATAGTTTTTGGACACATTTTATTCCTATATTGATTCCCATGCTTAATGTTAACTTTTGAATCCCTCTTCCCCTAAGTCACTTCTCTCTCATGGACTCCAAAAGTTTATTTTTTTTGCTTGTTTATTTCTTTAGTTCTTTTCTTTTTTAATTTTAGGGAAGAGTTGCATTGAATTCTATCAAGTAAATTACTCACCAGGGGTTTGAGAGCTAAAGACAACATCCTTTAAGAAAACTTATTAACGTTTATCTGCTCACAATAAAAAAAAAAAAAAAAAAAAATCCAACTGTTTTCAAGGTCCAGAGAATTTTAAATTATTCCAAAGCCAACAGAAAGTTAAAAAAGTGAAACAAGTCATGAGACTGCATTCAGTTCAAGATCTCTGTGGCATTCTTTTTATACATTGTATATGTGTCAACATGTGATTGTGAATGCAGAGGTTGATTTGAAAGCAGTAAAAGAGCAAGGAAAAGTGACAAGTGTGAAGAGTCGCTAAAATGTATGACAAAAATTATTTCAAATTTAGGAGATGAAAAAAAGGAAAATTTGGACAATTAAATATTTTTTTCTATATCCATACTACTTATTTTCTCCCATGTCTATATTTATGGCATATGAAACATCAAGATGTACAAATTCCCATTTGCTATTCAACTGTTTTTCAAAGATGTTATTTTCTTATCTAGAGCTTTTCAATTTTTATACTTTTATGACAACTCATAATTAAATATTTAAAATATTCAACCATTTCATATTAATAAAAAGGAAACTGAAAGCCACAGTGAGTGAGAGATGATGTTGGGATAAGAAAGTAGGTTTCAAGCTTCCTGGTCTTGTTCCTTGTTCATTCTGTATGTTGGGCGGTAATGCCACTGGGTGATGGTTCTGTCGGAATGCCACTGTTATTCACATAGACCTCTCCCCCCAAGTCTGTTCTTGTGAACTCTTTAGTATAAATTCCCCAATCTTATTTCTCATTGTCAATTGTTATTAATTCATATCAACTGAAAAGCATACATACATATATGTATGTATTCATGTGTATTATTTATGTACAAATATGATAAGCACATATGTACACATAAATACAAATTATATGCATAATGTTTCCATAAAATATTTCATACATAGTTTGTAATGCTAATCCTCCTTCAAATCTTCATTTTTTCTCTTTTCCATTTCAGCTCAAAATATTTATTTTCTTTTTCAAGGATAATGATAATCAGTTTTGAATTGTACTTTTCCTAACCCTCATCACACCATGGAAAACTGAATGTATCTCAATTCTACCTGTTCTAAGTCATCCTGCCTGACTGTTTTTGCTTGTTAAAATATTAACTTAAAAATGATGCTTCAAAAAGATAAATTGTATATACGTATGTATACATCCATCTATCTACACACACATGTGTATATATATGTGTATATGTGTGTATGTATCTATCTATATCTGTCTATCTATATAGATAGACAGATATAGATAGATAGATATAGATATATATAAATTAAATCCTGTTAGAAAATATCTCAGTATACAAAATGCAGTGTAAACCTCTGGGTTAAATTATGGTCTGGGTGAACATAATTACTTAAAGAAAGGTTATGATGGATGTGTTTTCTATATGCTCTTACTAGCATTACTAAGGAGGTAGTAGGTAACTGTGTTTAAAGATCAGAGGCTACATGACAACAAAGGGGGATGAGAAGCAAAAGTTTAAATGTAGCTTTTTATTTTAAGTTAAATAAACAGTATCAAGTTTTGCCTCTGAATGTGTGTATGGGTATGTGTGTCACCTGTCTGTCTGGGGCTTCCACTTTCATATATATAAAGCTAAGCTCCTATTTTCCCAAGTATGAAAGTTAGAATTTCTCAAAGTCTTTGGAGTGGAAACACCTTACTTGTATGATCATTTTGCTATTAAAAATGCTGTTTTGCAAATACAGTGTATTTATTTGGTTATATTAAAAGTGAATTAAAAATAGAGATTAATGTCAAGGGCTTTTACTATTTGTAGAAAAATGTGTGTAATTTCTGCACTATATTCCAGTTCTTAACAGATGTAGGGTAGAAAATTATTCTTCTAAGGATAAATGAGAGACATCAAGGTTATTCTGGAAGTTACAAATTGTTAATCATTTTTACTTATTGATCAAAGGCTACATTATTCTTTACTGTTATACTGGCAGGATTGTCCTAAATGTTCTCACAGTCACTAACTCATAATAATAAATAGAGCAAGAATGATTCTCCCTATTCCGATCTAGGGAAATTTAAATTTGAAGAGGTTGAGGGATATTGCAAAGTTTGCATACCTTTTCTATTTAGAGATAAATTCATAGGTTTCCTAGATCCAAGTCAAGGTTGGTTTTATTGATGCCAGAAGTTTTGTGGCTTGCATAATTGTGAAACTGAATACAAATTTTAAATTACTTGCTTTGAACATGTTATCCAGAGGGACCAGTCTCTGGAGTAGGACATCATGCTTGGAAGAAAATGAGGAAGACCCTCAACAAGATGGATTGTCACAGTGCCTGTAACAAGGGGCTCAAGCATAGCAAAAATTGTGAGGATTGTGCAGGACTAGGAAAAGTCTTAGTGTGTTGTACATAGGGTAGGTATATGTCAGAACAACATGATGGTAACTAACAACAACAATTATATATCTATGTCTAGATAGATAGATAGATAGATAGATAGATAGATATGGCGTGTGTATATGTATAATAAGAGATCTGGTAGAATAGTGCCTAAGGTACTTGACTGCTAACCAGAAGGCAGGCAGTTCCCACCCACCAGCCACTCCTTTAAAGGAAAGTTGGGCAATCTACTTCCGTAGTGATACTGCCTCAGAGACCCAAGGAAGGGTCGCTATGAGTCGGGTCCAACTCGACAGCACATACCAAAAACAACATATGCATAATATTACATGCATTGCTGTGAGATGAAAATGATTAATGTGCTAATGTGCTCAGGAACTGAAAAATTAGAGGTTGGAATCCACCCAGAGGTCTCTGGAAATAAGGTTGGGCAATCCACTTCCAAAATAGCCTTTGAAAATGCTATGGAGCACAATTCTATTATGACACACATGTTTTTGCCTTGAGTCTGGATTCAATGGATTAAAAATGAACTGATACACAATTATTAACACATATTTATCTATGTTATAATATTGGCCATTTTGAATTGTGGTCTACCATGCTGAGAATGGAAGAGGAATGGTGTTGCATTCACTGTCAAAAAGGATATTTTAAGATCTGTCTTGAATTACAATGGTGTTAGTGAAAGCATTATATCCATAAGGTTACAAGGAAGAGCAATTAATATGACTATTTAATTATTCAAATGTAAACACCAACCACTAATATTAAAGATGAAGAAACTGAAGATTTTTTACCAACTTTTGCAGTCTAAAATTGATCAAGTGTGCAATCCAGATGCATTGATAATTATTGGTGATTGGAATACAAAAGTTGGAAACAAAGCAGAGAGGACACAATTTAAAAAATAAGGGTTTGTTGACAGAGAGGATGAAATTCTCTGAATTTTGCAGGATAGAATTTGTCAAGACTAAGCAAAAGATCATTAAAAAGTCAGGAAAAGAAGAAAAGAACAAAATGGATGTCAGAAGATACTCTGAATCTTGCTCTTGAACAAAGAGTAGCTGAAGTGAATGGAAGAAATGATGAAATATAAGAACGGAGCAAAATATGTCAAAAGACAGTACAAGAAGACAAAGTAAAGTATTATAATGAAATATACAAAGCCCTGGAGTTAGAAAACCAAAGGGAGCAATACACAGAGTAATTGTACCAAAAGGAATTGGTCAGTGTTTAATATTTCAGGAGGTAGCATATGATCAAGAATCAATGGTATTGAAGGAAGAAATACAAGCTACACTTAAGGAACTGGTGAACACTGAGTCTCAAGGAGTTGATGGAATACCCATTGAGATGTTTCAACAAATGGATGCAACATGGAGGTGTTTCCTCATTTATGCCAAGATATTTGGAAGGCAGCTACCTGGCAATTGGCTGGAAGATAATAATGTCTGCACACATTCCAAAGAAAAGCCTTCCAACAAAATGTAGATATTATCAAACAATAACAAGATCACACACTAGTAAAATTGTGTGAAGATAACTAAAAAATTATTAGAGCAGTATACTGGCAAAGAACTTCCAGAAATTCAAGCTAGTTTCAGAAGAAGACATGGAAAGAGAGGTTTTATTGCTGATGTCAGATGGATTTTGTCTGAAAGCAAAGAATACTAGAAAGGTTTACTTGTGTTTTATTGACTATGCATGAAAACTTGACTGTGTGGATCATAACAAATTATGGATAACACTGAGAAGAATGGGAATTCCAGAACACTTAATTGTACTTATGAGGAATCTGTACACACACAAGGAGGCTGTCATTTAATCAGAACAAGAGGATACTGCGGTTTAAAATAAGGAAGGGAGTGTGTCAGGGTTGTATCCTTTCACCATACTTATTCAATTTGTGTACTGAGCAAATAATCCAAGAAGCTAGACTATATGAAGAAGAATGTGGCATCAGGATTGAAGTAAGACTAATTAACAACCTGTGATATGCAGATGACACAACCTTGCTTGCTGAAAGTGAGGATGACTTGAAACACTTACTGATGAAGATCAAAGACTACAGTCTCCAACATGGATTACACCTCAACATAAAGAAAAAAAAAATCCTCACAAATGGAACAATAAGCAAGATCACAATAAATAAAGAAAAGGTTGAAATTGTCAGAGATTTCATTTTACTTGGATCCATAATCAATACTCATAGAAGCAGCAGGCAAGAAATCAAGGGTCATATTGTGTTAGGCAAATCTGCTGCAAAATACCTCTTTAAAGTTTTAAGAAGCAAACATGTCACTTTGAAGAGTAAGCTGCACTTTAACCAAGCCATGGAATTTTCAATCACCTCATATGCATGTGAAAACTGGATGATGAATAAGGAAGACCAAAGAAGAGTCAATGTCTTTGAATTGTGTTGGCAATGAATACTGAAAATAGGATGGAGTGCCAGAAGAGTAAACCAATCTGTCCTGGAGGAAGTACAGCTGCAATGGTTCTTGGAGACAAGAATGGCAGACTTCATCTCACCTACTTTGGTCATGTTGTCAGAGGGACCATTCCCTGGAGAAGTATGTAATGCATAGTAAAGTAGAGGATCAGTGAAGAAGAGGAAAACCCTCAATGAGATGGATTTATATAGTGGCTTCAGTGATGGTGACTTTGCATGTAGAACTCAAAGATAAGATAAATAGGAATATAATCATACAGCTGTGGAAGATTATGGAGAAACCCCATATCACATATCAACACAAGATCATAAGTGAACTGGGGTAAAGACCATCAATTACTCATATTCAGGTTCAATTTGAAGCTGAAGAAAATTAAAACAAGTCCACGAGAGCCAAAATATGACCTTGAGTATATCCTACCTGAACTTAGAGTCAATATCGAAAAAAGTTTTGATGCATTGAACACTAATGAATGAAAATCAGATGAGTTGTGGGATGATATCAAGAACATCATGCATGAACAAGGAAAAAAATCATCAAAAAGGCAGGAGAGAAAAAGAATAAAAATAGATATCAGAAGAGACTCTCAAATTTCCTAAAGTAGAGTAGATAAACTGAATAGAAAAAATGATGAGAAAAGAACTGAACAGAAGATTTAAAGGGCAACATGATAAAACAAAGTAATGTATTGTAATGAAGTGTACCAAACAAAACTAAACTTATAGCTGTTGAGTCGGGTCTGACTCATAGCAATCCCTACTTGGGTTTCCAAGATGGTATCACTATGGAAGCAGATTGCTCAACTTTCCTTCTGAGGAGTAGCTGGTGGGTTTGAACCTCCAGCCTTCTGGTTAACAATCTAAATCTTTCCTTTTGATTTTTTCTTTGTACACTTCTCCAGTGGTATAGTGTACAAAGAAAAAATCAAAAGGAAAGAACACCCTTGGAATTTTTCAACTAAATGTACTGAAGAAAAAAATTCAAGATTTGCGTTGCAATATTGAAGATTTTTATAGAGGGAAATATTGAGTGACACAGAGAGAATCAAAAGAAGTTGGAATAAATATACAAAGTCCCTAAACCAAAAGAATTGGTTGATGTCCAACAATTTCAGGAGGTAGTGTATGATCAAGAAATGATGGTACTGAACAAAGAAGTCCAAGCTGCACTAAAGGCACTGGTGAAAATCAAAGCATCAGTAATGTACAGGATGCAAATTGAGATGTTTCAACAAAGATGCAATGCTGGAAGTGCTCACTCATCTGAGGCAAGCAATATGGAAGACAGATGCCTGACCAACAGACTGGAAAAGTTCCATATTTGTGTGCATGCCCAAGAATGGTGTTCCAACAGAATGCAAAACTTATCAAACATTATCATCATTATCATGTGAAAGTAAACTTTTGCTGAAGATCCTTCAAGAACATATGCAGTAGTACATCAATAAGGAACTGCCAGAAATTCAAGAGGATTCAAAAGGAGTCATGGAATGAAAGATATCACTGCTGATGTCAGATGAATCTTGGCTGAAAGCATAGCATATCAGAAAGATGTTTACCTGTGTTTTATTGACTATAAAAAAGCATCTGACCATGTGGATCATAACAAATTATGGATACCATTGGGAAGAATGAGAATTTCAGAACACTTAATGTGCTCATGCAGAACCTGTACATAGACCAAGAGGCAGTCTTTCAAACAGAACTTGGGGATACTGTGTGGTTTAAAATCAATAAAGTTGTGTTTCAGGGCTGTATCCTTTCACTATACATATTCGATCTGTACGTTGAGCAAATAATCTGTGAAACTGGATATATGGAGAGGAATGTGGCATCAGGATTGTGGAAAGACTCATTAACAACCTGTGATATGTAGATGACATAACCATGCTCACTGAAAGGGAAGAGGACTTGAACTTCTTACTGATGAAGATCAAAGACTACAGCCTTCAGTATGGATTACACCTTATTATAAAGAAAACAAAAATCCTCACAACTGAATCAATAAGCAACATCACAATATGCAGAGAAAATATCAAACTTGTCAAGATTTTCATTTTACTTAGATGCACAATCAACACCTATGGTAGCAGCGGCCCAGAAATCAAATCACTTATATTAGGCAAATCTGCTGCAAAAGTCTTTATTTATTTATTTACTTTTCTTTTCTTTGGGATTTGGGTGAAAATTTACAGAGCAAATACACTTTCTATACAGCAGTTCAGATACACTTTGTCTCATGATATTGACCACAATTTACCACAATGCAACATCTCCCCTCCTACTTCCTCCTGATAGTTACCTCTTCCCTGTGTCCATCCCTCCATGCACTCCTGTCCCCTGAGCTGTCTCCCTGTGCATAAGCAGCCCTTCTTTCTCCCATGATTGTTCTCTCCAAGGAGTGTATCTACCTCAGGTAAATGTTCAACTCATATGCCTGTCTATTGTTTGGCTGGAAGCCACAGGCATGCATTCAATTCCAGACCTGAAGGGCAGCTAGGGGCCATAGTCAGTGGTTCCACCAGGCTCTATCAGGACAACCAACTTGGTCACCACCCCCCCTTTTTTTTTTCCAAATGATTTTGAGTTTTGTTCCACATTGTACTCCCTGTCTATCCAGGATCTCCTACATAGATCCTCTTCCAAGTGGTTGACAGTAGTAGCTGGGCACCATCTAGTTCTTCTGGTCTCATAGTCATATAGGCTGCAGATTTGATGGTGTACCAGTCACTAGAACTAATTTTTCCATGAATTTTTGGTTTTCTTCATTCTTCTTGGCTCTGGATGAGGAGAGACCCATCGTTGCATCTAGATGGCAGCTTGCAAGCTTTAAGATCCCAGTCACTACTCGCCACAGTAGAAGGTGGAACAATGTTTTGTTAGTATGTTATGCCAATTGAGCTTGATGTCCTCTGCAACTATGGTCCTGAGTCTACAGGTTCAACTTCTCAGTCCCTCTGGGTAGCTGGCTGTGACCAAGCAGTGACCACAACCTTGCCCCTTGTCAGCTCTATTATACAGCTGGGAATTCAGATCATACACATAAAGTTATGGGACCACTGTCTGCCAACCCTATACATGTTCTTGGGTGCACTCCCCACTTCATAGACATACCTAATATTTCAGCCTATCCACCCATCAATCCACCCATATACCCATGTTTGCCTTCACTGACCACGCCATACTATATGTGCAAAAGGATTCATCTTTGTTGTCTGTACTTCTCACGTACCTTTCTATGTCTTTCTCTTCCTCGATGCCTTTAAATGTCTTTAAAGGTTGAAAAGCAAAAATTCACCTTGAGGACTTAGGTGTACCTGATACAAGCTATGATATTTTCAGTTTTGTCATACACATGTGAAAGCTGGACAATGTATACCAAAAACCTAATGGACTGTGGTCTATTCAGACTCATAGCTACCCTTCCTTGGGTTTCTGAGGTGGTATCGCTATGGAAGTAGATCACCCAATCTTGCTTCCAAGGAGTGGCTGGTGGGTTTGAACTACCAGCCTTCTGGTTAGCACTCAAATGCCTTAGGCACTAGGCCACCAGAGCTCCTTGCTGTTAGGTGTCATTGAGTTGATTCTGACTCTTAGGAAGTTTATGAACAAGGAAAAACTGCCCGGTTCTGCGGTCCTCAAAATCTTTGTTATGTTTGAGCCCATTGTGACAGCCACTATGTCAATACCTCATACTGAGAATCCCTCTTTTTTCTCTGACCCTCGACTATATAAAACATGATATACTTCTCCAGGAATGGTCCCTCCTGATAACATGCCCAAAGTAAGGGAGACAAGCACCATGTTCACTTCTAAGGAGCATTTTGGCTCTACTACTTCTAAGACAGGTTTGTTTCTTGTTCAGGAAGTATTATTCACCAACAACATAATGCAAATGTATCTATTCTTTTTTGAACTTCCTTATTTATGGTTCCCCCCCAAAAAAAAAATTGATACATTTGCATTATGTTGTTGGTGAATAATACTGCCTGAAGAATGAACAAATCTGTCTTAGAAGTATATCAGAATCAACTCAATGGCACCTAACAGCAACACCTATATTTTAAATCATTCTGAAAATTTATTTCTTCTGACCCTGAAATACATACATATTACATGTTTTGTCTGTTACTGTTGCACTTATTGTGTATCATCAAGTTGCAGATTATTTACAATGGATAACATTTAGTGAGGAATCTAAAGTAATCATGTATTATACATACTTTTTTATTGAGACACATACAAAAACTTCCTTTCTAAAGTTTCCAAAATGGTATCATCATTTTTCGTGGAATAATTACCTAAATTGAAATTTTTTTTTTATGCATTTGTTTATTTACAAAACAAGATATGTTGCCTTTCTTTTTTCCTACTTAACTTGCTAGTAGAGGTATAAATGTGAAAATTTATTTTAATCAAAGGTTTGGTTTTCATTTTATTATTTTGTGCTTTTTTCTTTTAACAAGCCTCTCAAAATAATGTTCTATCTTATTTTGTTTTTTATTCTATTTACTTTCTCATATGTTGTTATGTGCTGTCAAGTCGGATCCGACTCATAGTGACTCCTCTTTGGGTTTCCAATGCAGTATCACTACAGAAGTAGATTGCCCCATATTCCTTCCGAGCCCTTCTCATATATAATAATATATAATCACAATATTTTAAAATCTGTCTTTTTTTTGTAACAATGTACATCATCAGTATGATATACTGTATCATTTGCAAAACTATCACTAACTCATATTTTCAAACATACTAATGTTTCCATTTAAACTGACATACTTAGTTGAAATAATTCCAGGTTAGTGAATGGATTGACACATATCTCTGATTAAAATTATTGTTTTAATATTGGATATTTGAATTTGTATAGTACATTTATGCCATAAATTACAATGAAGAAGATTATGATGGGTGATGAAATGGGAAAAAAAGCGATATAAGTATCTTTATATTTTATTCCTTATCCACAAACAAACATCTCAAGTTTATTAGATACTCTATTATCTTTATTTTGTGAAAATTTTTTATTCTCAAATCTTTGTGACTTTATTCAACTTTAGCTGTCTTAAGCTACAGTACAGTTTTGTCTTCTTAGTTTGTTCATATGAAGAGGAGACCAAGTTATATATCCCGTCCTCCCAAAATAACCCCTGGTATTTCCAGGTGTAATGGAAAGCTCTCTTTTCTAAATCACTCAACAGTTCAAACTGGCCAACATTTTTGAACTTTTACTATGTCTCAGGAGCTGCCTTAAAATCTTTACATGTTCTAAATATGTTAATCCTCACAAAAGCCTATGAGATAGGTGCTACTCTGTAATACCCTTTTGCAAACAAGGAAATCGAAATATATATAAATTAAGTAACTTGCTCTTAGTTACAATGGCAGAAAGTTATTGAACTGTATTTAAAGATAAGCTTTCTGGATCCAGAGCTTTCATTTTTCAATCAGGGCTTCAAATTGGTATATTCAGGTTCCACCCCTTGCTGAAAATTTACATTTCAACCACAGATATACTGAATCAAAATCTACATTTTAACTAGATCCCCAGCTTATTCAAATATATTGTTGTTGTTGTTATGTACTGTCAAGTCGGACTGACTCATAGGACCCCTCGTTGGGTTTCTGAGGCAGTATCACGATAGAAGTAGATTGCCCCATCTTCCTTCCGAGGAGTGGCTGGTGGGTTTGAACTGCCAGCCTTCTGGTTAGCAGTCAAGTGCCTTAGGCACTATGCTACTGTGATATACCACTTTCCCAAAAAAAATAGATTAAAAATCTACTAAAATTCTAATGAAATATTTCTTCTTTGATTTTCAGAATTATAATTGTGAGTAATAATTATACTTGAACTGTAGATATAAACAAATACATAAAATATATAAAAGCAGTATAGTTCTAGGTGGAGAGAGTAATTGCTAACATTTATTTGGTACTTTCTTTGTGTCAGGCAATGTTGTGAAAGTTTTGCATGTGTTGAATTTTTTATTTGTTTTATAAAAAAAAAGAGATAGATTGTATTGTTATTTTTGTTTTACAGAGGAGGAAACTAAAACAAAGAAAGGTGAAGTAAACTTCCCAAGGTAATATGCAAGTGGTGGCAGAGCTGGGGAAATAATTTAATCAGTCGGATTCCACAAACTTAACCATTACATTACATGATCTCCCAAGTAGAACAGAATAAACCATATTCTTATCAGAGTAGGCTATATTATGCTGCAGAAACAAAACCCACCAAAGCTTAGTAACTTGTAACATCAAATATTTATTTCTTGCTTATGGAATGGAACTATTTATTGCTAGTAAATAGGTGACTCTGCCATATTCCTTCATTCTGAGCCTCAGGTGGATAACTCAGTCATCATCTTTATGTCTCAAAGTCTGAGGGAAACAAGTGTGACAAAATTACATGTGGCTGATGGGTAGCCATCAAGTCCAACTCATAGCAACCACATATGACAGAGTAGAATTGTCCTATAGGATTTTCTAGGCTCTGGTTACCTAGTGCCACTCTGACAAGAATATACCACAAATGGGATGGTTTTAAGTCCAAGTTCAAATACCCAGGCTCTAGGGGCTGGGTGAAAGCCCCTCAACCTTGGGTTGTAGCTCTGCCTTTTGCTCCCAGCCCACTAGAGCTAGAGGCATCTCTTTACTCAGGCAGCTACTGGCTGCTGAGGCTAACGAACCCAATGTTGACAAGTAAAAAGGCACAGTCCTGATGTTATCAAACCACATGGCAGGCCATTGAGTCAAGTCCATTGTGAGTCCTCAGGTTGGCAAAGCATGGCAGGCTGCTGGAAAATGACGCAGCTACATTCAGGGTCCAAGCATGCCATAAGCTGGAGAACATTCCCCAAGGCTTCTGCTTATATACAGAAGCAGACCACATTCCCTAAGGCAGCTTACTCAGCTGCTCACAATAGATTCCACCATGGAGTTGATTACCAGTCTTATCATGGGGGATACTACATCCAGCTGCCCAACCACTCAACCAGGCCCAGCCAAGTTGACACACAAACTGAACTACCACAGCTGTGATCTTTACAGGAGCAGATTGCCAGATCTTTCTCCCAGGGAGCTGCTATGCAGGCTTGAACCACCAACTTTTGGGTTAGCAGCTCAGTGCATAGGAGTTGTGCCAATACTGGCCTTAAATTTCCACCCAGAAGTACACATAATACTCAATATTCCATCATACAAAACAAAGCATATCACATGGCCTTGGCTGACTAGCTTCAAGGGGGCAGAAAGGAGCAATCAAACCAACAATGTGCCCAGAAGTGGGAAAACCAAAATATTTGGTAATCAGTACCATTTGCTACTTTTGTATATATTTTTTTTCTCCGAATTAATGTTGTTTTATTTAAGATGTGAAAATGGTCATTTCGTAAATATAATCCAATATAAAAATAATTTGATATTATCACAGTTCAGATAAATCAAATTTAAAAGTTTTTAAACCTTTTGGCAAGAGGGTGGAATAAGGAGTCAATCTACACAGACCTTCTACAACAAAGAAATGAGAAACCAATTGAAACAGGTAAGAGGATAATCCTGAAATCCTTAGCTTTGAAGGGAAAGATAAAAGAATGGATTAAATATGAAATAGTAAAAGAAACTGAATGAAAACAGTGAATAAGGAGACAAACGGAGCTGTGGACTGTTGACTGGTCTGATGGACCAGCAACCAGATAATCAGCTCCATTTCCTGAAGACTACATGGGCAACCCCACTGGTGGCTGGTAGCTGGAAAGATTTTTCTTTTTTCTTTTTTTTTTTCTTTTTCTTTCTGTCTTTCTCCTGTCTTCTTTATCCTTCTTTTTTCATTCTTTTTTTTTCTTTTTGTTGTAGTTGTTGCTTATTTATGCTGCTCATGTTGTTTGTTCTCTTGTTTTATTATTATTTTTGTTGTTTTGGCTCACCTGGCATGAGACAACCACTGTGCCCACATGACTCAACCATATCTGTACCATCTCCAGCCACACCTACTGTGTAAGAGCCACCACCTGCTTCTGCACCAACAGATCAGTGATAAATGGTGGCCACAAGTACCAATCCAACCTGCCCTCAGCTGCTCTGCATGAACAACTGACAGAGATATACACATATATTTTCATCCTTTTTCACACCCACCATGATACAGGTGGTCAGTGCATAAGTGCTACCAAACTAGTGAATAGAGTAGTGTACCCGCCCTGCTCACTTGGACACAGCAAAACAAAATAAAGCAAAAAAAAAAAAAAAAACAAATGTGTTAGGCTGAGTTCTCTAGAAAAGCAAAACCAGTACAGTTTATATGGAGAGAGAAAGAAATTTATCTTAGGAAAATGGCTCACACACTTATAGAAGCTGGCAAGTCCAAAGTTCCTGGATCAAACATCAAGCTGGAGGCTTTTCCCAACTCATGCAGCTGCAGGGGCTGACAAACTCAAGGTTGGCAGGCAGTATACCAGCTGTTGACTCCAACTAATGATGAATCCAAGATTTCCAGGCCAAATGGTGGATTATTCACTCACGGACAGTTGTAGGCAGCACAACAGGATCTTCATCCACGTGAGAGTGTCTGTTTTTCCCAGGATGTCTGTAAATATATCGGAAGCAGGCCACACCCCTAGGGAAACTCCCTTTCAATGAATTGGCTACTCAAAACGTATACACCTGATCTCATCATGGGAGTAATCCACATCACAACTGCTTAAACCATGCAGAATTGTGGTCCAGCCAAGTAGACACACCACTCCAACTTTCACAACAAACAAACAAAAAAAACCTGAACAAATCACACCAACATACAATCACCTGTTAAATATAAACACAATGATATCGCAGTGTCTCAGAGATAACTGACAAATGTTCGCACAAAAAGCAAGATAAAGTAGTACAAACAAGGGACCAAAATACAGACCCAGAAAACTTCCCTGAGGAAGAAATAACATTGGCATTAACTAATAAGGAATTCAAAAGAAATATATTTAGGTACCTTCAATGGAAATTTGGTAGAATAGTACCTAAGGCATTTGAATGCTAACCAGAAGGTTGGCAGTTCAAATCCACCAGCTGTTCCTCAGAAGGAAGATTGGGCAATCTACTTCTGTAGTGATACAGCCTTAGAAACCCAAGGAGTGTCACTATGAGTCAGGCCCTACACCATGGCAGTAAGTTTGGTTTAGTTTTGTTTTCAATGGATTGAGGGGCAGATCAAGGAAAACACTGAAAAATGAAGGAAAATACTAATAAAATTAAGGAAAACAGACTAAACTCTAGAAGGATTTAGAAAAACAATAAAAGGAAAAAAATCTGAAAAATAAATGAAAGATTAGAAACCACACAGAAACAGTAAATAGAAATCCAGGAGATTAGTAATAAATCACAGAGAATTAATAAATTGTCTTATCAAAAAAAAAAAAAAAAAAGAGGAAAGGCACAAATATTTAATTAATTAATAAAACAGTAACAATGAAAGAAAAGGTCAGATTCCAATTCAATGCGTGTTTCTGCCATTATAGATTTTGTTCTCATGAAATATTCAGGAAAACAAATTACAGTACAGTAAAATAAGTGCCGTATACTTCATACATGAATTCATTTGATGAAGTATTTATTAAATAACTGTTGTGTGCCAGGTGCATGCATAGAGACTGAGCATACAGCAATGAAGAAAACACCTATAATTCTCACTCTATAAAGCTTACATCTAATTAATATTCATGATAATTCTAAGTAGTTGGCCTTCATTAATTCATGCTTTACAGATGGAAATATGGAGACTTAAAGCATATAAAGGAACTCAGTGGTTAAAGCATTTGACTGCTAACTGAAAGGTCAGCAGTTTGAATTCACCAGCATCTCCATGGGAGAAAGATGAGGCAGTCAGCTTCTGTAAAGAAGCCTTGGAAAGTCTATGGAGTAATTCTACTCTGTCCCATAGTGTTGCTGTGAGTCGGAATCGACTTGATGGCATTGGGTTAGAGGATAAATAACTTGGCTGATGATACAATAAATATTAAGCATCCTCCATGTTAGTCTGACCACAGAGATTGAGCTCTTTATCACATCACACCACTCCACAAGATAATGTTAGGAGAGGGAGTGATTACCTTGGTGTGAAAAGTACAAAAAAGGGGTGATGAGTTTGTTACATTCCCAAGCAAATGGAGTTGTGATAGTTGGAGCTGTGTGTCAGCTTGGCTGGACCACAATTCTGTGTGGTTTAAGCAGTTGTGATGTGGTTATTCCCATGATGGGATCAGTTGAATATATTTTGAGCAGCCAATCCATTGAAAGGGAGTTTCCCTAGGGGTGTGGCCTGCTTCTAGTATATTTATGGACATCCTGGGAAAAGAGCCATTCTTCTGTGGATTGGGATTCTGTTGTGTTGCCTACAACTGTCCATGAGTGAACAATCCACCTTTTAGCCTGCAGATCTTGGATTCATCATTCGTTGGAGTCAACAGCCAGTATACTGCCTGCCAACCTTAAGCTCCTCAGCCCCTGCAGCTGCAAGAGTCGGGAAAAGCCTCCCGCTTAACGTTTGATCCAAGAACTTTGGACTTGCCAGCTTCTATAAGTGTGTGAGCCGTTTTCCTAAGATAAATTTCTCTCTCTCTCTCTCTCTCTCTCTATATATATAAGCTTTACTGGTTTTGTTTTTCTAGGGAACCCAGTCTAACACAGGAGTTGATAATGGTGGATGGGGGAGGGGAAGAATCACAATTAATACCAATTTTCTGGCCCCAACTAGTTGGTGAGTTCCCAATTAAAATTATAGTCTAATAAAAGGAGAAGGTAAAATGAAAATCACAGTAAACAACCTTGATATCATTTTGATTGTTGTATTATAGTGTAGATTGATATAGAGAATGAATGAGATTGAGTTTCATTTGATCATATTGCTTTATATTTCTGAGTTATCACACTGAGGCCTTTTTAATTAGTAGTTTTTATTTTTTTTCCTTGAGACGAATTAAATTTGATGGAGACTGAAATGTATTTTTATTACTGAGCACATCTGCTGGTGAAGACTTGAATAAACAAAGAACAAAACTGAATTATGGTGTTGCATCCTAATATCATCACCTACTAATCAAATACAGAATCTCTTGGGGAAAAAAAGGAAAGAAAGCTTGTATGGAATTAGCACAGTTCCAGCCATCTGATTCAAAAGGGTAGGCTGGAAGTCATTTCTGTTTCTTGTTGAAGCTTTCATAGAGCTGCAGAGCTGGGAAGCGTATTTACAGCTCTTTAACAAGCATACATGGTAATTAAAAATAGCAAGGTTTAAAGCTTGCATAGCCTGGTTATCTTGGATATGGAGACAATCACTTTTAGCTGACTCCAGGGTACTCTTGAAAGCAATATGATTACACTGTAGAGTCTCTGTTTGTTTATTCCACATGTAATTGAAACAGAGCTGGCATGCTACTCTGGTGCTCTTTTCTGCCCTACAGTCTTAGGGAACCATATGCTGCATTTTCAAATTTTGCAAACATGTTTAGCATTGTTAATCACAAACAAACTAGTATGAGATCTCTCATTTTCATTGATTTTCACTCCTTAATCATTATCGGATGTCTACTATGTTCCCTGAATAGGCACTTTTGTAAGGAGCTTTAAGAAGATTAGAATAGAAATTTCACTTGGAATTAGTAAATATTAACAGTATAAACAATAAATTTTATTTCGTTGTAAGTATTTCAATGTGCTTTCTTGGCATGATAAATTATTATGAAATACCATCTCATGGCAAAGGGTTAATGGACTAATGTCTCATCTATCAGTAGTTCTAGATTTGTTTGGTTACTTTGCAAAGTGTAGAAGAAAATGGAAGTGTGCCCTTAACATACAGCTTTTGGTCTAGCACCTTTATTCAAGAAGCGGTAATAAAACTTACTTTAAAAAAAAAAAAAAAGAAAGAAAAAGATTCAGTAGCTGAATAGCTTTTCAAGGAACGCCATTGAGAAGGGAAATCTTTGAGCCAAAAAGGAAAGAAGATGTTCTGAATGACATCACCTGTTTTTTCAATAAGGAGTGTTTTAAAAAGTAAGGAAAGGAAAAAATGCTTCAGTTACCTTTCTTCCTTTGTCTCCTGGGATACAAAAAGAACACTGAAAGTATGGATATAGTATTCTTCCATACAAATTTTCATAAAATCAGCTACTTGCAAGATATTCTGGAGAAAGTTCACAAGGTTTTGTTAAAAGATAAACATGATAAAAAATTAAAATATATTTTGTAAATATTAATGCATACATATTATAAATAGTTACATTTTATTAAGTCTTTTGACATATCTTAAAAAGAGGAATAGAATTCAATGTCCAGCTTTCTACAGACACTTTTAAAGATATTCAGTGAATATAGACCATAAGAATTTATTTTGAATGCTTCTAAATTTTTTAAATCTGGGTTTCATTATTCCAAGTAGAAAATTAGATTTTGCACAAAGGATATATTGAGGTAATTATTATGCATGAGTTCTAATACTTAGGCTAACTTTTTCAGTCATATTTGAATAATTCTCTAAAAAGATCTTTTCTGAATGTTAATCTCACACACACACATACACATACTACCTTTCTTTAGTTTTCTCGCTTTACTATTATGAATCAAGAGATAACACTATTTGAACTACCAATTGTTGTTGAAATATTTTATCTTTTTAAAGCTAGTTCTGAAATCCCATTGCAAGTACATTCACAGGCAAAGGAGCCTTTCTTGGAGGCATAGATCAATCAGAAAATTAAAGTCATTTTCTTTTGGTTGATTCAGTATAAAAGTATTTATTGGTAAAGCAAATGCATAAGAGGGAAATATTAAGAAAAACTATAAGAGGAGATCTAGGAAAAAAATTATTCTCTAGGTACCCATATTAATTCTCTTCTTTACCATCTTTAGAATTGTGCTGCTCAATCAGGGTGGGTTGTGCCTCCCCAATGCAATCTTGAGATTTTTGGTTGTCACAACCAGATGATACTACTGGCATCTAGTGGTTAAAGATCAGGCATGTTGCAAAATGTCCTGTAATCATACCCCACCCACCCCCGCTTCCCCAGCAGAGAATTATTTGGCTGGAAATGTCAATAGTGCCAAGGTTGATAAATGATCCTCTTGATGGTAGTTCTTAACAGTGTCCCTGCTTAAATCTTTATTAGTAATAAAGGGGTTTTTGTAGCATTTTACAGAAAAAGCAAAAGGATTTTGTCATACTCCTGGAAACTTCTTCACATTTCTACTGCCCTTTTCACACCTGACTCTAGGCTCAATCTCCCTTAGCTCAAAGTAGCCTATCGTATTATCCAAGGTTACCTTTGAATAGTTCTATTTTAGCATAGTGCTTAAGGCACTTGACTGCTAACCAGAAGGCTGGCGGTTCAAACCCACCAGCCACTCCTCGGAAGGAAGGTTGGGCAATCCTACTTCCGTAGTGATACTGCCTCGGAAACCCAAGAAGGGGTCGCTATGAGTTGGGGCTGACTCGACGGCAAATAACAACATAACAACAACAATTTTCAACCCATCACTTTCCTGTGACAATGTTTGAATCAAAGGATCTAGGGAAATAAATTTTAATTATACACTCTTTTTACATGTGTTTTTATCCTCCTCTATAAGCCTCCAGAAGATCATATACCTACTGTGTCGTAGAACACCCTTGAGACCCACACAGACAGAAATCTGTTGATGTTCCTGTGTTATAAGTATTTTTTTTTAAGCTCTAATTTAAGGACCAGAGAAAAATTATTTAGAGCACTTTTTGCATTAATATTTTCATACTTCTTATAATATATTATTTTGTATATCCATTTCTATACATAGAATTTTTATATGTAACTTTAGTAAAATCGGCATACTAACTAACGCCCATATGTGTTATGTTCATATATAATATTTATCATCCAATTAACTTTTGTTATTTTAATTACATGGCAAAAAATACCTAGGATATTAGTATATTAGTGATAAAGGTTTTGATATAATCCAGAAAAGTGAAATATTGGGAATTAAGTTGATACTCTTAGAAAATTAAGGAACATATTTATTCTAATTTTGGTTTTAGGAGTGTGGTAGTTCAGTTTGTGTGTCAACTTGGCTAGGCCTGGTTGAGTGGCTCATCAACTGGCGGTAGTTTTTCCATGATAAGACTGGCAATCAATTCCATGGTGGGATCTACTGTGAGCAGCTGAGTAGCTGCCTTTGGGATGTGGTCTGCTTCCTGTATATAAGGAGAAGGCTTGGGAATGGTCTCTAGATTTTGGCACACTCGGACCTTGCACATAGCCATGTCTTTGTTGAGTAGCCTGCCATGCTCTGCCGACCTTGGGACTTAAAATGGACTTGAATTAATGGGTCTGACATGTGGTTTGGTAACATTAGGACTGTGCCATTTTATTTGTTGACCTTGGGCTTGTTAGCCTCAGCAGCCAGTAGCTGTCTGAGTGAAGAGATGCCTCTAGCTTCTATGGGCTGGGAGCTGGAGGCAGAGCTGAAGCCCAAGGCTGAGAGGTTTCACCCAGCCCCTAGAGCCTGGCACTTTGAACTCAGACTTCTAGCCTCCAAACTGTAAGAGAATAAACTTCTGTTTGTTCAAGCCATCCCATTTGTGGTATATTTCTGTCAGAGTTGCACTAGATAACCAGAACAAGGAAGCACTTACTTAAAATAACATACATTTTTTTCATGTTAATAGATATAGAGAATGTGTATAAACAGAAATAATTACTTTCACATGACATTGTCTTAGCAATATTTATTCAATAAATTTTCACAAGTCAAAAGATATTGTATGAATTATCCATTGTACATGTATTTCAAAATATACATAAATAAAAATTGAATTGTACATATATTTCAAAATATACATAAATAAAAATATGAAGATAAGGAGGGTATTAGGTTTTATTGTATCTACATTCTTTTGAAACGCATAAACACATACATGTTAGTTAAATACTGTTAACATGAATATAAGCATTTTATTATTTTTTATGAATATTTGCTCTTTATATTTACCACTTGACATGTCCATTTTTTAAGATAAATACGTACATATATAGAGTTTTGGTGTTAACTCACATTTCTTTGATTATATTATATATTTGAACACTCACTGAGTAACTGAATTCATAGTATATATTTCAGTAAAGTGATTTTTAACCTGTAAATATTCAAATAAAAAAACAAAGGTTTTTCAATACCTTATCATCTTATAAATCCACATTACTTTTCCTGTAATCTCCTCAGAGATTACTCCTTAGCAGTAAGAGAAAATGAATAAACTCCTTACAATAGTCAAAACAGAAGAGGTTCTTCAAATTTATAGGAGCTCTGGTAGCATGGTGGCTAAAGCACTTGACTGCTAACCAGAAGGCTGGCGGTTCAAACTCACCAGCCACTCCTCGGAAGGAAGTTTGGGCAATCCTACTTCCGTAGTGATACTGCCTCAGAAACCCAAGGAGGGGTCGCTATGAGTCGGGGCCGACTCGACGGCACATAAGAACAACAACAACATACTTTATATATTGCCCCTTAGCAGGGGGTGGGGGTGTGGGAATGATAGCCAATGCATTAAAAGTTTACTGGGTTTGGATGATAAACACTTATTTTTATTAAGAAATAATTATTTTTACACTTCTACTTAGAGGGATATTTATAGACCTCAGTTGAAAACAAATACTGTGGTATTTTACTTACTATTATTTAATATATGATTCCATGAAACAAAATATTTATGCCATATTTGCAGCCAAAATATATTTTGCATGTTTTTTAATGAAAAGCTCCTAGAGAACTGGCAATAACAGTGCTAAATTTCCTCTTCTCAGAACCATCATTTATAATAATAAGGGCAATTTAGGAGCTATCATTTTTATTTGTATTGAATTTCAACAATTAACCAATTATATAATTCAAATCAGTTTTTTAGTCATACTTCATTTACATTTTATGAAATATTCCACTGAGCATTTTATACTTATGTATATAAATGATTATATTAGTGAAGCACAAGAGGCTAAAGGAATTATTAAAAGAGCTCATACCAGGTAAGTGATAAAATTGGTAATACCATCCTAATACTATGCCATAGTTGGTTCACACTAATAGTTCTTTGAGTTTCACTTATGTAGGATTGAATGAAAATATGCAGAATGAAAGACAATTGATGCATAGGCAATCTCAATCTCTGACTATCTCTGTACATCTTAGTTAAGCAAGTTTCAGATTGATTAAATGTGGAAGTATCGATATTCTCTTGTGATAGCTTTGAAATCAGTTTTTGTGTTTGAAAGCCAATCTGTCATTTCTTTTGAAGAATTAAGAATGATACCACTAAGTGAAAAATGTGTTGATTTTGGTCAAAACTATTTCACAAATTTGACCACTAATTGGAGCAACAATATTCATAATAAATATTTCTTTCATGGTGTATTCAGTATGAGTGCCAACATTTTTGAAGTTAAGAGATCTAACAGACACATACCCACACACACAGGCATGCACATAAAGGGCTGAAAGGTATATACCTTTTTTTCAACTGTATTTATCCACCCAGAGATATGCCAGCTTAAAGGACTGATGATCTACTTCTGGAATACAGCCATTAAAAAACTATAGTAGAAAAGTTCTCTGACATATGTAGAGTTGCCATGAATTGGAATTAATGTCAACTAGTTTATCTCTTTGTATTCAAATATGGGAATTCTTTGTCCTGTTTACTTAGGTTACTGATTTTTTTTCCATGATCACATATAATTTATTTGTGTTATTAATTTATTTAAAATATTTTTAAAATAATATGTGAAAGAGAC
Source organism: Orycteropus afer afer (assembly GCF_000298275.1). Taxonomy (NCBI): domain Eukaryota; kingdom Metazoa; phylum Chordata; class Mammalia; order Tubulidentata; family Orycteropodidae; genus Orycteropus; species Orycteropus afer. The sequence continues at coordinate 585,506 of NW_006922032.1, read as the reverse complement.
TAAGTTCCATTGCACATAAATATTTTTGTGTCCTCAACAATCATAGGATCTCTGGTGGCATGGTGGTTAAAGCATTCAGTTTCTAACAAAAAGGTCAGCAGTTTGAACCTACCAACACAAATGAAAGACAAGGCAGTCTACTTCTGTAAAGAGTTACAGCCTTGGAAACCCTATAAAGCAGTTCTACTCTTTCCTATGTGGTCACTATTGTGTTGTTATGAGTTGGAGTCAATTCGATGGCAGTGGGTTTTTTGGGTTGACAATAATGAGTGGTGCTTCATCCCAACCTCTAACTCATCATTGCTATAGCAACAGATCGGCGAGGAGGATCCTACTCAGACTTCCAGTTTTACTTTGGATAAAATTTAAAGCTCTTACTCAATTCTACCTATTTCCCACTCCTAGCCACTCCTCAGAAGGAAGATGGGGCAATCTACTTCCATAGTTATACTGCCTCGGAAACCCAAGGAGGGGTCACTATGAGTCGGGTCTGACTCGACAGCACATAACAACAACAGCACCCTCCTTTACTACTGTAACTAGCCTATTCTTCTGCTTCCCTCTCTATTAATACCCATTTTGCTATTCTCACACTGGCCTTATTTCTCCAAGAAGCACTTGTGGCAAAAGTATTTGCCTTTTAAATGGTTTAAAAGTGGTTAAAGTATTTGGCTGCTAACCAAAAGGTCAGTGGTTTGAACCTACCAGCCACTCCATAGGAGAAAAATAAGGAAGTCTGCTTCTCTAAAGATTTACAGGCTTGGAAATCCTATGGTGCAATTCTACTCTGCCCTATAGGGTCTCTATGAATTAGAATCAACTTGATGGCAATGTTTATTTGTTTTTTCTTTTCTTCTTTCTCCAATGTGCTACATATGGTCCAGACTCAAAATGTTTGTTCTTACCCATCCTTTTTGTGGAATGATCTCCCCCAGAAGCCTTCATGTTTAATCACCTCCTAGAGACTTTCACAGGAGCTCTGGTAGCATAGTGCTTAAGGCATTTGACTGCTAACCAGAAGGCTGGCGGTTCAAACCCACTAGCCACTCCTCAGAAGGAAGGTTGGGCAATCTACTTCCGTAGTGATACTGCCTCGGCAACCCAAGGAGGGGTCGCTATGAGTCAGGTCTGACTCGACAGCATATAACAACAACAGAGGCTTTCACTGCTATTATGGAAGTTAAGATTATGGGTCAACTTGGCTGGGTCTTATTTTGAGCGCTGGGCACCTGGATGTAGTTATTCCTCATGATGAGACTGGTAATCAACTACATGCGGAATCTACTGGAATAGTTGAGTAGCTACTTTAGGAATGTAGTCTGCTTCCAGTGTATAACAGGAAGCTTTGGGAGTGGTCTGGAGCTTTTTAGCATGCTTGGACCCTGCACGTGGCCGAGTCTTTGTTCAGCAGCCTTCCCTGTATACTGTTGAGCATGAGACTATTTCTGGACTTGTGGCCTGTCATGTTAATATTTGGACTGTGCTATTTTATTTGTCCACCTTGGGTTTGTCAGCCTTAGCAGCCAGCAGCTGCCTGAGTAAAGAGATGCCTCCAGCTCCAGTTGACTAGGAGCAAGAGGCAGAGCTGAAGCCTGAGTTTGAGGGGGCTTCACCCAACCCCTAGAACTTGGCACTTTGAACTTGGACTTGTAGTCTCCTAAACTGTAAGAGAATCCCTGTTTGTTAAAACCACCCACTTGCATTTTAGAACAACACTACAGAACCAAAAGAGCTATCCTAAATAAGATTGTAAACTCCATCTGACATTCTCTATTTCTCTTCCTTCCTTTGTTTTCTCCTTTGCACTTGACACCTTGTAACATATTAGTCTTTTACATATTTATTCCTTATCTCTCCTTTTGAATGTAAGCTAAAGAAAGGGAGAAAGTTATCTTTTTTTTTTTTTTTCATTGCTGTACTCATGCATTTAGAAATGTGACTGGCCTAATGTAGACTCTCAATGAATGCTATATAAATGGAGGATATCAGGGGCTTGCAATGGAAAAAGCTGATGATATAATTTTTCAAGAGTGCCTAATTTGTGTTAGTTTTAATCCATAAACAAGATCTGAAAATCACGTCTAAGAGATTTCATCAGGTAAGTAGTAACTCACAGAATAAGGCAAATTGACTGAAGGAAATTAAAACAATTATAGATATCCAGCAACTTCAAGTCACACTAAATTAAATTAAATCACAGTAGATACTTCACGGTACAAGTCAGCCTTTTCACATCATTGTACACATGGATAATGATAGTATTTGGACAACATATTGGGGTAAATGAACCAGGCTGTTTCTGGCCAGAAGATACTTCCCAAAGACAATGAGCTGCAACAAGCATTTCATCACACTTAAAATAAAATTTTAAGTCTTTGATTTGATTTACAAACTTTAGATTTAGAATCCACACTACACTGGTATTATCTCATTAATATAACAAAATAACAAGACAGTCAATAAGCAAGAAGTTGGTGTATTTCTAAACAAGATTTCAGTACATTTTTTGGAGTGGACACAATTCAATTCCTAACACTATACCTTTTGACTCCAGACATACAAAATCCTCCATATCTTCCCATGAACAAAACATATTCATTCTAACACATCATTCCCCAAAATCTTAACCCATTCAGCATCAACATTAAATTCAAAACCTTTATCTTGTCAATAATCTAAATTAAGTATGGGTGAGATTCTTGGTATGTTCCAACTTGGAGCAAAATCCCTCTTTATGTGTGGACCTGTGAAACCTAGAATATGTATTTTCTGCTTCCAAAGTACAATGGTGGAATAGCATAAGGCAGACATTTCCATTCCAGGTGATAAAAATTGGAGGAAAGGCAGCTATGGGTACCATGTTGTTGTTATGTGCCGTCAAGTTGTACCCAACTCATATCTCCTTGGGTTTCTGAGACATTATCACTATGGAAGTAGATTGCCCCATCTTCCTTCCAAGGAGTGGCTGGTGGGTTTGAACTGCCAGCCTTCTGGTTAGCAGTCAAGTGCCTTAGGCACTATGCTACCAAGTGATTACAAAATCCAGCAGATCAAATATCTTTTGCTTTTAGGCTTGAAAATAATCCTCCACTCTTCAGACATATCGAGGTAATGGCCATGTCCTTTAGACTCTGGGTGCTGGCTATGTTCTCTGGATTCTGGGTAGAACCATCATGGCTCTCAGCATCAGCCCCACCTGCTAGGTTTGCTGCGATAGCCTGGGAAAGCACCATTCTCCTGTACCACATGTGTGGAAGTCCTGCCCACTCAAGTTTGGGCAGAGGCCCTCTTCTTCTGGTTCACTGGAAGAGCAGGCTCATTCTCCAGAATCTAGGTGGCAGTGATGGCACTCTTTGAAACCTAGGTAGTAGCTTCTACCCTTCGGAATGTAGAAGGCAGTGGTTCCACACTTTGAACTCAAGGAAGCAACGGCCCTACTCATCCCCTCTTGTGTTCCTTCAGACAGTCCTATTGGTTTCTGAACTGTTCCTGGGGTAGTCTTTTTCTTTTCTTGGATGATAACAGATAGTCTACCAAGTAGCTCCATTATCTGCCTGGAGACAGTGAGCCTTCATATCTTGCTGTCTTTGTCCTTTTCAGTCTTAGCTGAGGAGAGTTCTGCTGTGGTGGTTGAGTAGATTCATCAGTCACTGGCCTGATCTCTTTATGAAAAGATTATGTAGCAGTTGTAGGACAAGATATCTTAGTTTTTATAACAGAATTTTCTAAATCTTTAAATACTGCTTTCTTTTCACACAATTCCTTACTAATTCTAACTCTTTCTTCCAATAGTTTGCTATAAGCAGTAAGGAGAAATCACTCCACTCCTTTAAGATCTTGCTTAGAAATCTCAGCCAAATATCCAAGTGTATCATTTTCAATTTCGGTGTTCCTCAAAATATTCTGACTTAAGTCAGACTACCTCATTGCCATGACAGCCTTTTCTCCACTGTCCAATAACATGTTAATTATTTCCTTTTAAAACCTCACCAGAAGGACACTTTATGTCCAGATTTCTAGTAACATTCTGTTCATGGCAGCATAAGCTTTTTCCACAGGTCTCAAGTCCTTCTGAGCTTCATCAGAATCATCCTTAATGTCTACAGTTCTACCCACAGTATCTTCAGGGAAATCTAGGCTGTCACTACCAAGCAAATAAAAATTCCTCTAGCCTCTACCCATTACACATTTTTCCCAAAGTTTCCCCCACAAAATTGGTATTTGTTAGAGCAGCACCCCTTCTCTCTGGTACTATATTCCGTTTTAGTTACCAACTGCTGCTCTAAAGCAAATACCACAAGTGAATGGTTTCAAATATCAGGAATTTATTTTTTCAAAGTTCTGGAGGCTAGAAGTCCAAATCAGTATCTCAGCCATTTTGATTCCTTCCTTATGAGTAGTCCTGGATGTATCTTGATTTCTTGGTGTTTGTTGGATTATAGACAATTCTTAGGTAATATCTGTCTCTCTCCATGTATGACTCTGTGCCTATTTTGTCTTTTTATAACTCAGATAGGGTTAGGTTCAGGATCCACCCTACACTGGTATAACCTCATTAACATAGGAAAAGAAAACCCCTATTTCCAAACAGAGCCATTCTTATAGGTGCAGAAGTTAAGAATTAAGCACATATTTTGGGGGGACACAGTCAATCCATAATAGCTGTGAAACTTCTGTTTGGGTTTATGATGAACCTGCCCCCCCCCCCACATCAATGCTCTGAGGTAGAGTGTAAATTGTGGGAAAAGGGACATTGTATTTAGTTCACTCAGGTGGCTGTAACATACTTGCCAAACCTAGAAACAGGCCTCCATCCCACTTCTGTCTCATCCTATGTATAATTTTCAAAAGTTCAAAAAACATTCTGTCAAGTGACTACAAAGTGAACATGCATTAAAGATTTTATTCAACTCATTAATTAATGAGGTTTTAGTAAGACTAAATAGTTTCAAATTTCATGTGACACACTGGATATTTATAGGTAATAAGGAATGCTAGAATTAGACTGCTGGGATTATCTGTTCACTAGAGAGAAAGTACTTGAATCTCTTCTGTAAATTCTTCATTGTAACCTCTGCCTCTGAGAATTGTAATATAGCCTTATCCATAGGAAGACAATCAATGGTGCTTGTACTGAAGAAACACTCATTAATCTCTATTGTCTATTTCTGAGTTTCAGATACTTTCTTTGACAAGACAGATTTCTTTTGATGCTTTATTAGCTTTTAATACAGCATCTCTATATTATACTTATGAAGTCATGTCTTCAAATACCTTCTTAAAATTGATTTTGAAAAATATGGACTACCATAGATTTTTAACCCTTTGATTGGAATTGATATGTTACATTTAAAACCTTCTTTGTCTATCATTTTATTATCATTTCTGCTTATTTTCTGGTAATATCCACTTAACACACCTAATACCCAACTCTCTCCTGACTATCCTACTATAATAAATCCATACCTTACATCCAAATGGCAAACTCCAAAAGCCATATTTACTAATGAACCAGCCACACAGTGAGCTCTCAGAGAAATCCTGAGAAATACACTGAACCTTACCTGCCCATACTTGGACATTACTCCATTTATTAGCCATTTTATCTGTCCTCTTTCTAGGATAATGTTTCATAACAAATGGCCCCAGAACACAGTGGCAACAAATGTTTATTTTTTGCTCATGGAGCTGTGGGTTGACTATGGCTTCTGCTGGGTTCTGTTGGGATTTACTGGATTTGATTCCAAGATGCAGGTTGTGATCTGATTTACTCTACATGCTTACTTATTTTCCTTGCAGCATGGCTACCATGACATATTCTACTTGTGGTAGATTACTCGTTGCCAAGAATCAAGTCAAATTTCACAAGCATTGTGTCAGGTTTAATAAAATCCCCCTGTAAATCCCAATATCCGTGGAGTAGAGAAGTAAACTCTGCCCGCAGTGGTAAGGGAAAGAAAGTTTATATTTGCTGAACAATAATCTAAACTATCATATGTATGTATTTATAAGACATGTATTCCTAGGCAGTGTATCTTAGCTAAGATAACCAGCCCCTGAGATGGACATTACACAAAATGAATTTTTAAAGATCTAAATAAAATAACCAAGATGGATATAAAGCTCTCAAACTCACTGATGTTGTGCTAAACCTGACCCATAGAAAGCCCCATTGGGTTTCCAGAGTTATAAATCTTTACAGAAGCAGACTGCCTCAGCTGGTGGGTTCGAAATACCCACTCTTTAGTTAGCAGCCAAATGCCTTAACCACTACACCACCAGAGCTCCTGAAAAATGGCCATACAGGAAGTTAATAATAATAATTGCTTCTATTTCTTGAGCACCTATTCTATGCTAAGTCTTTGGTCAGATCCATTTTCCCTGAGGCTTAAAATAACCTGACAAGTAAATTCTGACCAAAAAATAAACTGAGATTCAGAGGATAAGTTTTACAAAATTCAAACCATTAGCAAATGGCAGACATGAGTGTTCTTTTTTCTTTTGTATGTAACATTCTATATGCAAGGCACAGCACTAAAAGATTTATAGGTCTTGCATCATGTAATCCTAAAAATAACAATAGCAACTACCTTCACTTTTTTATGAGAAAACTGAGGCCTAATGGGATTAAATAGCTAGTCAAAGATAAATTAGACTTCAATTCCTGGGACTTCAAAATGTAATCCATCTTCAGATGACAGAAGAGGCTTCAAATTCCTGTTGAAAGAAAGAATAAAGATGCTTTTCCTCCAGGGCTTTGCTTCATGCTCTGATAATAATCTAGTTTACTTAATTACCTCAAATCACAATCACAGTTTTGGAACTCAAATCATAGCTCCTCTTTTTCTAGCTTGTTACCTTTGAACTTCTGTATCGAACAGCCATTTGATACAGACCTTTTGGACCCTGGACCTCATTTCTTTGCTATGTCTACTAATACCCCAATGAAGACTTGTTCACACCATATGCTTCAACATTAGACTTGCCTGTGCTTGTTTATGAGTTGTGCTCCTGCATGCCAGCTCAGGAAGAACAGCCTAAGTCCCATCTCTTAAAGATAAGGAAACAGCTTTCCCTTATAATAATTAAACATTTAATGCTATGAGTTAGAAGTGAAATATATCTGAAATTATATTTCTCAGGACATGTCTATTCATACTGTTTTCATTAATCATTCACTCTTTTTTTTTAAAAAAAAAGATTTTATTTAATGCTTTTATATGCAAAACAGTGTAAAGCATAGTTCAAGGATGTAGAGATGAAATTATAAATTACTCTGAAATGGATTTTAGACATTAAGGAAATTATACTCTCTAGAGAAACTGCATAGTAAAATGAAACTCTTGTTTCTAACCTTTGCATCTCTCTTTTTCTCACAGTAGAGCACTTGATCCCCCATGCACATTATGGTATATCGTCTGTCAGTGCACCAATTTTTGTCCCACCTAGTGCATAGCTATGATATCCCCCACCAGAAACGTCAATAGCAATTTAATTACTAAAGCAATTTGGACTGAAACAAACAAACCCATTGCCCTAGACTAGATTCTGACTCATGGCAGCCCTCTGTGTTTCAGAGTAGAACCACACATGGATTTCAATGTCTGTGACCTTTCAGAAGGAGCTTTTGTAGCATAGTTGCTAAAAGGACAAGGAGGCCACATGTTCTGACCTCGTCTAATCCCACAAGAGGAAGACAGAATCACCATCAATAGCCCAAGGCCTATTCCTGCCAGGCCAGACATGCTGCCTCCCTTCAGCCCTTTCTCCAACCGTTCCTCCCAAAGCACCCACCACTTCTCTCCTGGGTTCAATAATTCACTGCAGTGGCCAAACAGAACTCACAGATTATGAGTTTTATTAGGGAAGTACCAGGTTAAAATTCAAGTTCAGGAAAAACGCTCAGTCTCTCTCCCAGCCCATCGTCTCTCAGCCAAGTCTCTCACAGTCTCTCCCCAAGCAGTGCATGCCCCTCGGTGTCTTACTCAGCAATGTGTGTCTCTTGTGTCTCTTTCCCAGCAGCATGTGTCTCTTTCAGCAGCAAGTCTTCCTCATCCAGCAGTCGGAGAGAGTTCTGCTTCTAGGAGGCCTCCTTTTGAGCCCGGCAGAATGGTCAAACCAACCAATCATAACAACAGAATTCTAAGCACCTGAGAGTGAACCTCCCATAACATTGCATTGTGCCATACCCAACAGAAATAACCCAGGTGGATAACATTTACAATCAGGAGCTCCTCAGTTGCTCATAGCAAATCCCACCTTGGAGTTTACAAAGACTTAGGGGTAGAAAAGCCACACTAAGTAATTTACTATACCGCAATAGTGATTAAAGCATTGGGCTGCTAAGCAAAAGGTCATCAATTCAAATCCACCAGCTGCTCTGTGGGTGAAAGATGAGGCTATCTACTACTATAAAAATTTATAGCTTGGAAACACTGTGAAGCAGTTCTATTCTCTGACATTTTGATCACTATGAGCATTAGCTTGACGGTAGTGAGTTTTTTTTTTTTTAGGACGTTTGGTAACCTTTCAAAAGTATATCACCAGACCTTTCTTTTGAGGTGCCTTGGGTGGATTCAAGCCAAAAACCTTTTGGTTGTTGTTGTTATGTGCCGTCGAGTCAAACCCGACTCATAGCGACCCCTCCTTGGGTTTCCGAGGAAGTATCACTATGGAAGTAGGATTGCCCAACCTTCCTTCCAAGGAGTGGCTGGTGGGTTTGAACCGCCAGCCTTCTGGTTAGCAGTCAAGTGTCTTGGCCACTATGCTACCAGAGCTCCCAACTGAGATAACAGTTCACTAACCATTTTTGATTAGCAGCTGAAAATGTAACCATTTGCACCACCTAGGAAACCAAAAAAAAGAAAACAAACTTCTTGTATCAATTCCTACTAATAGTAACCTACTATACCGTAAGACAGAGTAGCACTGTCATATAGAGTTTCTAAGACTATAAATAGGGAGCTCTGGTAGCATAGTGCCTAAGGCACATGACTGCTAACCAAAAGGCTGGCAGTTCAAACCCACCAGCCACTCCTCAGAAGGAAGATGGGACAATCTACTTCCATAGTGATACTGCCTCGGAAACTCAAGGAGGGATCACTATGAGCCGGGTCCAACTCAACAGTACATAACAACAACAACACAACAAGACTATAAATATTTATGGAGGCAGGCTGTTAAATTTTTCTTCTGCAAAGCAGCTGGTGAGTTCAATCCACTGACCTTTCATTTGGCAAACCAGCACTTAACCAGGAGCTCTGGTAGCATAGTGCCTAACTATGCTAACTGGTTAGTACATAACTGCTAACCAGAAGGCTGTCAGTTCAAACCCACCAGCTTCTCCTCTGAAGGAAGATTGGCAATCTTCTTCCGTAGTGATACCGCCTTGGAAACCCAAGGAGGGGTCACTATGAGTTGGGGTCAAGTCGACGGCACATAACAACAACAGCACTTAACCACTGCAACACCAGCACCAGCCAGGAGCAGAAGGCAGATTTCTATGATCTGCATCTTCTCAGCCTACCTCAGTCTAGAGGAATTGAGTATTGCATTTCTCCTTTGTCGCCCTGCTAATACTACACTGCTGACCAGTAGATTTTCATTTTGACTCTGAGTCAAAGCTCCACTCACCTTTATCTCAGGCTTTCTGTTCTCTTAATGTATGCAGTAATGGATCCTACTGTACTTGGAATCCTTACTCAACTCACTGCTTCAGGAGTTGTAACTCTGTATCTATTCTTAACTATTAGACTATACTAGAAGTTTCCAGGAAGTTGTCAAATATTTATTTAGTACCCTAGTACACGTTACATACCACATGACGTGCTTTGCAAATATGATGGAGGTACTATTATATCTCATTTAATAGATGAGGTAACTAAAAGTCTATGCTCGTAACCATCATGCAACCGACCTTTCACATTATGTCTTGCACTTACTACTGTGCTTTCATTGCCTCTCTGTCTTTACTTGTCCCTAAACCCTGCCAGGTGCTTGTGTTTTCATAGGAAGTAGATCTAGAGTAGACTTTTGGCTTTCAGACCATCCATCTATTAGCCATGGACATTGATAAATTCTGAGAGTTCCCCATATTACTTCCTCCTTGGTTCTACTTTATTTCATTCTTTTTGTTATATTCCTGGAACTCCTAGGCTCCAATTACCTACCAACTGTCATTCTCTCCTGACTTAGACTTCAGTTTCCTAATATCTACATTCTAATCCTTCTCCTTTTTCTATCTAGGACCTGTCAAAAAGCAGTATTTCTGCCTTATGCCAAATATAGACTTTCTATCTTTCCCATTTTCGTTCCCATATATTTATCTTTAGACAGATATATGATGAGATAATACAGCTGTTATCTCAGTTCACTAACCAAAAAAGGTCAGCCTTCATGTGGTCAGGTCTCTCATTTAGCCTTTGGATGTTCTGGATGGGGGATGTAGGTACATGTCCATACTTGTATTAAATGTGTTATTAAGTATATATGATGAAACTTACAGAAAACAAAAAAAGTGTCAAAAGTAAAAATCTATTTCAAATGAATACTTGAATATTAATATTAGGTGTATTCCATAATTAGTGACAACTTTAGAGGACCTCTGATTGCCCAATGGTTAAAGAATTAAGCATCAAACCAAAAGGTTAATGGTAGAATCCACCAACTACAGGAGAAAGACGTGGCAGTAGGATTCCATAAAAATTACAGCCCTGGAGACCTTATGTAGCCATTCTGCTATGTCTGGTATGGTTACTATGAGTCAGACTTGACTTGGCAACAAAGGGTTTGTGTGGTAGTTAAATTTGAATGTCATCTTGGCTGGGCCTGGTTGAGTGGCTGGGCAGCTGGTGGTAGTTATTCCCCATGATGAGACTGGCAATCAACTCCATGGTGGGCTCTACCACAAGCAGCTGAGTAGCTACCTTTGAGATGTGGTCTGCTTTCTGTATATAAGGAGAAGCCTTGGGGATAGTCTCTAGCTTTTGGCACACGTGGACCCTGCATATGGCTGTGTCATTGTTCAGCAGCCAATCTGCCGACCTTGGAACTTAAAAATGGACTTGAATTAATGGCCTGCCATGTGGTTTGGTAACATCCAGACTGTACCATTTTATTTGCTGACCTTGGGCTTGTTAGCCTCAGCAGCCAGTAGCTGCCTGAGTGAAGAGATGCCTCTAGCTTCAGTGGGCCAGGAGCAAGAGGCAGAGCTGAAGCCCAAGGTCGAGGGACTTTCACCCAGCCCCTAGATCCTGGCATTTTGAACTCAAATTTCTAGCCTCCTGAACTATAAGAAAATAAACTCCTGTTTGTTACAGCCATCCCATTTGTGGTATATTCCTGTCAGAGTGTCACTAGGTAACCAAAACAGTTTAGTTTGATTTTGGAGTGACAAATTTAATATAGATTAGAGATCATTAACAGATTATACAAATTTGACTTAAAGACATAACATTTTTTATAATATGTTTAAATTTTAAGTTAAGTTGCTTATATTCATAAAGATAATAGTCAATTATATTTACATTTGTTCAATTGCCATTCAACATAGTAGAAAAGTATTGCTATTACAAACAACTAGAAAATGCATAATAGGCTTTTGTATCAATATGGTAAAAAAATCATTTTAAACATTTCATTACATATGAAAAAATGACAGTTGATTCCTGGAATTAATTAATTTGAATTGATCTGTCTTTCCTTTGGCTTGATGGCGTAGAAGGGAAAAAACAAACATATAAATAAAACTAGAAAAGACTAAATACTTACAATGCTTAAATAATCTCATTCCAGGAAAAACAACATTTTTTAAAGTCATTGTTCATTGAGCAATTTTCTGTGCATTTTCTTATTCATTTCTCACAACCTTATGAGAAAGGTTTTATCCCAATTTGATAAGAAACCAGAGTTTAAAGTGGTTCAGTAATTTGCCCAAAATAACACAACTAGTATGTGGTATAGTTAGGATTATGATTTAGGTCCTGTTTATATTCTCTTAACCTCACAATCATGTTTCCAAAATAAAATGCCTTTACAATGAAAAAGATAATAGTAGTACGATAAAAGTGAGCATGAGAAATAGAAGAGAACATTATTGATTTCTTCCACGTGCATAAAGCTGACATGATGGCTTTTGCCAAATCTTAATCAAAATCATGAATGTTGTTGTTGTTATGTGCCGTCCAGTGGGACCCGACTCATAGCATCCCTTCCTTGGGTTTCCGAGGCAGTATCACTATGGAAGTAGATTGCCCAACCTTCCTTCCAAGGAGTGGCTAGTGGGTTTGAACTGCCAGCCTTCTGGTTAGCAGTCAAGTGCCTTAGGCACTATGCTACCAGAGCTCCCTAAATCATGAATAAGAACTTACTATTACTTCTGTGTTTAATATACAACACAAGCATAGGAATGAAAGAATATTATTAGACTATGTTGCTTAGTTTTTTTTCAAAATAAGAATATGTTTAACCTATATTCAATTTGACAGTAAGCTAATGTCTCAGGTTACACCCCAGGGTCTCAAATAGCTTTTATTTTAACAGAGTATAACCACACAGTATCTGGGATAATTTATGGGCCTGATAATGGGAAATGTCAATAGATAAGGCATGTCTGAGGTCTTACCTTTCACCTCCTAGCTAGTATCATGAGTATACATACAATGTAGCCACAGTATGCATGTTTTTAATGGTGGCTATTTTAATATTTATTTATTCACTTTTGGATAATGAAAATCTCTACTAATTACTGAAAGCAGATTATTCATATTAATGATAATACAGCCAGAGTAGCATGCAAAAAACAAATTGTAACATGGATTTAGGTAGTTATCTATTGTTTTGTTTTAGAGAAAGAAAAATCATGTTTTAAATTGAATGTCATTATTTCTTACTAAAATGATAGGTTCTGTTAGATTTTAATAAATGTCAATATATATTCAGTATATTGTCAATAGATTTCTACAATTTTTTTTTTTTAATTTAAAATGAGTATTGTTAACAGATGGAATTCTGGTGGTGCAGTGTCGAAGGTATCTGACTGCTAACCGGAAGGTTGGTGGTTCAAATCTACCAGCCACTCCATGGAATGAAAACAGGGCAATATACTTCCATAAACATCTACCACCTGGGAAACCCAATGGGGATCAGTATGAGTCAGAAACGACTGGATGGCAGTGGGTTTGGTTTGGTATTTATTGTTAAAAAATGATTATTATTAGACTTTTGTGTTGTTATTATTGTTAGGTGCAATAGAGTCAGTTCTAACTCGTAGTGCCCCTGTACACAACAGAATGGAACACTGCCTGACCCTGCACCATCTTTACAATTCTTGCTATGGTTGAGCTCATCATTGCAGCCACTGTGGCAGTCCATCTTCCTGAGGCTTTCCCCTTTTTCTCTGACCCTAGACTTTACCAATCATGATATCCTTCTCCAGGGATTGGTTACTTCTGACAACATGACCAAAGCAAGTGAGACAAGTTTTATCCATGCCATAGGATATTATTCACCATAAATGGAATGAAGAACTTATTTATGCTACAATATAGATGGATCTTAAAAACATATGTTGTGTGTGTGTGTATATATGTATACATACATATATACACACACACACACACGTGTGTGTGTGTGTGTTTATACCAAAACCAAACCAAACTCGCTGCTGCCTAATTGGATCTGACTCATAGCAACCCTTTTTGGGATTCTCAGATAGTATCTGAAGCAGATCACCCAAACTTCCTTCCGAGTAGTAGCTGGTGGGTTTGAATCTCAAGCCGTCTGGTGAGTAGTTAAATGCCTTAGGCACTACACCACCAGAGCTCCTATGTGTGTGTGTGTGTGTCTATATAAAGCAAATAACCTGAGAAAATATTTGGCACAGATTTTGGCAGATAGAGTTAGTATCTTATTTATACTAAAAAAAAACATATACATTATTCAAAAAGGAACTGAAAATCTAACTATTATAAATAAGAAAATGAAATGAACATTAACTTCATAGAAATGAAATTAGAACTATAACTGATTAAGGAAAAGGAAAAATGTTTAGTCATCAAAATGTGAATTAGATCAAAGTTTGAGTTCTCGCATACAAAATTTCAAAGGGTTTAAAATTATAATATCCAATTTAGTTGTAGATGAGATGATAATTTATTCCTGGTGTAAGAGTAATTAGCAATAATTCATTTGGTTAAACTATTTGGCAGTAAGAATCAAGATTTAAAGTGTGTGTGTGTGTGTGTGTGTGTGTATACTTTAAGCCAGTAATTCTGCTTCTAGAAACCTAAAATATAAACAAAATAATGCAATCCCTATAAGATGAAAGATAATCATTGTAACATTATTTATATTAGTGAAAGCTGTAAATAATCAAGGCCCCAATAGTAAGTAAATATATAAATAAAGTATGTAATAGTTATTGTATAAATAAATACAAATAAAACAGGTGCTCTAAGGAAAATATTACTGGAGAATTCTTATTATCCATATTATCAACAGTTGAAGTTGATAAAAATATGTGTGATTTTTTTTTTTGCCATAAGCTTTGAAACTTTTTCCAAATATTCAATGACTCTGGTAGCATAGTGTCTAAAGCACTTGACTGCTAACCAGAAGGCTGGCAGTTCAAACTCACCAGCCACTCCTCAGAAGGAAGATGGGGAAATCTGCTTCCATGGTGATACTGCCTTGGAAACCCAAGCAGGGGTCGCTATGAGTCAGGTCCGACTCGAAGGCACATGACAACAACAACAACAACAACACTTATTTTGGCATACATAGTTAATTTCCTCCACAAAAATTATTTTCACTTTCTTCTTTACTAACAGAACCTTGAGTTTGTTAATACTGGAAATATACTTAGCTAAAAATATTAATTCAGTATCCCTGGGAGGCAAGTGTTATGAGATACAGTTTTGCTTAATGAAATGCAAGGAGAAGCGGTTGAGTGAGGCATCCAAAAATTTCTTTAAAATGGTTTCATCTCAGGTGACACCCACATTTTGTTCTCTGACCTTCCTCTTCTTCATGCCTGTTATAAAAACACAACACTGGAGGTGAATCAACTAAGGAAGGAAGGCTTAAAGGAAAGATAGACAGCACCTTGATCCTTGGTATCATTTTAAAGCTTTTTCCAGCACTGGAATACCTTTCTTCAGCCTTTCTAAGGGAGAAAGAGTAAATTCCTAATTTGTTTAAAGCACTAATTATGTTTTCAGATGCAGCTGAAAGCAACCTCTAACACATTTACATATAAATTATAAGTATTATATATATTAATTTATATATTAATTATATGGACTTTAATTGATGCAATTTTGTGTCCCTACATGATTGCAAATTAACTTCCTACAAAATTGCAAATTACATTTGTGTGTGTGTTTATATGGAAGCTCTGGTAGCATAGTGCCTAGGGCATTTTACTTCTAATCAGAAGGCTGGTGGTTCAAATCTACCAGCCACTCCTTGGAAGGAAGGTTGGGCAATCTACTTCTGTAGTGATACTGCCCAGAAACCCAAGGAGAGATCACTATAAGTCAGGTTTGACTCGATGTCAGTGAGTTTGGCTTGTTTTTTAGCGTGTTTATACACAAACACACACATACAAATTGAACATAAAGTTCTTTTTCTGCTAATCATTCTACCAGATTTATCTCAAAGATTTCTTCTGAGGAGAATTCTCATTCTGTTTTCTTCTTTTGTTTTGTAATAACTTGAATGTGCCTCTAATATAACACATATAACCTTAAATTGTAATAATTTGTTTATGGGTCTTCCCACTCCCACTATTTTGATGATTGGTTCTTGATGGTAAGGATCTTTTCTCAATCATTTTTTTAATCCTTAATCAGTACTGATGAATATTTAATAGATAGATTAAATTAGATAAGGAAAAATTTAATTATTCAATTATATATCATTTTTATTAACCACCTGAAATAGCAGAGGACACAACTTTGCTTGCTGAAAGTGAGGAAGACTTAGAGAACTTACTGATGAAGATTAAAGACTACAGTCTGAAGTAAAGATTACACCCTCAATATAAAGAAAACAAAAATCCTCACAACTGGACCAATAAGCAGCATCAAGATAAATGGATAAAAGATTAAAGTTGTCAAAGACTTCATATTACATGGTTCTACAATCAACACCAATGGAACCAGCAGTGAAAATATCAAAAGACGTATTGCTTTGGGCAAATCTGTTGCACAAGACCTCTTTCAAGTGCTGAAGAGAAAAGATATCTCCTTGAAGATTTAAGGTGCACCTACCCCAAGACATGATATTTTCAATTGCCTCATATGCATGTGAGAGCTGGACAGTGAACAGGGAAGACTGAAGAAGAGTTGATGGTTTTCAGTTATGAAGTTAGTGAAGAATGCTGAAAGTACAGTGGACTGGTAAAAGAACTAACAAATCTGTCCTGGAAGAAGTGAAGCTGGAATGCTCCTTAGAAGCAAGAATGCCCAGACTTTGTCTTACCTACTTTGGCCATGTTTTCAGAAGGGACCGTTCTCTGGAGAAGGATATCATTCTTGGTAAAGAGTCAATGAAAAAGGGGAAGGCCCTCAACAAAACGGATTGACACAATGGCTGTAGTGATGGGCTCAGGTATAGTAGGGATTGTGAGGCTGGCACAGGACTGGGCAATATTTTATCTGTTGTACATAAGGTCGGTATGAGTCAGAGATGACTCGACAGCACATAAAAACAACAACAGCAATGTCATTTTCATTATCAAATGTATTTTTTTCCCTCTCTCTCTTTGATTAGATTGTGTTCTTAATTCCTTTCCAGTGACCTATTCACTATTATGTAAAAATGAGCATTTGGTGAAATCACTGATTAACTGAAAACATATGTAATCTACATATGTTACAGATTATGACTTCTTCAAATTACTTTCAAAATATGAATAGTTAGGCCTGATTTTGTTCATTGTTCTAGACCCTAGATTCAAAATGTGAGAGGATATTTTCAAAGATTTTCAGAGAATTCCTTTTCAGGGAGTACACCTGTACCAGTGTTGCAAATGGCACCGATATCTGGCTGAGCACAGGCCTGAACCTATCAGTTACTCGCTCTCAAGTACTCAACAAGTTTTTAGTATTTCTGTTTCTTTATTTTAAAACTAAGGATAATAATAACAATTTTCTTACAAGATTGTGAGAATTCAAAGAATTAATATATATAAAGTTTTTATACTAACATGGATAATATAGGAAGCTCTCAATAAGTGCTAGTTGTAAATAATAGTTTGCAGGCTGACATATATAACTAACAAAGAACATGAATAATTATATCCTAATCTGCCATTTGGAAAATACATCTCAGGAGTTTGTCTTTTCAGAATGCCTTATTATTTTCTTTTCTTTTTCATTGCATCATTAAATCTGAATGTAAATTAATATACTTATGTTGCAATAATCTAATTGAGATGCAGAGCATGTGCTGAGTGTCCTAACATAGCTTCTCAATGTGAAAATAATAATAACTCTGTAGATGGAACAAAAATGAATGAGAGTATGATTGAAATTGTAATTTCCAAATTAGCTTTGTGATCAGGAGTCTATAGACTGGAATCCAATCTTCCTCTTTGTCTCTGTTAGGCTCAATGAGGTTCCTGGGGTTATGAGAAGTTTGCATATTTTATATGCATGAATTGTAAAGAAGCTATTAGTGGGAAATGCTTATATAATAGGCTTGTAAACCTTTTGTGATAAAGTTCAATACTTAACAGATTTAACTTCAAAAGAGTTCTGTGAAACCAGTTCACATTTTGAAGGAGCTTCCAGACTAAAACAGACTAAGAAGAAGGACCTGATGATCTACTTAAAAAAAAAAAAAAAAAGGCCAGTGAAAGTCTTTTGTATAGCAAAGAAACACTACTTGATACAGTGCCAGAAAATGAGACCCTTAGGTTGGAAGACACTCAAAATACAACTGAGGAAACTTGCCTCCTCAAAGTAGAGTCTATCTTAATGATGTGGATGAAGTTAAGCTTTTGGGACCTTCATTTGCTTATGTGGCATGACCCCAAATAAGAAGAAACAGCTGCAAACATCCATGAATAATAGGGACATGGAATGTGTAAAATAAGAATCTAGGAAAATTGGAAGTCTTCAAAAGTGAAATGGAATGCATAAAGATCCATATCCTAGGCATTAGTGGACTGAAATGCACTGGTATTGACCATTTTGAATCAAATAATTATATAGTCTGCTGTTCTGAGAATGACAAAGTGAAAAGGAACAACATCCCATTCATCACCAAAAGGTATATTTCAAAATCTACCCTGAAGTGCAAAGCTATCATTGATAGGATAAAATCCACTTGCCTATAAGGAAGAACAAGGAACTCTGGTAGCACAGTACATAAAACATTTGACTACTAACCAGAGGTTGGCAGTTCAAATCCACCAGATGCTCCATGGAAGGAAGATGGGGCAATCTACTTCTGTAATGGTTTACCACCTCAGAAACACAATGGGGGGCTCTTTGAGTCAGAATTGACTCAATGGTAGTGAGGTTATTTTAGTTTTTTAAATAAGGAAGAACAGTTAATATGACAATTATGCAAACTCATGCACCAACCACTACTACCAAAGAAATTTAAGATTTTTACCTACTTTTGCAGCCTGAAATTTATCAAACATGCAGTCAAGATGCAAGGATAATTACTGGTGATTGGAATGCTAATGTTGGAAATAAACAAGGAGAATCAGTAGCTGGAAACTATCACCTTGGTTTTAGAAGTGATATGGGAGATCACGTGATAGAATTTTGCAGGACCAACAAGTTATTCTTTGCAAGTACTTATTTTTTAGCAACATAAATACTGACTATACATGTGGACCTAGCCACATGGACTATGTAGGAATTAAATAGACTACATTTGTATAACGAGATGATAGAGAAGCTCATTATTATCAGTTAGAACCAGGCCAAGGACTGAATGCAGAATGCACCATTAACTGCTCATATGCAAGTTCAATTTGACACTGAAGAAAATTAAAGCAAGTCCACAAGACCCAAAATATGACCTTGGGTAAATCCCACCTGTATTTATAAGCCATCTCAAGAATATATTTGATGCATTAAATACTAATAATCTAAGACAGATGAGTTGTGGAATGACATCAAGGACACAGTATGTGAAAAATCAAAAGGTAAAGATAGGGAAAAAAAAAAGACTAAATTGGATGTGAGAAGAGACTGTGAAATTTGCTCTTGAATATAGAGTATCTAAAGCAAATGGAAGAAATGATGAAGTTAAGGAGTTAAACAGAAGATGTCAAAGGACAGCTTGAGAAGACAAAATAAAATATTATTTATTTATGAGATGTGCAAAGACGTAGAGTTAGAAAATCAAAAAGAAAGAGCATGTTCAGCATTTCTCAAGCTGAAAAAACTGAAGAATAAATTCAAGCCTCAAGTACCAATATTGAAGGAGCTCTGGTGGCTTAGTGCCCAAGGCATTAGACTCCTAACCAGAAGACTGGCATTCAAATCCACCAGCCACTCCTCAGAAAGAAGGTTGGGCAATCTACTTACATAGTGATACTTCCTTGGAAACCCAAAGATGGGTCGCTATGAGTTGGGTCCAATTCAACAGCAGTGGTTGGGGTTTGGTATTTTTAAAATATTAAATGAGGCAGAGAGAATCAAAAGAAGATAGAAGAAATTCACAGAGTATCTGTACCAAAAACAATCGGTCGACCTGCAACCATTTCAGAAGATAATGTATGACCAACAGCCAATGTTATTTAAGGAAGAATTTCAAGTTGCACTGACAGCATTGGTGAATGACAGGCTTCAGGAATTAACAATTGAGATATTTCAACGAACAATTGCAACTGGAGCACTCATTTGTCTATGCCATGATATTTGGATGACAGGTAACTGGCCAACCAACTGAAAGAGATCCATATTTGTGCCCATTCCAAAGAACGGTGATCCAACAGAATATGGAAATTATCCTACAGTATCATTAATATCACACTCAAATAAAATTTTGCTGAAGATAGTTAAGAAACATTTGCACAGTACATTGACAGGGAACTGACAGAAATTCAATCTGGATTCAGAAGATGGCATGGAAAGAAGGACATCATTGCTGATGTCTGATGGATTGTAGCTGAAGTAGGAAGTAACAGACAGATGTTACTTGTGTATTATTGACTATGGTGAGGGTAGCTAAATTGAAATGAGAAAGGAAAATCATGAAACTTGCATAATAATATTGACAATTTTGGTATTATTAAAAGGTATTTGTCAAACTGGCCATTCCAAGGCCATGAAGAAAACACATGGATCATACAAAGCTGGATGCTTTAAACTCACCGAGTAGTGGAGAGAACTCACTTTAACATAGAAGATAAGTCTACAGAGTAGAGGGATATTTGGTGGACTGGGGTTAGTTACTGGGTGGTTTGTGGCAGATGTTAATAAATGAAGTCTGTGTAAGGATTGGTGAGAATGTGTAAACTATGTGAGTTGCAGAAATTGTCCATAGTTTTATATTTGAAAGACAATAATCCATGTGGTCAGTGGAGTTACTATTAAATCAGTTAGTGATTCTGTCTAGGAAAATGTGTGTTTGAGTGAGCTGCTTTTTATAATTATTTAAGGTTAGATATTTGTATGGCGGGTCATGGTTTGGTAGAGTTTATACATTTTGCAAATCACAGTGGAGTTTGTGAGTTGTCTTTCATTTCTTATATAATATATAATAATATAATTTATTCCTATTTCTCTTCACTTAAAGCCCTTCCACAACATTTATGTCTAGTCTTTTATTCTCTTTTAAAAAATATTTTTCAATTCACCCATATAGTCAGACTCAACAATTATATTGTTTATAACATTTTCCTAGTGACTATTTTGTTGTATTCTACTCTTGCCTTTTTCCTATAGGTCTTGACTCCAAACGCTTTTTATTATATGATTAAATAATGTGTAATAGTATGATTTCTGGATAAATAATTTAGAATTCAACTTCCCTCAATGCATTGAGCTTTTCAAATGCTGGCTACTTTCTTAAATATATGCTTTTTATTCCAAACTATTTGTAATCAGGATGACTGAAATTACTAAATAATTTGAAAGAAAAAAATAGTTATATTTTCATTTTTCTTTAAACATTAATACATTTTCTTTAAACAATACATTTAAACATTTATACATTATTGAATGTATTCATTATTCTTATCATGATTTTTAAAATATTTAACACTAGATATTAAAATATGTTATGTTTAGATTTAGACAGACTAATTTGCACTTGCCCCATAGATATCAAGGGGTACAAATTGAAAGCAAATTTATTCTCCTTTGCCATTATTTGTATTCCAGAGGGAAAGCTGGGTAAGTATTGTGCTAACATAGTCAGTATCATTTAAGTAGAGGCAAATGCATGTTTATATGTTTTTTAAAGTTTTAATATTTTCTCATGTTTGAAGTTTCATAATTTTCACAGTTAAATGCCTTAGGCGCTATGCCACCAGAGCTTCTAATGTTTGAAGTCTCATAATTTTCACAGATCTGCCCAATATTTGTTATAAATTATCAGAAAAGTTGTACTTGCACAGCATTAGAACTAAAAATTCACATTTTTTTATGTTAGAATAAAGAAAAACAAATTTGAAAGTCATGGTTGTAAAATTCTTATTGGTTAATGTGGTAGTTAAGGTTGTGTGTCAACTTGGTGATGTGGTCTGCTTTGGGAATGGTCTCTAGCTTATGGCATGCTTGAACCCTGCATATAGCCAAGTCGTTATTCAGCAGCCTGCCATGCTCTGCCCATAGTGGGACTTTCGATGGACTTGAATCAATGGCTTGCCATGTGGTTCAGTAACATTGGGACTGTGCCTTTTTACTTGTCGACCTTGGGTTTGTTGTCAGCCTCAGCAGCCAGCAGCTGAGTGAAGAAAAGCCTCCAGCTCCAGTGGGCTGGGAGCAGGAAGCAGAGCTGAAGCCCAAGGTTGAGGGGCTTTCACACAGCCCCTAGAGCCTGACACTTTGAACTTGGACTTAAAGCTTCCAAACTGTGAGAGAATAAACTCCTATTTTCTCAAGCCATCCTGTTTGTGATATCTTCTGTTAGAGCAGCACTAGGTAACCAAAACAGTTAATAAACATGACATGCACTTGTTTTTCCTTTTTCTGCCAGTTTAATTGGCTCAGTAGTTATATTTTTGTGAAATCCTAGCAGGAAATTTTGACTATATTAAATTAAGCCAACCATTTCTGTGTTACTCATATTTCCATCTTATAAACAATATGAGTAAGTGATATTTCAAAAATTAATGTTAATGTGTTATGAGAGTGTTGCCCATGATATGTGTACTTAATATTTGTTTTTACAAAATATTCAACCATAAATATTTATAAGATTATATGATGGATTTGATAGCTAGTTTGTTTCATTCTCATCTTTACATCTCTCCCATTTTTCCATTTGTTGTTGGTACTTCAGTGACAAATGGTAAGCTTTGGCAATGCGTGGGACATTAGAAGCCATTACAATAAATAAAGGAGCTCTGGTAGCATAGTGGCTAAAGCACTTGACTGCTAACCAGAAGGCTGGCGGTTCAAACCCACCAGCCACTCCTCGGAAGGAAGGTTGGGCAATCCTACTTCCGTAGTGATACTGCCTCGGAAACCCAAGGAGGGGTCGCTATGAGTCGGGGCCGACTCGACGGCACATAACAACAACAACAACAACAACAATAAATAAATAACTTAATGAGATTCTCCACTAGATTTGGCACAAGTCAACTTCTTTCAATTGCCTGATTTTTTGTTTTGTTTTCTGAAAGCAAACTAATCAACAGCTGTATCTAGACATAACATGTCTGAGTTGAAAAATGAAATGTTGGACTTTAGAATAAGCTATGGAATATATTTTCTACACATTTACCAAGATATGCACTAGCAATTCATGGTACCAGAAATCAAAGGTTATAGGTTAGTTTGCTCAGGTTTTTAAAAATCTTAAGTTGACAATTTTGAGAAAGATGCTGAAATTTTGATGTTATGAAATAATCTCTATAGCCAATAGTTAATTTCCCATAATTCCAAGAGATATTGTTACATCAAGTAACAGGAAAGGTTCATGGAATCTATGTGTGTCTTTTTGTGTACATGTATACACACTCTTGTGTTAATTAGAGGAGAAATATGCCATCTAATTCTACCTTACAAAATGTGGGCTTTTTCTGTTAATAGTTAGTTTTCCAGCCTCCTCTGGGTATTCTAGCACAGGTAAACCTTCTCACTGGGGAGCAGCTTGAATTGTTAGGAAAGGTAATATATAAGGATATTTGTATATCTTTGTTTACCATTTTTGTGACCATCAGCTATTGACACAGTAGCTGCAACAGTGGACTCAAACATACCAAGGATTGTGAGACAGTGCACAACTGAGCAGTATTTCCTTCTGTTGTAACATGGGGTTGCTATGAGTTGGAACTGACTCAACAGCACTCAACTAACACTCAACTAACAACAACAGCAACAACATCTGAATGATGAAACACATCTGAGGTATAATGTTTTGAAGAAAAAGAAGCATTCTCTCCATCTCCACACAGAACATTTGAAAATATGAGTGAAATTAAAACATTAGGAAAAGTTTTATTTTGAATTGGTAAAAGATTGAGAGAATGTCTAATCTAAGTGTAAAGGAACAATAACAATATTATGAGTTGAAATTGACCTGACAGCAGCGAGTTTGGTTTTGGTTTATTATTAATATTATCCTATAATAAAGAAATAATATCTAGGCAAAAAATAATAAGGTTTCTTTTGACGAATAGCAAGAAGAAAGACTGAGATCTTCAGAATCATAAAGGCTAAAAATGGGGATATTTCTCATTCTTAAATTTAAGGTAGTTGTTTTCCATCTCTGGGTTGGAGCCTTGGATGTTAAATTAAGAGAACCCATGTGATTACAATATGTAGCAGTGTTAAAAAAAAATGGATTTGACAGGAGACAGAGACAGAGAAAGGAAAGAAAAGAGATCTGGAAATATATATCAGAAATCTTATGATTCTAGCATTTGTTTGAGAGTCCCTAGGTGGTGCAAAGGATTATTGTGCTTGGTTGCTAACTGGAAGTTTAGTGGCTCAAGAACATTCAGAAGCAGCTTAGAAGAAAGACCTGGTGATCTACTTCCACAAAACCAGCCATTGGAAGCTCCGTGGAGTATAATTCTACTCTGACACACACAGAATCACCATGCATTAGCGTCAAGGTATCTGGACTGGACTAGAACCTCAGGTTATTGGTCCCTGAAGACTCTAGGTGACCTAGAGAATTCAGATGTCTTGTCCCTAACATTTTTAGACCCAAATAGATCTTGAAAGATAAATTGTTTTTAAGAGATTGTGGCATGCAATGGTTACGCTCTCAGCTGCTAACTGAAAGGTCAATGGTTCAAACCCAGCAGCCACTTAGCCAGAGGGAATAACTGGCTATCTGCACCCATAAAGACTATAGCCTAGGAAAACATATGGGCAGTTCTACTCTGTTCTATAGTCATTAGGAGTCAGAATCAACTTGATGGCATATCACAACAATAACAACAATATGCAATTGTGGGACATCATAAGGTGGATCTTCATCTGTCATGTCTATTGTAGATCTAATGCTTTATTTATTACTTATTTTTAAATTAAGTGAATCTCTAAAATATAGTGTAAAGAGTGCTTGTAAGTGGACAGGGCAGTATTTCCCAAATTCGTGGCAAACTGCTCCAGCCACAAGATATATGAACACCACCCTGACAGTGACCTGAGCTGTACACCCCATTGTCATCAGTGATATAAAGTGCACTCTCTGGGTCACAAAGTGTCACACAGTAATACATATTCTTCTTAAAATAAGGTACACGTAACCAATCACAATATATTAAACTGAATTTGGTCAATGCAGGCAATAGAGACTTACCTTCCATGATCTGATTATTATATAGTTCTTAATGCTGCCAAGATTTCATTAGTACTTCTGGCAGCTTTGTCAGACTCTGCAATCATTTTGAACTTGCAAGAAATACTCCTTGGAGAGGTTGCTTTGGTGATTAAGTTTCTGTGCCAACTTGGCTGGGCCTAGTTGAGTGGCTGGGCAGCTGGATGTAGTATTCCCCATGATGAGACTGGTAATCGACTCCATGGTGGAATCTACCATGAGCAGCTGAGTAGCTGCTTTAGGGATGTGCTCTGCTTCCTGTACATTAAGAAACTGCTTTGGGAATGGTCTCGAGTTTATGACGTACTTGAACCCTGAATATAGCTGAGTTGTTGTGCAGCAGCATGTCATGCTCTGCTGATCCTGGGATTTTCAATGGACTTGAATCAATGGCCTATTATATGGTTTGGTAACATCGGGACTGTGCCATTTTATTTGTCAACCTTGGGCTTGTTAGCCTCAGCAGCCAGTAGCTGCTTGAGTGAAGAGATGCCGCTAGCTTCAGTGGGCCAGGAGCAAGAGGCAGAGCTGAAGCCCAAGGTCGAGGAGCTTTCACACAGCCCCTAGAGTCTGGCACTTTGAAGTCAGACTTTTAGCCCCGAAACTGTAAGAGAATAAACTCCTACTAGTTAAAGCCATACCATTTGTGGTATATATTCCTGTCAGAGTGGCACTAGGTAACCAAAACAGTTTCCCTGCTTCAGAGACAGATGGAGAGCTTCCTGCAAGTCAAGATTCTTGGGCCCAGAGATGCAGAGTCACAATATTAGAGGGTAGGACCCAAGAATTTACAAGCTACAATATGTTCCCTAGGTCTTTCCACTACATCCTAAATTTGAAAGCAAAGCCTTATCTTTCACTAGAGGGAAACCAGGTGATGAAATAATTAAGCACTCAGCTGCTAATCAAAATATTGGCCATACAAATCCACCTGGTGGCTCCATGGAGAAAGAGCTGGTAATCTACTCTTGTAGAAAAAAACCTAAGGGATAGTTCTACTCAATCACATGAGGTTACTGAGTCAAAATCCACTCAATGCAACTAGCAACAGCAACATGTTCCAGTGGGAAAGTTGGAAGGGATTTTATAAATGTGTAGGTATGAGATGAATTGGGGATTTATGGAGAATAACTTGAAAATTAAAGAAAAACTTAATTATGGTTGACTCTGTGACTAAGTAGTGGAAGAGTTGCTGTAGGAAAGAACAAATGAAATAACAAATTGAGGGCTTTACTTGGAGACATGAAATGTTCTACTTTAGAAAACAAATATAAAGCAGTTATCATGTCATACAGGAAGGAAAATAATTAGTAATAGTGAAAAACAAACAACAACAACAACAAAAAAAAAAAACAATGTGTAAGAGCAAGAAAGCAAAAACCAAACTTACTGGTAACAAGTCACTTCTGACTTGTAGTGTGACCTCCATTGGGTTTCCAAGGCTGTACATCTTTGCAGAAGCAAACTGACTTATCTTTCTTCTGTAGAGCTGCTCATAGGTTCGAACCACAGACCTTTTCCTTAGCAGGCAAATGTCTTATGTATAAGAGCAGGGAGAGCAAAAATCTTTCAAGTAGTGACTTGGCACTGAAGATATTTATAGTGTTGTAGAAAACCACACAATCAAAGACATAATTTTTTTTAACAGTTCAGGAGACTCAATTTCATCTGGATTCCCAATATATTGCTATTCTAGTATGAATCTAGATTAGTTGTTTTTTTCTAAATTTCCATTATTTACCCACACTGTATATCAGTGTTTCTTAAACTTGAATGGGATGTATATAAAAACTAACTTGCAATATCCCAAAATCTTCTCTCAGAAACAGTGGATTATTAGGAATGGTTTGGATCCCCAAAATTTACCTTTTAACAAACACTTCAGGTGCTTTTATAAAGGAGTAATCTACATAATTAAATGCTCTTCTTGATCCTGTTCTATCAACTCTTCAAGAATATTCCTTCATTCAAGTTTTCTCTTTCTAATTGAATTTTCAACTTTTCTGTCATCTTGATATCATCTCAAAATAAAGATTTATTCATTTAAACTTTTCTTGTAGTATAGCTAATTCCTCATTCATTTCCTTTATTCCTCAGCTAAGATTCTAGAACAAATACTTTATATTCATTATCTCTTCTTCATCACATTCTACAATCTAGGTTTGAACTCTACTAGTCCCTGAAACTGTTCCTGCCAGAGAACCATTGAACTCCTAATTGACAAATATAAAGAACGACTGTTAGTTCTTGTCTTATTTGATATCTTGTTTTTGCACACCAAAATATGGAGCCTTCTCTTCTTGAAGCTCCTCCCTTTTGAATCAACCTAAATCAATCTGGTTACATGTAGCTCTCAGTTTTATTTTGAGAGATCACTAGAGCCCTTAAAAAGTTATCAGGAAAGCAAATATCAGAAAGAATTTTGTCACACATGCAGATAATTTTAACTGAACAGTAGAAATTCTAGCACAAAAACAGTTCCTATAAGCTGTACTGTTAGCTTACTGTTTTTTGTCCTTTTACATACTCCAGCAACCACTGTGCATGTAAAACTTACTCAAAGCAGACACATCAAGAGTCCAGAGACAGAATTCTGTTACTTTGTAGTCATCATCAGGCAATCTAAATCCTTTAGAAGTAAAGGTTGGACCTAGGACCATTAGAAATCAAACCTTAAGTGCCTTCCCTACATGCTACTGGTTACAATAAATAAAATCTGTTTATTTAAGAGTACAGAGGTTCTAATATTTTTCATTCAAACCACATACCTTAACAATCATCATGATGTCCCTTTCTAAAATTTGTAATGCTCAGTATCACACCTGTAATTTTGCAATAAAACACATTGCTGATATTAACTCTGTTAATTTTCAAATTGTCTTTCAATTTGTTGCACTGTGGTGGTTTGCATGTTGCTTTGATACTGGAAGCTATGCCAATGGTATTTCAAATACCAGAAGGATCATTTGTGATGAACAGGTTTCAGCAGGACTTCTACACTGATACAGACTACGGAGAGAGGGCCAGTGATCTACCTTCCAAAAGTACCCAATGAAAACCTATAGATCACAGAATAGTGTCCGAGATTTTGACACATTTACTTTGGATACATTACCAGGGAGGGACCGATTGCTGGAGAAGGCAATCATGTTTGGTAAATTGGAAGGCCATCAAAGGCAAAGGGAACTCTCAATAAGATAAACTGACAAAATGCTGCATCAATGTTTGGTTCTGTTATACATGGAATGGGAGACAACTCTATAGCAACTTACAAAAACAATTAGCAAAGTCTTTGGTGTTTTATTAAGCTAAGGATGACTGAAGTGTTTGAGTAACTACTTCTGGACAGTGGCCTTAATTCTATAATGCTAACTGTGTATAATCAAGCACCTATAAAACATGGACTCTAACTGCCCTTTCAAGTGAAGTATAAACACATAAACTTATGCACCAGATCACACTACCTTTAGAAAAATATTTAAAATTAATTTTACACATCATAACATTTCCCTTTTCTTGCATAATTCTCATGTTGTTTTCTTTCCACATCTCGGAGTGTTTCTTCTTCTCTTTCAATGATCCTTCTATCTAATGTATTAGTTACATATTACTGAGTAACAATATTACAACAAACTTAGTGTAATAAACATATATATTTATTATCTCACAGTTTTTGTGGGTCAAGTGTCCAAGTATGTCTTACCTGGGTCTTCTGCATAGAGGCTCAGAAGTCTGTGATTGATGTGATGGTCAAGGTGTGGTCTCATCTAAAACTTGACTAGAAAAGAATCTGATTTCTAGCTCCCACAGATTATGATGGAATTCAATTTATTGTGGTTGAGGAACACAGGTATTCAATTATTTTCTGGCTGTTGAAATATCTGAAGGGCTTTGACAATCCACCTTCACATATTACAAACTTAAAACTCACTGTCACCAAGTCAATTCTGACTCCTCCATTGGATTTCTGTTTTACAGAATTAGACTGCCTCATCTCTCTTCCATGGAGAAGCTGGTGGGTTTGAGCTACTGAACTTTTGGTTGGAAGCCAAATACCTTAACCAGTACATCATCAGAGCTCCACAGACCCTAGGGGCCCCTATAATTCCTTGCTACATTGGGATTACCAGCATGGTTATTTATTCATCAATTAACAGAGAGTGCTACAAGCAAGATGGATGCTACAATCTTATCTAATCATGTACTCATATATGCATAATCATTTCCATTCCAACTACAGAAGTAAGTCTCAGATCTTGTCCACACTCAAGAGAGGGGATCACTCTCACTCAAGGGCATGAACACAAGAAGATAAGGATCCTGGGAGCACCTTAAGTTTCTGTCCACCACATTCAGTCTTCTCACTCTAAATACTCTGCTCAGGCAATCTCATCTTAATATATGACTTACCTGATAGCTATATACTGTTGGATACAAAATCTGTGTCTCAGCCCAAATATCTTTTCTAAGATCTCAAACCATACTGTCAATGCTCTTTAGATATTTTAATGTACACAATAATCTCAACACTATTACTTTTCCAAGATTGCTCCTCTCCTCTTTTTTGCTACCTTAGATGATGACATCCCACATTCAGTGCATGTGGACCACAAACCTGAGATTATGATTTAATTATTCTGGGCTACTGTTTAAGCAGGGAGCTCTGGTAGTAGTGCCTAAGGCATTTGACTGCTAATCAGAAGGCTGGCTGTTCATACCCACCAGGCACTCCTAGGAAGGAAGTTTGGGCAATCAATGTTTTTAAAAATTGTTTTGGTTACCTAGAGCTGCTCTGACAGGAATATACCACAAATGGGATGGCTTGAAGAAACAGTTTATTCTCTTACAGTCTGGAGGCTTTAAGTATGAGTTCAAAGTGCCAGGTTCTAGGGGCTGGGTGAAAGCCCCTCCACCTTGAGCTCCAACTCTGCCTCCTGTTCCTGGCCCACTGAAGCTAGAGGTTTTCTTCATCCAGACAGCTGCTGACTGCTGAGACTGACAAACCCAAGGTTGACAAGTAAAAGGCACAGTCCCAATGTTACCAAACCACATGGGTGGCCATTAGTTCAAGTCCATTGAAAGTCCCAAGGTCGGCAGAGCGTGGCAGGCTGCTGAACAATGACAGCTACGTGCAGGGTTCAAGTGTGTCATAAGCTAGAGACCATTTGCAAAGGCTTCTCCTTACATATAGGAAGCAGACCACATGCCTAAGGCAATGATTACCAGTGTCATCATGGGGAATACTACATCCAGCTGCCCAGCCACTCAACCAGGCCCAGCCAAGTTGACACACAAATTTAACTACCACAAAAATCTTCCCAGTTGATTCTTCTTTGCAACTCTGGTTTATCATCAGTAATTTATACCATTACTTGACTTTATCTGCTTCGTAACATAGCTCGCCATTTGAAATTATTATGTACCTTTACTACACTGTTCTTTATCTCTCCCTTAGAATGGAAAATTCTTGAAGGTAGAAACTTTTCCATCATGCACACTATTGCACCACCAATATATTTAGGCAATATTTGGCACGTAGTCATTAATAAATCTGTTGAGTGACTAAATGATAGATACCACTCATGGTCAAACATTATAAGTGTTTTGTATATATTATCTTATTAGTCTTCACAAAAATCTTATTCTATTACCCTTCTTATTATTAGTCCTTTAAAATTAGGTAACTGAAACAAAGTAATTTACCCAAGGTCACATGCCAAGTACAGCTGGAATAGAAATGATGTCTCCACATTAACTTTAAAGCATGGATTTGACCAATAAATTATATATCTGCTTTCTAGCTACATGCATTTACTGCTCAAGTTTCCATGCTTTTGAGTACAGCATTCCTTTTTGGGCTAGTCTTTGTTTGGTTCCAGCTCATAGTGGACCCTCCTTGGGTTTCCAAAGCAGTATCTCTATGGAAGTAGATTGCCCAGTCTTCCTTTCGAAGAGTGGCTAATGGGTTTGAACTGACAGCCTTCTGGTTAGCAGTCAAATGTCTTAGGCCCTATATCACCAGATGACCTATAGAAATATTCCACAACTAAACTCACTGCCTTTGAGTTGAATGTGACTCATAGCGACTCCTCCTTGGGTTTCTGGGTGGTATCACTGTAGAAGTATGTTGCCCACCCTTCCTTCAGAGGAGTGGCTTGTGGATTTGAACTGCCAGCCTTCTTGTTAGCAGTCTAATGCCTTATCTGTATTCACCAGAATATTGTTTATTCATTTTGTTCAACAACCTTATATAGTCAGCTTTGTGACTCTAATGGTTACACAAAATACAGCTATTATCAAGAAATATTTACTGCTTACCCAAAACTTGTTAGATACAAAGCAGAGCATAACATCTGACACGCTTTCCATTCTGCAATTTGATACTTAATTTTCATCCACAAATCTCATTGCACTTCATAATCATCAATTCCCCAAACATCCCACAAGGTAAATGAATATTTATTATCTCCATTTTACAGATGCATAAAGTTAGACACAGACTAATTAAATAAGTTCTTCAAGGGCAGACAGTGAGTTGATTGGAAAATCAAGGTTAGCATTGCACATTCCAGATCTCTGCTCCTAAAAGGAGTGGATTATATCTAAAGTTGGTTTTACTGTACGTGATTAAAAATGTTCATATTGAGATTTCATGATATATCCTCCATTAGTTTTTGGACTTTACCCAGAAGATTTCATAGTAAATGGATATTCAGCCCTTAGATATGTATGCAGTTTGTGTCTATTAGCTTCTGTGAGAGATACAAAAATGAAGCTGGAGGAAGGATTTAGATGCCCATAATAATTATATCTTCCTGTAGAAATCCTGATCATTTTGTTTGGATTTTTTTTTTTTTGCTATATAATTTAAAGGTTTTTATTTTGTAGTGTAGCTCTAATTTAGCAACTAAAACTAAGCATCTATTTAAGTTGAGATTGATTCCTATTCACAGCCAACATTTAGAATATAGTCAAAGTTATTGTTACAGCATTATTTCAAGTTATATTATCATTTATGAACATGAAACCAGACTAAAACACATAGCATAATAACATAGTTATGAAGAACATATTTTTTCGGTGTGTTGCCCCACAAATAACTTAATTAAAAGTGTATGTTCTCTGTTTCACCTGTGCAATTTTTCAGACCTACAAAAGATACTTGGTTTCTAACCCCTTATATCTGGTCCTTAAACAAGAGATTATATTTTTCTACTTTTTATTCTAAATTTAAAAAAAAAAAATTGTAAAACTGATTAGAAACTGCATATATAGTGTATCTTCTCTCTTTATAGGAGCTCTGGTGGCATAGTGACTAAGGCATTTGACTGCTAACCAGAAGGCTGGTGGTTCAAATCCACCAGCCACTCCTAGGAAGGAAGACTGGGCAATCTACTTCTGTAGAGATATTGCCTTAGAAACACAAGGAGGGGTCACTATGAGTTGGAATCAACTCCAGGGTGCTGAATTTCGATTTTTTATTCCTCTCTTTATAATTCTCAATTCTCAGTTCAGATTCTGAGAATTTGTCAAATCAGAATTAGACATAGATGCATAGTTTGGTCTAAATCTAAATCCTTACAATGGGTAAATCTTTTAGATAATCTGGTAATGCTATGACGAAAAAGTAAAAAAAAAAACAAAACTCATTGCTGTCGCGTTGATTCTGACTCATAGTGACTCTCTTTGGGTTTCCAAGACAGTAAATTTTTATGGAAGTAGACTGCCCAGTCTTCCTTCCAGAGAGGCTGGTGGGTTTGAACTGCCAACCTTCTTGTTAGCAGTTGCATGATTTAGGCACTATGCCCCCAGAGCTCCTTAACGAATGAAAACAAAATTAATATACAAAAGGGAATTCTGGCTAAATAGGGTTTTCTTTTCCTGTACATGTGTCATTTCAATCACTGATGAGCATATGCTTTAATAAAAGAGTTCCTCTTCATACATGCCAAATCTTCGAATGGGAGGCATTATATGAATTACATCTTAGTAACAAATAGTGCATTCACTCAAGTATCCATGAACTTTATGTTCCACAAGCTCCTACAAGGAATTGGTGGTGACTAATTCAGGGTATTGCAACAAATATACTGTGCTATATAATTTAAACATTAGCTCCCTAAAACAGTTGCCTCATTAATAATTAAGTGAGTTAATTATTAATGCTCAATTGATTTCTTAATCCTGGAGGATTTCAACCTATTTGAGAGTACCAGAGCATTCAGTCTTAGACAAGAAAATAAAAGCATCGAATCAATACAATCGAAAGAGTATAGTTATAATTCAGTTAGAATAGCCAAAGAAAGATAAAGTGACTTTAATTACTTGGCCTAAAACTTAAAAACCATTCTACCAATAGATTTCTTCTCAATGATTCACCAAAGTGCTTATTACCAAAATTTTTATTGATTAACGGAGTCCCTGGGTGACACAAATCATTGAGCATTCAATTACTAGCCAAAATGTGGGCAGATTTAGCATACCCAGCAGCACATCAGAAAACCACGGGGTTGGTGATCTGCATCTGAAAGATCACAACCTTGAAAACCATGTGGAGCAATTCTACTGTGCACACATGGAATTGTCATGAGTCATAATCTACTAAAATGGCAACTAACAGCAACAACATTTAGTCCATCCAGATTTTTTTTCTTTTCTTTATTTTCTTTTAACTGATGTCTGCCACATCCAGCAAAACCACACAGGTTACGAAATGAAGCAACACGAAAGGATTAATGGTTTTTTAAAAGGAAAAGGGGCCAGGCGGATGTCCTGCGCATTCTGTGAGAACAACCCCTGATGCCTTTGTTCTACTTCATTTATATGCTTATACATGATTACATCATCATTCTTGGAATCTATACAATCAGCTTATTCTCTACAAAGTTAAAGTTTTACTCCTCTATGTGCTCAAGGACAACAGGTGGCCATTAAAACAATCACAAAAGTCTCCTTTTGTGGAGGAATAAGGAGGAATAAGAAGTATAAAATGATTAATGTTTACTAGGGCACAATGACCCAAAGTATGAGACATCCCTATAAGATAAAAACATGGACTACTGGAATAACATCTACTTTTAATACTTGATGTTTTGCCATGTAAGCATTTAACCGTGCCTTCTCTTGTCACTGTTAGAGAAGCCTTGCCTTCTCTTGTCACTGTTGGAGAGGCCTTGCACTCATGTCCTTTGATGACTTCTCTCTTGGTCTCCAACAGATGTCATTATTGCAATAATTACAGATTCAAATTGCAGTTATAAGAAATAATATAGAAAGATCCCATGAACACTTTACCTACTTTTCCTCAATGGAACAAAACAACATTACAAGATCATAACAAGGATATTGATATAGATACAATCTACCAATTCTGTGATTCCCTCAGTTATGTGTGTGTGTGTGGTTCCATACAATATTATCACATGTGTAGGTTCATGTATCCAGCACCACAATCAAAATATAGAACAACCTCATCATCACAAGTATCTCTCATGTTCCAATTTTGTAAGCACACTTCCCCTGTACCTCTATTCCTAACCATTTGCAAATATTAATCTGTTATCCCAGGTGACCAGGCCAGAGCAAGGAAGCAGGATCAGGGATCCAGGTAAGGGGAGGATGAAGAGATTTCAAACAGCTAAGGGAGACAAACTTGTCTGTTGGTTTGCCCTACTGTGGTGGTGTGTTGCTGTGAGGCTTGAGGTGGTGTCACCAGTGTTTCAAACCCATCAAGGTTGTACACAGTGTACAGATTTCAGCACGGCTGCAGACTGAGACAGACTAGGAAGAGGGAAGAGGTCATCTACTTCTCAAAGAATTGGCCAGGGAAAACCTTACAAATATTAGAGAAATACTGTCTGATACAATAGTGCACAACTTTATGAATAGCCTGGAAAGCACTGTCTGATACAGTGCAGAAGGATGAGCCACTTAAGTGGGAAAGCTCTCAAAATATGACTGAGAAAAAGCTCCATCATTATAGTAGAACCAGCCTTACTGATAAGAATAAGGTAAAACTTTCGAGACCTCCATTTGCTGACATGGCATGACTCAAATTGAAGAGCAACAGCTGCAGACATCCATTCATAATCATAACATGGATGTATGAAGTATGAATCTAGGAAAATTGGAAATTGTCAAAACTGAGATGCAATGCCAACAACTCAAGAAAGGATCAAATCTGGAGATCCTGGATAGAGTGGGAGGGAAAACATGGAACAAAATCCAAAAGCTCAATAATGACCAGAATTACTGGTCAGATGAAATCTGGTGAGACCCCCATTACTATGGCCTTGGAATATATTCTGTGCCTGGAATAAAATGCACAACCAGGGGCTGGCTCTCAGCCCAATAGTTAATAAGATCTACACACAGACCACTCAACACAGGATGACACCCACATAGTCTATGGTAATATATCGCTTAGAGCAATAGACCATGGGACACCAGAGGACCAACATTCAGGTCTAGGAAATGCAGGACAACCAGGAGTGCATAAATATGAGGGGCACAGGGGGAGGGTTACAGCATAGGGAGGGGAGGAGACTGGGTTGCAGTCGGACATGGTAAATGGGGAATGAAACTAAGTGTGCATGTAATGTTGAATGTAAAACAAGCTCTTAAAATAAAATACACCGATCTTGCTCAAATATAAAAGAGCTATTAGGAGAATGTACCTCCTATAACTGATAGAGTGCTATAAAACAGCATATTTAAATATTGGGTTAAGTCTCATAATAATACAGGGTATTTCCTTCATTTTCTTTCAGGAAGGAACAAGGTATTTTGAAAAGACACTTAAATTCCACAATACTTAAATATAAAAACATATTTTTTAAAGTAACACAAGTGTAGCTAAAAGGGTTAGAAAAGTGCATCATAAAGAAATAAATAAGTCTGTTAAAACTCAAAAAAAATGATGCAATGCATAAAGATTGGTATCTTAGGCATTAGTGAGCTAACATGGACTGGTTTTGGCCATTTTGAATCAGACAACCATATGATCTACTATGCAGGGGATGACAATTTGAAGAGGAATGGCATGGCATTCATCATCATGAAAGATGTTTCAAGATCTGTTCTGAAGTACAATGCTGTCAGTGATAAGATAATATCCATACGCCTACAAGGAAGGCCCATTAATATAAGTATTATTCAAATTTATGCACCAACAGCCAAAGCGAAAGATTAGGAAATTGAAGATTATTATCAGCTTCTGCAGTCTGAAATTGACCGAACATGCAATCAGGATGTTTTATTTATCACTGGTGAATGGAATGCAAAAGTTGGAAACAAAGAAGAATCACTGGTAGTTGGAAAAGTTGGCCTTGGTGACAGAAATAATGCTGGAAATCTCATGATAGAATTTTGCAAGACCAATGACTTATTCATTGCAAACATCTTTTTCAACAACACGAACAGTGGATACCCATGTGGACTTCCCCAGATGGAATGCACAGGAATCAGATTGACTACATCTGTTGCAAGAGGTGATAGAAAAGCTCAGTATCTTCAGCCAAAACCAGGTCAGGAGCTGATTGTGGAACAGACCATCAACTTCTCATACGCAAGTTTAATTTGAAGTTGAAGACAACTAAAACAAGTCTATGAGAGCCAAAATATGATCTTGAATATATCCCTCCTGAATTTAGAGACCATCTAAAGAATAGATTTGATACATTGAACACCAATGACCAAAAACCAGAATTGTAGGATGACATCAAGATCATCATCCATGAAGAAAGCAAAAAGTCACTAAAAAGATGAGAAAATAAAAGAAGACCAAAATGGATGACAGAAGAGACTCTGAAGCTTGCCCTTGAGTGGGGAGTAGCCAAAGCAAAGGAAGAAATGCCAAGATAAAAGAGCTGAACAGAAAACTTAAAAGAGCAGCTTGAACAGACAAAGGCAATTACTATAATGAAATGTGCAAAGACCTGGAGTTAGAAAACCAAAGGGAAGAACAAGCTCAGCATTTCTCAAGTTGAAAAACTGAGGAAAAAAATTAAGCTTCTAGTTGCAATACTGAAAGATTCTATGGGCAAAATATTGAATGAGGCAGGAAACACTAAAAAAGATGGAAAGAATATGCAGAGTCACTGTACCAAAAAGAACTGGTTGATCTACATCCATTTCAGGAGGTGGCATATGATCAAGAACCAATGATAGTGAAGGAAGAAGTCAAAACTGCACTGAAGAATTGGCAAAGAACAAAGCTTCAGTAACTGACGGAATACCCATTGAGATATTTAACAAACGGATGCCCCACTAGAGGCACTCACTTGGTTATGCCAAGAGATTTGGAAAACAGCTACCTGGCCAACTGACTGGAAGAGATCTATATTTGTACCCATTCCAAAGAAAGGCGATCCCACAGAATGTGGAAATGATCGAAAAATATCATTAATATCACACATAAATAAGATCTTCCTGAAGATAATTCAAAATCGGTTGTACCAGTATATTGACAGAGAACTTCAAGAGGTGCAAGCTGGATCCAGAAGAGGACGTGGAACAAGGGATATCATAGCTGTTGTCCGATGGATCTTGTCTCAAAGAAAAGAATACCAGAAAGATGTTTACTTGTGTTTTATTGACTATGCAAAGGCATTTGATTGTGTGGATCATAACAAATTGTGGATAACACTGGAAATTCCAGAACATTTAATTGTACTCATGAGGCACCTGTACATAGACCAAGAGGTTGTCATTTGAATAGAACAAGGGGATACTGCATGGTATAAAATCAAGGTATAAAAAGGGTTGTATCTTTTCCCCATCCTTATTCAATCTATATGCTGAGCAAATAATCCAAGAAGCTGGACTATATGAAGAAGAACATGGCATAAAGATTGCAGGAAGAATCATTAACAACCTGCAATAACTGACGACACAACTTTGCTTGCTGAAAGTGAGGGAGACTTGAGGCACTTACTGATGAAGATTGCAAAATATAGTCTGCAGTATGGATTAAGCCTCAATATAAAGAAAACAATAATCCTCACAACTGGAGCTATAAGCAGCATCATGGTAAATGGAGAAAAGTTTGAAGTTGTCAGACTTCACATTGCTTGGTTCTACAATTGACATCAATGGAAACAGCAGTCAGGACATTAGATGACATATAGCACTGGGCAAGTCAGCTTCAAAGGACCTCTTTCAAGTGCTGAGGAACAAAGTTGTCTCCATGAGGACTAAGGTGAGCCTGACACAAACCATGATATTTTCAATTGCCTCATGTGCATGTGAGATCTGGACAAGGAATAAGGAAGACTAAAGAAGACTTGATGCTTTTGAGTTGTGCAGCTGGTGAAGAATGCTGAAAATACCATGGACTTCTAAAAGAACTAACAGATCTGTCCTGGAGGAAGTACACCTGAAATGCTCCTTGGAAGTGAGAATGGCCAGACTTCGTCTCACCTACTTTGGTCATGTTGTCAGAAGGGACCATTCCCTGAAGAAGGATGTCATGCTTGGTAAGGTGGAGTGTTGACGAAAGAAGGGAAGGCCTTCAACAAGATGGATTGACACAGTGGCTAAGACAATGGGCTTATGTATAGCAAGGATAATGGAGCTGGTGCAGGATGAGGCAATGTTTCGTTCTGCGGTGCATAGGGTCACTATGAGTCAGACATGACTTGACAGCACCTAAAACAATAATCTGTTACCCATTTCCAAAATTTTGTCATTTCAAAAATGTCATGTAGATAGAATCACATATAATCTTTTTTGACTGGCTTTTTTTACTAAGTGCAATTCTATGAAAATTCACCCCAGTTGAGTGGATCAATCATTCATTCTTTCATTATTGAGTAATATCCCATGGTATGTATGTACAAAATGTGTCTGATCATTCACCTATTGAAGGACATGCAGTTTAGTTCCAGTTTTGTTTTGTTTTGTTTTAATGTTATGAATAAACCTGCTATGAACATTCATGTTCTGGCATATATGTAAATATAATATTTCTCTAGGATGGATACCCAAGGTTTCAATTGCTGGGTTGTATTGTGTATTCAGAGCTCTGGTGGTATAGTGAATAAGGCATTTGGCTGTTAACCAGGAGATCAAAAGTTCAAACCCATCAGCCACTCTACAGAAAGAAGATGAGGCAGTCTACCTTCATAAAGATTTACAGGCTTGAAAACCGAATGGAGGTTTCTATGAGTTGGAATTGACTCTATGGCTGTGAGGTTTTTTATTATTTAGTTTTTCAAATGGTGTATAACTTTCCTATTTCTGCTCTAACAAATTACCACAAACTAGCTCTGGTGGTGTAGTGCCTCAGGCATTTGACTGTTAAGCAGAAGGCTGGCTGTTCAAACTTACCAGCCACTCCTTGGAAGGAAAACTGGGTAATCTACTTCCAGAGAGATAACACCTCAGAAACCCAAGGAAGCATTGTTATGAGTCAGAATTGACTTGCCGGCAGTGAGTTTGGTTTGGTTTTTAAAGCACTTAAACAAGCCAAATTAATCTTCTTCCAGTTCTTGAGATCAGATATCTCACTGAACTAAAATAAAGTCTTTAGTAGAATTGTGTTCCTTCTGGAGGCTCTGGGGGAGAATTGTTTCTTACCCTTTTCTAGCTACTAGAGGTCATCAACTTCCCTTGGGACATGGCCACTTCCTCTATCTTCAAACACAACATCATGGCTTCTTCAAATATCTTTCTCTTATTTCTATCTATTTCTAGGATCTTTGGTGGCATAGTGCCTAAGGCATTTGACTGCTAACCAGAAGACTAGTGGTTCAAACCCACCAGCCACTCTTCAAAAGGAAGATTGGGCAATCTACTTTCATAGTGGTACTGCCTCAACCCAAGGAGGGGTCTCTATGAGTCAGATCTGACTTGACAGCATGAGTTTGGTTTGGTTTGGTTTATCTCTATTTCTGGGAACTCTGGTGGCATAATGACTAAGGTATTTGACTGCTAACCAAAAGACTGGGAGTTCAAACCCACCAGCCACTCCTCAGAAGGAAGATTGATTAATCTTAGATTGATACCACTGTAGAGATACCACCTTGGAAACTCAACGAAGGGTAGCTATGAGTCAAATTGATTTGATTTCACTGTTTGGTTTTTATCTCTTTTCTTTCTTATCTCTTTCTTCAATGTCAACTTCTTTCATCATATGTCCTTCTCTGATTATGACTCTTCTGTCTCCCTTTCTCTCTTATAAGGACCATTGTGAATACATTGGGACCACCTTTATAATCTTCTCTTCCCAAGATTCTTAATTAATCATATGTGCAAGTCTTGTTTACCATCTAAGGTAACATATTCACAGATGCTGGAAATTAGGATATGATCATTTTTGGAAGAGGGTCAAAATTCTACCTGTCACCTATGGTAATTGCATATACAGTGGTAAAATAAATTGAAAAAACTATTTTCTAGAATGCTGGTATTGTTTTATGTTGTTGAGTT
Source organism: Orycteropus afer afer (assembly GCF_000298275.1). Lineage (NCBI taxonomy): Eukaryota > Metazoa > Chordata > Mammalia > Tubulidentata > Orycteropodidae > Orycteropus > Orycteropus afer. The sequence goes on along the minus strand of NW_006922032.1, from coordinate 545,108 downwards.
GGTTCTGACTCATAAAGACTCCATGTACACCAGAATGAAACAATGCCCGGTTCTTTGCCATCTTCAAAATCATTGCTATGTTTGTGCCTACTCTTGTAGCCACTACATTATTGCATTTTTTTGAGGGTCTTGCTCCTTTTTGCTGATCTTGTATTAAGCATGATGTCTTTCTCCAGGGATTGGTCCATCCTGATAACAGATTCAAGGTACATGAGATGAAATCTCACCATCCTTACTTCCAAGGAGCATTCTTGCTGTATTTCTTACAAGACAGATTTGGAATATTTTGGCTGTAATGTCGCTATCATTTTATACTCCAATCAGCACTATATGAATGACCCAGTCCTTTGTATCTTCTCCAGCATTGAGTATTACCACTTTTTTTTTTAGACATTCTGACAAAAAGGGCAGTGACAACTCGTTGTTTTTAATTTACATCTCTATGGTAATCAATGATGTTGAACATCTTGTTATGCTTCTATTTACCATCTGTATATCCTACCTGGTGTAATGGCTGTTCATTTCTTTTGTTAATTGACAATTATATTTTTTACTGTTAAGTTTTTTTGTTTTTAATGTATTCCAGATACTAATCTTTGGTTGTGTGTTTGCAAGTTTGTTTTTTTATTTTCCCAGTCCTCTTCAAATGGTCTTTCAGAGAGTAAAAGTTAGCCATAGGCTTTTGATTTAGTAATTTTTTTTTTCTAATTCTTACAACTATTGAAGTTTCTAGGGTCTATAGAGAGAATTGCAGATTATTCAACAAATAATGATATTCATAATATGTTAAATTTCAATAGACAGAATCACACAGGGTAGTGAATTTACTCTCGGATATTGTTACCTGCAGTATGACTTATAGTCGAAAAATATACCTTTTAACAATCTACATACATAACTTTGAAGTCAGTGTGGTTCTTGTCCAAAGCAAATTGATATGGGAAGCACTAAAATATCCAGGGTATTCAGTAATAAATTACTTTTCTTAATAATAAATATAATTAACATTTACTGAGCTTCCTTCCCATGTTCCTGACATCTTCATCATGCTTTACGTTGCTTCAAATTGTCCTCTTCTTTTAATTACCATCATCACCATCATAATAGCTAAGCTCACAACTTTTTTTTTGTTTGCTCTGCTGGGCACTGCCTCAAAAACTTTTTACATGGCTTATTTTATTGCCACAGGACACCTTGATGGAGTATGTGCTATCACTGTTAGATTTAAAGATAAAGTGATGTTTAGAGAAATTCAGTAATTGCTTAAAATGGCTTAGATTATAAGTGACAAGTTGAGACAAAGTGAGAACTCAAACATTGATCTATTAGCTTCAAAGTCCATTCACTTAAAACACAGTTTACCAGTTTTCCTGAATTACATAAACTGTATTAGTTTCTTAGTGATGCTATAACCAAGTACTGTAAATTACAAGAAGTTTCTTTCTTTTAACACAGTTGTAGAAGTTGGAAGTTCAAATGAAGAGTCTCAGCAGACCATGTTCTCTCCATAAATTCTAGGGAAGATTCTGTCTTTCTTGTCTAGCTTCTTATAGTCCCAGGGTTCCCTGGCTTGCAGTTGATGAAATATCTGTCTTGACTACACATGTATATTTCCCCTATATGTTTGTTTCTGTGTTTTCTCTCCTCTTATTATAAGGACACCAGTCATATTGGCTTAAGGCCCATTTTACCACATTCTTGCTGTCGTTAGGTGCTGTCAAGTAGGCTTTGAAGCATAGTGACCCTTTGTACAACAGAACAAAACACTGTCTTGTTGTTGTTGTTATGTGCCGTCAAGTCGGACCTGACTCATAGTGACCCCTCCTTGGGTTTCCAAGGCAGTATCACTACAGAAATAGATTGCCCCATTTTCCTTCTGAGGAGTGGCTAGTGGGTTTGAACCACCAGCCTTCTGGTTAGCAGTCAAGTGCCTTAGGCACTATGCTACCAGAGCTCCTGAAAGAGACGGCCCAGCTCTCTAGCGGGCTCCAACTGACAGCATCATGTGTGACAGGTGACTGCCTTAGGGTCCTGTGCATATTTATATTTAAAATATTTCAATATAATATGTTAATATAATGTTAATAGCGGGAATATAAGATATATATATTTCTCATTCCAGCACCTAATAGAGGCATGAGGATAAAGAAAAGAATTACCTTAAACTAAGAATCTAGATAAATTTCTATTTTGATAGTTCTGTAAGTGCCTTTCTAGATGTTGTTGTTGTTGTTAGGTGCTGTTGAGTCAGTCTTGAATCACAAATAGCAATCCTGTTTACAACAGAAAAATTAAAAATCTGCTAAGAGCTTTGTCCTGAAATCTTACTCCTGTGAGGAATAGTGATATCTTGGCTTATTCATGGAAGCTATAGTGTGATGAGACTATGTCACATGCCTTTATTCCCCCTAAACTGTCTGTATATATTTAAAAATTGGGGTAACAATCTCTTATTCCCAGAAACCATCAGAAGGGAGTGAAAAAAGAAAAAATGCCACAGAGAGTTGAGATTTGTTGTTGAACACACTTAGGATGAATTTTGATTCCAATAACACTTGTTGGTGACTAAGTGGTTCTGGAATTGAATGAGAATGAGGATCAGACAAATGTTTAAATTTAACTGTTTTAAATCATATTAATACGACTCCGTTATTCCTCCCAGGCGGATATAGCTGTGTGTCCTTGGGCAATTTATTTAAACTCTTTGAGGCTGCTAAAGGCGCAAGGAGGCGGCATCTTCTGACCTCCTCTAACTACACGAGAGGAAGACAGAATTGCTATCAGCAGCACAAGGCCTGTTCCTATGAGGCCAGACATGCTGCCACCCTCCAGCCCTCTTACCAGCCTGGACACCAACCATCATTCCTGTAGCACCCACAACCTCTCTGCTGGGTTTGATCATTTGCTGCAGTGGCCACACCGAACTCCCAGATTATGGGGTTTGTTAGGGAAACAACAGGCTACAATTCAAACTCAGGAATGCATTAAGGATACAGTTCTTCAGTCTGGACAGTCTCCCCTCCTTTTGCTGTGTCTTTAGACACACCTCTTTGGCCCTTGGACTCTCGGCCAGGCCTCTGCTTTTGTGGACCAGGAAAGCCTGCCTGTCTGTCTCCTGCTTCTTGGTTCCACTGCCACATCTCTCAGCCAGACGTCTCTCTCTCAACAGTGAATCTCTCTCAGCTGGCAGTCAGAGAGTCCTCTCTACCTCTAGGAGGGCTCATTTTAAGCCTGGCAGAATGGCAAAACTAACCAATCCTAACATCAGAGTTCTACAAACCTGCGAGAGAGAATAAACTTTCCCAGAAGATTATTCATCCTGTCCCAGGTGGATGACTTTAACAAGCAGCTTCTCAGTTACTTATGGCAAATTCAACCAAGGAGTTAATTGCCAGTCTATAAGTAGAAAAGCCAGACCATGTAATTCACTACACCGTAGAGGCAAATTCCATTTACTCTCAACAATACAAAACATCCAGCTAATTGTAATCACTTTTTTCTCCTTCAGGATTGTTGTTGTTGTTGTTGTTATTTACCATAGAGTCGACCCTGACTCCTAGGGGCCCCTCCTTGGGTTTCCGAGGCAGTTATCACTACGGAAATAGGATTGCCCAACCTTCCTTCTGAGGAGTGGCTGGTGGGTTTGAACCACCAGCCTCCTGGTTAGCAGTCAAGTGCCTTAGCCACTATGCTACCAGAGCTCCAGGATTACCTTGCTCTAAAAAGACTGAAGGAAGACCTGAGGAGTGCTTTGGGCCTTAAGTAATGTGAAGGCTCATGTTCATCTTAGAATTGTGAAAATCAATTTTGCAATGTGTGCATATGTAAAAGTGCTTTCTAATATGCAAAATACTATAAAATAAGAAGTGTTCTTAATATGCTAAGTAGTAGGTAGAACCATAGTTTTCACTGAAGAGTAAATAGCAGAGCAACTCTACACTATAATTGGATGAATATTTTATTCCTCCTGACAGGATCACTCTTCAGAAATTTCAGGGAAATTGTTTGGTGGAAAGAAACCTTGTTAACACTGTGCTGTCACAAACCAATACAAAATGGGTATTAGGGCAACTGATTTGTAATATAGATGAAAGTGAACAAGAAAATTATATCCTTGAGGATTTCCTAAGTTTATGCATACTAAGACATCAGATGTAAGATGCTCAGATTGAATTTGGAAAAGATACCCAGGACCATGACCTTTTCCTGTTCACTTTATGCTTCTCTCTTGAAGTCCTTCTCCTGACTGGTGAAAGATGACATGAATGTGCTTCTATTTCCACTTGGGTTAATACAGAACAAGAGGAAATTGGAGTACAAGACCCAAAATAGTGTGCAAATGACCTTATTTCATCAAGAATAAAGTTGTAAACAACTTAGAAGTATTATCCCTGGATAAATAAATTACTCAGAAGAATAAAAATGGTTAATACCAAAGACAAAAACATAAAAATTCATGAACAAATCAGCAGTACTTAAACATTAAATCTTGGAACATTAGAGAAGCTTTCAAAAGTACAGGTTTAAAGTGTCTGATAACTCCTATTGAAGTTTTTTCATTAAAGTTATAATTGTAGCATAGTGACTAAGGCACTTGACTGCTAACCAGAAGGCTGAAAGTTCAAACCCACTAGCCACTCCTCGGAAGAAAGATTGGGTAATCTGCTTCCATAGTGATATCTCCTCGGATATCCAAGGAGGGGTCGCTATGAGTCAGGTCTGACTCGCTGACAAATAACAACAACACCTATAGGCCTGGTAGTCAGTGTTAAACAGGAAATAACATATTCGTATGCCCTTTTGGGAAGATTTCTAAGTCTAATACAACATTATTTTCCATAAGAGGCACATAGAACTTAAGAAGTAATTACACTGACCAAAATAATTCTGCACATACATAATCGCATTATGGAAAAGTTAAAATGATTTGAAGATCATTTGATACAGTCTATCTTTTTTGCTTACAAGTCTATTTTTGAATAATATTAGAGTCATAATAATGTTGTTGTTGTTGTTTGCCGTCGAGTCGGCCCCGACTCATAGTGACCCCTCCTTGGGTTTCCGAGGCAGTATCACTACGGAAGTAGGATTGCCCAACCTTCCTTCCGAGGAGTGGCTGGTGGGTTTGAACCGCCAGCCTTCTGGTGAGCAGTCAAGTGCCTTAGGCACTATGCTACCAAAGCTCCTAGAGTCATGATATACTCATGTTAAAACTGCAAAATGATAGTTTTACATAAAGAATTGTGTCTATAAAAATAAATACAAGCTTTATAAAAGTCATGAATGATTGAAAATAAGGATCTTAGTTGGTATTAAGATATATAACCAGAAATACTTTTTAATAATCATAATTCAGAAATGAGGTTTTTTTTTTTCATACTATCATAATACATTTCTGACATTGGCAATTACTTTCAGAGTCACATGCACAAATACTCTCCAAACATCTTGGCTTTCTATCTTTATGGAAGAAAGGAAAAGGTGCATCTACTAGGGGTTTTTACATAGTTGACCTTCAACATAGATTTTCATTGGAAAATCTGGGAAGCTGAAATATGTAACTATCATAAGTCACAGAATGAATTAGAGATAAAAAGATAAGGGAACCCAAATGCATATTAGATTGTGCATCTTTTTAACTGTGGGAAGAAAATAATTAATTTATTTTGATATTATAATATTTTAGTAATACAATATTACCACTATATTTTAAATGAGTTTTCAAAATGTACTATAATTTGTATGGCTCTCTGCCTTATCAGTCTCAAAAAATGTGCTCTGAATTTTTTTTTTTTTTTTTTGCCTGATAGCAGCAATGTATCTCTTCTATATTAAATACCCTATATTCAAAAATCATTATCATTAACATGTGCCATTTTTCAAGATAATTTGTCCAAGGTTAGGATTCTTGTTGTTGTTGTTGTTATGTGCTGTCAAGTCAGAACCAACTCAGCAACCCCTCCTTGGGTTTCCGAGGTGGTACCACTATGGAAGTAGATTGCCCCATCTTCATTCCTAGGAGTGGCTGGTGGGTTTAAACCGTCAGCCTTCTGGTTAACAGTCAAGTGCCTTAGGCATTAAGGCATTAGCTACCATAGCTCCCAGGTTAAGATTATAACTGTATAAATATAAGCACTAACAGATTAAAAATTGAGAGCCCAAGACACTAACCTTACTATAAGCAGTTTTCAAAAACCTGCGTTGGCTAAAGCTATATTTATTTCTCAAAGTAATTTTAAGCAAGCCCATATTTTCTCTTTCCTAAATCAATATGGCAAACACATTCATCTGCTCTCAGCCAATTCAGTGGTATTAAATGCAAATATGCCATGAGAATAATTGATTTAAACTCTTTAAAAGGAAAATATGGCAAATTAAGTTTATTTATTTATTTTAATTAAGGTTTTCGATTAGTCAGGCAAACTTTGGCCTAAATGAATAGGGCCAGTGCTTACTATTCTGCTTATATTATTTTTTGTTTGTTCCCCTGTGTCAAGGACCTCTGCCACCAACAGAGCTCATTTTACACTATACAGCTCTGAGGCCCGTGGTGCTATAAGCACACAACCTGTACCACCATAGTACCTCCAAAGATATGATAATAAATTTACCCAGTTAGTAAGTACTTTCATAACTGTACCGTATAAGCAATGCCTAGTGTTATATCATCATGCTTGATTTGTAAAGACATAAATAGCTGAAGCCCATGGAAAGAGATTATAAATTGAGGAGAGACTGTTCCAGGACAACATTATTCACTTATTCTTTTTTTGTCGTGGTTTGTATTGCCAGAGAACACTAGAAGTAGCAGTAACTGTCAATGTGTCAACATCTTAAAAATCAATAATAATAATAACAGTATTCTACAAGGAATAAAAAAAAATATATATATCCTGTTTTCCCAAAAGACAATGATCAGCAAGAGTAGAATATTTGGCTCTCCTTTTATTTTAGATTTAGAGTGAAAAGTAAAATAAGTAAAGGAAATGAAATATTTCATGACATTTTTGGAATCCACATTACCTCTCCTGTGAGGGCTTTCTCCCTTCACAATGCTTATGTGCCTGTTATGAGATTTATGACTGTATTACAGTTATTTGGGCAGGTATCTGGCTGACTCCACAAATAGAATGGAAATCTTTAAGTCGCATAGTAGCTTTTATCACCTTGATATGCCTAATAGCTACTACTATGACATTTTAAGGAAATCCAGAGACAAAATAAATATCTAGAGGATGAATAAAAATGGAAATGAATTCTAAATATACTTTTGAAGGACTCTTTCTAAATATTTTGCTAATTTTTTACCATATGATATTGGTCATAATAATTATTACCAGAAAGTTATCATTTTACACACATAGGTACTCTCATCAAATGTCATTGCACATCTATTAAGTGCCAGCTTTGGTGTCTAATTCCTGAGATAAATATTTCAAGAGAATTTGTTGAAACTGCCTTCACAGAACTTAAATAACAGATACGAAATAGATATTATACATCAAAATGTAATAAAATACTTTTAGAGTATTATGATTTTGGCAGTACAGGATACAATCAGAGCATATAGTAGAGAAATTACTCTTCAGACAAAACTCTCTCTGAGTAATTTATTTTAAAGCAGAGAGGTAGAAGACAAATGAGAATTTGTCAGAAAAAAGGGATAAGGGGTAAGAGTCGTCAATGCAGCACCAAAACTTATCTATGATCACAGTTTTTGGACAAACAGAAGTAAGCTTTTAAGATGTAATGATTAAATAACATTATTGTTTATAAAAAATTCAATACATTTAATAAAAAACTAAAGTTTTTTCAGTGCAATTAATAATATATATTTACAGATTATGTACTGACCACTTTTTACAGATATAATTAATTGGTACTAAAATAACATGCATAAAAATAAGGCATGAATTCCAATGTTAAAGTAGATAACAAAAAAGAGTAAATACAATTTCACATTTTTTGGGTGTAAAATCCTGGTTTTTTACAAAAGAAAAAATCCATAAAAAATAGAATAGCAGTTCATTTTTTAAAAAATGCCTTATGTTCTTTTCATCCAGTCTGTAGCTTCTGATTCTGGAATAAATGAATAATTTAAGTAAATAGAATTCTTAGAATCAAATGAGTGCATTTCTTTGGGCCTATCCAAATTGGTAAAATTTTAATATATTATCGAAATTCACAAGTCTAAGCTTGAATTTGTTATCTGTTCTCAAAAGCAAGGAAAAATAGACTGTCAATGTCTTGGGCATGAATTTTCAGATTTTTAAAAAATTTGATCCTTTTAATAATAAACCGCTCCCAGGGTTTATGTGTAAGTTTGTAGATCATACTCAAACCTCGTGGAGGTGTTTATGTTTCACAAGATTGCCAGAGTTAGAACAGAGAATAAATTAGGTAACCAGAAGGCTGGTGGTTCAAACCCACCAGGCACTCCTCAGAAGGAAGATTGAGCAATCTACTTGGGCAGACATACTGCCTCAGAAACCCAAGGAGGGGTCACTATGAGTTGGGATCCACTCCATTGCAGTAAGTTTGGTTTTAGAGTTTATAGCATAGTAAATGATGAGAATTTCCCTTAAGTTCTGAAAATAATTCTATATGAATTTTGAAGACTTCTTAATCTATAACAAAGAAAACATTCTAAAACACATTATTTTAGTATCAAAACTTCAATAACTTGAAAACAACAATGAGATCACCTAAATCAGAATTTATCCAAATAATAGCTCCTTATGTTAAGGAGCTCTGGTAGCATAGTGGCTAAAGCACTTGACTGCTAACCTTCTGGTTAGCAGTCAAATGCCTTAGGCAACACACCACCAGAGCTGACAGTTCAAACCCACCAGCCACTCCTCGGAAGGAAGGTTGGGCAATCCTACTTCCGTAGTGATACTGCCTCGGAAACCCAAGGAGGAGTCGCTATGAGTCGGGGCCGACTCAACAGCACATAACAACAACAACAACATGTTAATGAAGTTATTAAAAAAGAAAAAATAAATAAACTTATACCCAATTTATCCCATCCTCAATGCTTTTATTTTTAAGAGATGGTATTTATTTTAAATATTACAAAACACTTAAGAAAAATACTCAGATACAGACAGTCCAATACAACTTAAGTAGTGCATCATTTCTCTCCAGTATGTATCAGAGAAAAGAGAAACAAAAACAAGGTAATTTGAGTGTTTAATAGAAGATTAAAGCAAATTTTTATTCTTAATAAATATTTAATTGGTGAAATTATTGAGAACTTATTTTCTTTTCAGCTGCATACTATCATACGAACAGAAATAGCTTTCAGATCTGAAGTTTAATATTATACTTAAATTTTATCAGGGATCATTGAAAGAAGTGGCCAAAGTAAAAAAAAAAAAAAAATCTGAGTTTTATTATAAAATTAACCTTGCAGTGTATCCTTTATAATGTATCTAAGGAGGAAATTTCCTGACCATTTTTGTAGGAAGAAAAGGTACTTCTCTTCAGGAATAGGAATATTTCCCTCATTTAGAAAATATGAACCATTCAACTTATATGTACATTCCACAGACGTGTATTTATTACATAAATTATAGTATGATTATTGTTGTTGTTGTAGGTGTCATCACGATGGTTCTGACTCATAGTGACACTTTGCACAGCAGAGGGAAACACTGCTCAGTCCTGCGCCATCTTCACAATTGTTGCCGTCTTTGAGCCCATCTTAGCCATTGTGTCATTTCACCTCATTGAGAGTCTTTCAATTTTTCTCTGACCTACTTTACAAAGAAAGACGTCCTTCTCCAGAGACTGGTTCTTCCTGATAACATGTCCAAAGTGTGTGAGATGAAATCTTGCCTGCTCCATTTCTGAGGAGCATTCTGGCTGTACTTCTCCCAGCATGGATAGTATAGTTAAATGGGGAATATAATATATTATAAATTTTTAATTT
>NW_006922032.1:525371-534353 GCF_000298275.1 Orycteropus afer afer | reverse complement strand
TGGCTTGTGTCAGGTGCACCTTAGTCCTCAAGGAGATATCCTTGCTCCTCAGCACTTGAAACAGTTCCTTCGCAGTTGACTTTCCCAATGCTACACCTCGTCTAATGTCATGACTGCTGCTTCCGTCACTTACATTCCGTCATTTACATGAATGATTAATTTTGAAGACTAGTTTTCCCAGGTGATGTTTTACCGTGTTTGACTTACTATTTGACTTATTATTTCCAAGTTTAAGTCTATATTTGATATATAAATCTCAATTAATGTGTATATTTTTTAGTCCATAAAAATATTTATAGTTAATTTACTATATTTTTTTTCATTTTAAACCAATTGTATTAAAAGCCACCAAGAAATTATTCAGAATATAATTTAATTTCACTATATGATAATGTTTTTATTCAGTCCATGTGTTTGTTTCCTTTTTCACTATTAAAGTATTTCAGTTTCACATTTGCATGATCTAGATGTACTGAATTTTAAATATTAAGGATGGAGTTTAATAGAATTTTTGTAAATAAGAAGAATTATACATGTGTTTGGCATTTGATTTATTAAACAGTCATTAAAATAGCTTATCTTAAATCCTCTAAGAATACTTGTTATTGAACAGATTTCTTATTGGGATTAACAGTCCTCTGTAGAGACACTGTTTTGGAAAAATATGGAAGGGTCACTATGAGTTGGATCCGACTTGATGGAAGTGAGTTTTTTGTTTGTTTGTTTGTTTTTGCCTAGTTATATAATTTTCACAAACTGTTGGTTCTAAATAGTGTTGTTGTTGTTGTTGTTAGGTACCGTGGAGTCATCTCTGACTCATATCGACCCTATGCACAGCAGAACAAAACACTGCCCAGTCCCATGCCAGCTCAACTATCCTTGTTATACTTGAGCTCATCACCATAATCACTGTGTCAATCCATCTCCTCCTTCGTCGATCCACCAGCTTACCAAGCATGACATCCTTCTCCAGGAAATAGTCCCTTCTGACAACATGAACAAAGTAGGTGAGATGAAGTCTTCCCATTCTACTTCCAAGAAGAATTCCAGCTCCATGTTTTCCAGGACAGATTTGTCAGTTGTTTTAGCAGTCCATGGTATTTTCAGCATTTTTTACCAACACCACAACTCAAAAGCATCCGTTCTTCTTTGTTCTTCCTTATTCATTGTCCAGCTCTCAAATGCGTATGAGGTGATTGAAAATACCATGGCTTGTGTTACGCACACCTTAGTCATCAAGGAGACATCTTTGCTCTTCAGCACTTGAAAGAGGTCCTTTGCAGCCCATTCGCCCAGTGCTATAAGTCTTCTGATGTCCTGACTGCTGCTTCCATTGGCATCAATTATAGAACCAACCAATGTGAAGTATTTGACAAATTTAATCTGTTTTCCATTTACTGTGATGCTGTTTATTGGGCCAGTTGTGAGGATTTTGTTTTCTTTTTATTGAGATGTAATCCATTCTGCACACTGTAGTCTTCAATCTTCATCAGTAAGTGCTTCAAATCATCCTCACTTTCAGCAAACAAAGTTATGTTGCAAGTGTATCACAGGTTGTTAATGATTCTTCCTCCAATCTTGATGCCATGTTCTTCTTCATATAGTCCAGCTTCTTGGATTATCTGTTCAGCATACACATTGAATAAGTGTGGGGAAAGGATACAACCCTGACACATTCCCTTCTTGATTTTAAACCATGCAGTGTCCACTTGTTCTGTTCAAATGACAGCCTCAGGTTCCTCATGATTACAATTAAGTGTTCTGGAATTCTCATTCTTCTCAAGGTTATCCCCAATTTATTATGATCCACACAATGGATCTTTTGCATAATCAATAAAACACAAGTAAACATCTTTCTGATATTTTTTGCTTTGAGCCAAGATCCATCCTTTGTTTCCCTCTTGTTAGGAATCCAACTTGTATTTCTGGAAGTTCTCTGTCAATATACTACTGCAACCAATTTTGAATTATCTTCAGGCAGATTTTACATGCATGCAATATTAATTTTGTTCAACAATTTCCACATTCTGTGGGATCACCTTTCTTTGGAATTGGTACAGACATGGATCTCTTCCAGTAGTTGACCAGGCCACTGTCATACAAATCTCCTGGCATAGCTGAATGAGTGCCTTCAGTGTGGCATCCATTTGCTGAAACAGCTCAAAGGATATTCCATCAATTCCTGGAGGCTTGTTTTTTGCCACTTCCTTCAATTCATCTTTGACTTCTTCCTTCAATAACGTTGGTTCTTGACCATATACCAACTCCTGAAATGGATGAACATCGACAAATTCTTTTTGGTACAGTGAGTCTGTGTATTCCTTCCATCTTCTTTTGATGGTTCCTGCATCATTCAATATTTTGCCCATAGAATCCTTCAATATTGCAACTCAAGACTTAATTTTTTTTTTTTTTTCCAGTTTTGTCAGCTTGAGAAATGCCCAGTGTGTTCTTCCTTTTTGGTTTTCTAACTCCAGGTCTTTGCACATTTCATTATAGTAATTGACTTTGTCTTTTTGAACTGCTCTTTGAAATCTTTGGTTCAGCTCTTTTATCTTGTCATTTCTTCCATTTGCTTTAGTTACTCTCTACTCATGGGCAAGTTTCAGAGTCTCTTCTGACATCTGTTTTGGTCTTTTCTTCCTTTCCTGTCTTTTTAATGATCTTTTGCTTTCTTCATGGATGATGTTCTTGATGGCATCTCACAATTCCTCTGGCTTTCATTCACTGGTGTTCAGTACAGCAAATCTATTTTTCACATGGTCTCTAAATTCAGAAGGGATATAATCAAGGTCATATTTTTGCTCTCGTTGACTTTTAATTGTCTTTAACTTCAAGTTGAACTTGCATATGGGCAGTTGATGGTCTGTCCCACAATCATTTCCTGCCTTGTTTTGGCTGATGATATTGAGCTTCTCCATTGCCTTTTGTCACACTTATAGTCAATCTGAATCCTATGTACTAAATCTTCTGAAGGCCATGCATATAGCCACCATTTGTGTTTTTGAAAAAAAGGTATTTGCAATGAATAAGTCATTGGTCTTGCAAAATTCTATTGTGCAATCTCCAGCATTATTTCTGTCATCAAGGCCAAATTCTCCAACTACCAGTGATTCTTCTTTGTTTCTAGCTTTTGTATTCTAGTCACTAGTGAGAATTAACACATCTTGATTGCATGTTTGGTCAATTTCAGACTGCAGAAGTTGATAAAAATCTTCAATCTCCTCATCTTTGGCTTTGGTAATTGGTGCTTAAATTTTAATAATAGTCATATTAACTGGTCCTCCTTGTAGGTGTATGGATATTATCCTATCACTTTCAGCATTGTACTTCAGGACAGATTTTGAAATATCCTTTGTGATGATGAATGTCATGCCATTCTTCTTCAAATTTTCATTCCCAGCACAGTAGATCAAATGGTTGTCTGATTCAAAATGGCCAAAACTGTTCCATTTCAGCTCACTAGTGCCTTGGATATCAATCTTTATGTGTTCCATTTCATTTTTGACAACTTTCAATTTTCCTAGATTCATACTTTGTACGTTCCATGTTCTGATTATTAAGGGATATTTGCAGTTGCTTCTCCTCAGTTTGAGTCATGCCACATCAACAAATGGAGGTCCTGAAAGTTTTAGTTTATCCATATCATTATGGTTGGTTCTACTCTGATGAGACAGCTCTTTCCCAATATTATTTTGAAAGCCTTCCAACCTAAGGGGCTTGTCTTCTGGCACTGTATCAGGAAATGTTTCTCTACTATTCATAAAGTTGTCCAGTAATGCATCAGACAGTGTTTCTCTGCTATTCATAAGGTTTTCCCTGGCCAATTCTTTGAGAAGGAGATGGCCTCTGCCTTTAAATTGTAAGAAATGTTAATTAAAAATATATATAGTTCAAACCCAGCAGGAACTCCTCGGAATGAAGATGGGGCAATCTACTTCAGTAGTGATATTGCCTCGGAAATCCAAGGAGGGGTCGCTATGAGTCAGGTCCAACTCGGTGGCACATAACAACAACAACAACAATTGTTTTTGTTTTTTCTTTCATTTGAAGTTGACTAGATGATGTTTAAGGATACTCTGGTGGTGCAGTCCCTAAGGTATTTGACCCCAACTGGAAGTTTGGCAGTTCAAATCCACCCCCGATCTGCTGAACGAAGATGGGGCATTCTACTTCCATAAAGATTTACACCCTCAGAAGTCCAAGGGGGGTCACTAAGAGTCAGAGTCAACTCAACTCAATGGCAGTTTTTCTTTTTTTTTTTAGATGGTGTTTAATAGTTCTTAGTTTTATAGGCATTCACTTTTTATTTTTGTTCAATATTATCATTAACAAAATAAAATGATTACTGGTATACTGGTATATATATATATATATATATATAGTATTTTATATCTTTGAAGCTCTGGTGGTGTGTTACCTAAGGCATTTGACTGCTAACCAGAAGTCTGGCAGTTCAAACCCACCGGCCACTCCTTGGAAGGAAGGTTGGACAATCTACTTCTGTAGTGATACTGCCTCAAAAACCCCAAGGAGGGGTTGCTATGAGTCAGATCTGACTTGATGGCAGTGAGTTTAGAGAGAAAATTTATCTTTAATTATGATAAAAGGTATCAGCAGCATATATAAAATGACATGTGATTATCCCAAGTGACTTGAATAAATGATAGAAAATTATTCCTTACTTGCTTTAAATATACTAAAATCTTCAGACTTGCATTTAAAATAATCATCTTTATCATTGGCATCTATGCAATCATTATTATTAGTATTTTTACAGTTCTATGCAGTGTAACAAAGTTCTTTCTATTACAACTATCTATCATTGGTAATAGCTCTCTTAATGCTGATATTGTTTTTTATGTATATTTTGATATAAAAGGAAATAGAGCATATGAAATGTAGTGTACTAGACATTGTACATTCAGAGAGAGATGGTAAATCCCTAACTTCATTAACACCCCGCCTTGTATATAAAGGGTAAGATGTGGTTTTCAAGGAAGTTCTCATTGCTGCTGCTGCTTGTTTTGCTTTGTTGTTGTTAGATGCCATAGAGTTGATTCCAACTCATAGTGACTGTACACACAAAAGAGAGAAACACTGTCTTGTTCTGTGCCAGCCACAAAATCTGTGGCTAAGTCTGTGTGTCAACTTGGCAAGGCCTGGTTGAGTGGCTCGGCAGCTGGTAGTGTTCCCCATCATGAGGCTGGTAATCAACTTCATGGTGGGATATACTGTGAGCAGCTGAGTAGGTGCCTTAGGGATGTGGTCTGCTTCCTGTATATAAGAAGCCTTGGGGAATGGTCTCTAGCTTATGGCATGCTTGAATTCTGCATGTAGTTGTGTCATTGTTCAGCAGCCTGCCATGCTCTGCTGTTCCTGGGACTATCAATGGACTTGAATCAATGGCTGGCTATATGGTTTGGTAACATTGTGACTGTGCCATTTTATTTGTCAACATTGGGCTTAGCCTCAGCAGCCAGCAGCTGCCTAAGTGAAGAGATGCCTCTAGCTTCAGTGGGCTGGGAGCAAGAGGCAGAGCTGAAGCCCAAGGTTGGGGAGCTAAGTTGTAAGAGAATAATCCCTATTTCTCAAAGCCATCCTCCTGTATTTTTCTGTTAGAGTAGCACTAGAGGTCCAAAACAGTAGTGTTTGATCTTCAGCAGTAAGTGCTTCAAGACATCTTCACTTTCAGGAGTTTGGGTAAGATGGTGGAATAAGCAGACAAAGTACACAGACACTCTTCAACAAAGAAAAAAGGAACCAATTAGCACAGATATAGAAGATAATCCTGGAGCCCTGAGCTTTGAAAGGTAGGATACAAAAGTGGACAGGAGCTCTGGTAGCATAGTGCCTAAGGCACTTGACTACTAACCAGAAGGCCGGGGGTTCAAACCCACCAGCCACTCCTCAGAAGGAAGGTTGGGCAATCTACTTCCATAGTGATACCACCTTGGAAACCCAAGGAGGGATTGCTATGAGTCGGGGCTGACTTGACGGCATATAACAACAACAACAACAACAACAAAAGTGACTAAACTAGTAGAAGAACTACTAGTAGAAGAACTGCATGAAAATATCAAAAAAGGAGACATACGGAGCTACCAACTATCAGTGATCCTGACAGCATGGACAACTTGGATATTGCCAAGGTGTGTTTGGACCTGAGAATTAACCTTGTTACTCTTATACCACATACTTTCTTGGTGAATGGAGGTGCAGCCATCCCTCACTTCCACCCACCTTCTGGGCTGGCAGGAATTCCATTCTGGTCTGTGTTATCTGATGAGACTGGGTGCCCTGCCTCTCCCCACCCTGATTTTTATTTATCTATTTTTTTTTTTTTGATTTGTTTTTGTCTGTTTTAAAAGTATCATTGTTATTATTTCCATTCCTTTTTATTATTATTATTATTATTATTTTAATTTTAAGAGCTTGTTTTACATTCAAAGTCACACGTACATTTAGTTTCATTCCCCATTCACCATGTCCAACCCTAAACCAGTCTCCTCCCCTCCCTACCCTGCAACACTCCCCCTTTGACCCTCATAATTATGCACTCCTGTTTGTCCTACATTTCTTCAGTTTGAATGTTGGTCTTTTGGTGTCCCATGTCTATTGCTTTAAGGGATGTATTACCATTGAGTGAGTGGGTGTGGCATCCTGGGTTGAGTGGTCTGCGTGTACATCTTGTTGACTATTGGGCTGAGAGCCCACCCCTGGGGGTAAGCTTTATTCCAGGATTCCAGGCACCAAATATGTTTCAGGGCCATAGTATCAAGATTCTCACCAGACTTCATCTGACCGGTAATTCAGGTCATTATTGAGTTTTGGGAATTTTTTCCATGTTTTCCCTCCCACTCTATCCAGGATCTCCAAATTTGATCCTTTCCTGAGTGGTTGTTGGCATTGGTAGCTGGCCACCATCCGGTTCTTCTGGTCTTGAGGGCCATCCTGTCCTAGGGTTAATTGCTTCTAAATGCCCTTTATTTTATGTTATTTTTATGTGCATTCTTCTTCACTTCCGACACTGGGAGACCATTAGCTGCATCCTAGATGGCTGCTTGAAATCTTTTAAGACTCCAGTCACTACTTACCAATGTAGGATGTGGAGCAACACTTTTATGTATTTTGTTGTGCCAATTGAGTCTGGTGTACCCCAGTACTATGGTCCTGAGGTAGTAGCTCTATTGGATCTCTCTCCCATAGTGTTGGGATGTCTGTGAGAGATTACTCTGTGTCTATCTTCAATTGTTTCTGTAAGGACTGCAGTTATTTTATATCACTGGTCTCTGTACAAGATAAACCTCAGCTGAGTCTATCCTTGGTCTAGAGTATACCTCTATTCACTGACCCCTGTCTGATCATCTCAGGTGTTTATGTGTTTATGTGTATAGCCTAGTGTTTGTTGTTAATGGCAATGTGGTATTATTATTATTATTATTATTATTATTATTATTATTTCTTCTTTCCTTCCCAGGTTCTAGTTTTCAGCTTTTTCAATCATCCCTTTTCCTGGTTCCCATTGTTTTCTTTCTTGTGGTTCTTCCCATTCCTTGTTTTTCTTTTTGCATTTTCCCCATTTTTTCCTTCATTATTCTCCTACTCTACCTCCTTTCTCTTTTATCTCCCTCCCCAGCTGTTGGAGGTTTTTTCTTTTCCCCTTCCTTTATCTATTCTTTTTTTTTTTTTTTTGGCTTTTTAAAGTATTTTGTTAGATATTTGCAAAAAGCTTGAATAAAATCTTAGCCAATAGACTCCAACAGCAAAGCAAAAAAATAATACATTATGACCAAGTGGGGTTCATATCAGGTATGCAAGGATGGTTTGACATTAAAAAACAATCAACATCATTGATCACATAAACAAAGCAAAGGAAAAAGGAGAAGAACCACATGATCATATCAATCAATGCAGAAAAGGCATTTGATAAAATCCAACACCTATTCCTGGTAAAAACTCTCAAGAAAATAGGAATAGAAGGGACATTCCTCAACATAATAAAGAGCGTATATGCAAAGCCAACAGCCAAAATTATTCTTAATGGAGAAAGGTGAACCATTCCCCTTTTGAACAGGAGCCAGACAAGGATACCCTCTGCGATGTAGTTAATTACCTGGTATGGCTTTTCTAGCTATAAGTTTTTGTAAACTCCATGGTGGAATTTGCTGTGAGCAACTGAGAAGCTCCTGATTATTAAAGTTATCCACCTGGGGTACTTCTGTTGAGAGAGGCACAAAGCAATGTTCTGGGAAGTTCACCCTCTCTCAGGTACTTAGAATTCTGATGTTATGATTGGCTGGTTTGGCCACTCTGCCAGGCTCAAAAGGAGGCCTTTTAGAAGCAGAAGTCTCTCTGACTGCTGGCTGAGAAGGATGTGCTTCTGACAGAAAATGTGCTCCTTAGAAAAACATGCTGTTGAGGAAGAGACACCAAGAGTCATGCACTGCTGGGATAGAGACTGAGGGAGACTGTTTGCTAAGAGATGGTGGGCTGAGAGACACTGAGCATTGTTCCTGAACTTGAATTGTAGCCTGGTGCTTCCCTAATAAACCCCACAATCTGTGAGTTCTGCATGACCTCTGCAGTGAATTATCAAACCCAGCAGAAAGGTGGTGGGTGCTGTGGGAGGAACGGTTGGTGTCAGGATTGAGGGAAGGGCTAGAGGGAGGTAGCATGTCTGGCCTCATAGGAATAGGCCTTAGGCTATTGATGGTGATTCTGTCCTCCTCTTCTGGGGTTAGAGGAGGTCAGAAGATGTGGTCTCCCTGCCCTTTTAGCACCCTCTATCATCACTTCTATTCAACATTGTATTGAAAGTCATAACCAGGGCAATAATCCAAGAAAGGGAAGTCAAAGACATCCAAATTAATAAGGAAGAAGTAAAACTACCCTCATTTGTTGATGATAGGATCGCATTCATAGAAAACCCAAGAAACTCAGGAGAAAAAAAAAAAAAAAAATTATCCATGAAGAAAGCAA
>NW_006922032.1:504156-525067 GCF_000298275.1 Orycteropus afer afer | reverse complement strand
ACATTGTGAAAATGTCAGTTCTGCCCAAAGAAATCTATACATTCAATGCAATCCCATCAACATTCTTTAAGGATAGGGAAAAACCAATCACTAACTTTTTATGGAAAGTGAAGAGACATCGGGTAAGCAAAGCACTATTGAAAAAGAACAACAAAATAGGAGCTCTCACATTCTTGGATCTATTTCCATAGTGAAACTGCCTCGGAAACCCAAGGAGGGATTGCTATGAGTCAGATCCAATTCAAAGGCAGTGAGTTTCATTTTTGGTTTAATATATGACATAAATAGTTTATCAAGCATAACCCAAAATGCACAAACAGAAGATAAACTAGATGAATGGGACCTTCTAAAAATTAAATTTTTATGTGCTTCCAAGGACTTCTTCAAAAGAGAGCCTACAGATTGGGAATAAATATTTGGCAACAACATATCTGACAAGGGACTTATCTCTAAAATTTATAGAAAAAGCCAACACCTCAACAACAAAAGACAAATCATCCAATTAAAAAATGGGAGAAGACAGGAATAGACACTTTACCAAAAAGGATATTCAGACGACCAACAAACACAATAAGAAATGCTCATGATCATTAGTCATTAGAGATATGCAAATCAAAATAACAATGAGACTCCCAGCACTAGTAGCAAAGTTCAACAAGACAGAAAATAGCAAATTCTGGTGAGGATGTGGAGAGACTGGGACTCTCAAACACTACTGATGGGACTGAAAAATGGTACAACCACTGTGGAAAGCAGTATAGCAATTCATTAAAAATTTGGAGGTAAAAATACCATTTGACCCAACCATTCTATTACTAAGTAAATATCCTAAAGAAGTGAGACCCAGGGGAAGAATAGATATATGCACACCCATGTTCATTGCAGCAATATTTACAATAGCAAAGAGATGAAAACAACCTAGCTGCCCATCATCACAAGAATGGATAACCAAACTATGGGACATACTCACAATGGAATACCATACAACCCTAAAGAATAATGTAGAATCTTCAAAACACCACATAATGTGAATGAACTTGGAGGAGTGAGTAAAATAAATCAATCACAGAAGGACAAATATCATATTAGTCCATTACTGTAAAAAGTCAAGGAAAGGTTTCTATATAGAAGGAACTTTTCTTTGTTGGTTACCAGGGGTGGGAGGGGAGGGAAGAAACACTGCTAGATAGGTGGAGACAAGTATTGATTTGGATGTAGGGATGGGCACTGTACCAAAGGAGAGTGATCAACACGGTGGCATTGAGGAAGAATAAGACATAGAGAGATGCATAGGAGGTACAGACAACAAAAATGATCCCTTTTGCATACACAGTACTACATTGTCTGTGATGGCAAACATTAATATATGGGTGGATAGATGAGTGGACATACTGAACTATTAGGTATGTTTATGCAGAAGAGATTGTTCCTGTGACCATATATGGGGTTGGCAGACAATATTTCTACAAGTGTATTGGTATATTCTATAAGAATTCCCAAGTATATAGTAGAACTGACACGGGACAAGGTTGTAGTCACTTCTTGGCCACAGACAACTTCCTAGAGGGAACGAGCAGTTGGATTGTTCACTCAGGATGATGGTCACAGGGGACATCAAGTTCAACTGGCATAACATATTACATAAAAAACATTGTTCCACATTCTACTTTGGTGAGTAGCAACTGGGATCTTAAAAGCTTGCAAGGGGCCATATAAATGCAATGGTGGGTCTCTCTTCATCCAGAGCAAAGAAAAATGAAGAAAATCAAAGACACATGGAAACAGTTAGTCTAAGGGACTGGTACACCATGAGATCCTCAACATATACAACTATGAGACCAGAAGAACTAGATGGTGCCCGGCTACCACTGTCAACCACTCAGAGGGGGATCTATGTAGGAGATTTTGGATAGAGTGGGAGAACACCGAGGAAATAAACTCAAAATCATTAAAAAAAAAAAAAAAAAAAAAAAGGACCAGGTTTGCTGGTCTGATAGAGGCTGGTGGAACCTCTGAGACTATGCCCCTATCTGCCCTTCAGGTCTGGAATCGAATCCACTCCTATGTCTTCTAGCCAAACAAAAGACAGGCATATGAGCTGTACATTTATATTAGGTAGATACACTCCTTGGAGAGATGGATCATGGGAGAATAGAAGGGCTGTGTATGCACAGGGAGACAACTCAGGGGCAGGAGTGCATGGGAGGGAAGGACACAGGGAAAAGTTAGCTGTGGGGAGGAAGTAGAAAGACCGCTGTTGCATTGTGGGAAATTGCAGTCACTGTCATGAGACAAAGTGTATGTGAACTGCTGTATGCAAAATGGATTTACTCTGTAAACTTTCACCCAAATCACAATAAAAATTAAAAATTAATATAATAAATAAAAGACCTCTTCGCTTTCAACAAGTAAGGTTGTGTCTCCTGCATACCACAGGTTCTTAATAAGACTTCCTCTAACCCTGATGCCACATTCTTCTTCATACAGTCCAGCTTCTCAGATTATTTTCTCACCCTGCATACTGTAAGTATGATGAAAGGATACAACCCTGACATATACTCTTTCTTATTTTAAACTATGCACTATCCCCTTGTTCTGCTTGAGCAATGGTCTCTTGATCTATGTCCATCTGATATCAGCAATGATATCCCTCATTCCATGTCCTTTTCTGAATCCAGCTTGCATTTCTGGAAATTACCTAACAATACACTGCTATAACTATTTTTGAATTAGCTTCTGCAAAATTTTATTTGGCTGTGATTTTTTTTTTTTTTTTTGAGTGATATTAATTACATTGTTTCAGTGATTTCGGTTCCATCATCTTTCTTTGGAATGGATACAAATTAGTATCTCTTCTATTTGGTTGGCCAGGTAGCTGCCTTCCAAATTTCTTGGTGCCTCTGGCACTGCATCCATTTGTTGAAACATTTCAATGAATATTCCGTCAGTCCCTGGAGCTTTTTTTTTTTTTTTTCCAATTCCTTTAATGCAACTTGGACTTCTTCCTTCAGTACCATTGGTTGTTGATCATATACTACCTCCTGAAACAGTTGCATGTTGACCAATTCTTTGCGTTCCTTCCAAGTTATTTTAATGGTTCATGCATCATTCAATATTTTGTCCATAGAATCCATCAGTATTGCAATTTGAGGCTTGAGTTTCTTCTATGGTTCCTTAAGCTTGAGAAATTCTGAGTGGTTTCTTCCATTTTGTTTTTCTAACTCCAGGTCTTTGTACACTTAATACTTTGTCTTCTTGAGCTGCCCTTTGAAATCTGTTCAACTCTTCTCTTTCATAATTTCTTCCATTTGCTTTAGCTGTTCTCCATTCAAGAGCAGGTTTCAGAACCTTTTTTGATATTATTTTGGTCTTTTCTTCTTTTTCTGTGTTTTTAGTGACCACTTGCTTTCTTCATGTCTGATGTTCTTGATGTTATCCCCCAATTTGTCTGGTCTTTGTTCATTGGTGTTTAATGTGTCAAATATGTTCTCCACATGGCCTCTAAATTCAGGTAGGATATAATGAATGTCCTATTTTGGCTCTGGTGGACTTGCTTTAATTTTCTTCAGCTTCAACTTATTTGCAATTCATAAGTTACTGGTCTTGCAAATTTTGTCACGTAATGTCTGGTGTATTTTCTGACTACTGATGCTTCTTCATTTCTGTCTTTCACATTCCAATCACCAGTGGTAATCAATACACTTTAATCGCACGTTTGATCAATTTCAGATTGTAGAACTTAAAAATCTTCAATTTCTTCACCTTTGCTTTGGTTGTTGGTGCACAAATGTGAATAACAGTATTATTAAATGGTCTTCTTTGTAGGATTATGAACATTATCCTATCACTCACAGCATTGTACTTCAGGATAGATCTTGAATTTTTTTTTTCTAATTATGACTGTGATGCCATTCCTCTTCAATTTGTCATTCTCAGACTATATGATTGTATGATTCAGAATAGTCAATACTAGTCCATTTCAGCTCACTAATGCCTAGGATATCAATCCTCATGCATTCCATTTAATTTTTGATAACTTCCAATTTTTCTAGAGTCATACATCATACATTCCACATTCTGATTTTTAATGAATGTTTGTAGCTTTTTTTTTCCCACATGAGTCATGTTCCATCAGCAAATGAAGTCCTGGAATCTTTACTCCATCCACATTATGAAGGTTGTCTCTACTTTGAGGAGGTAGCTCTTCCTTAGTCATATTTTTAGTCCCTTCCAACCTGAGGGGCTCATCCTTTGACATTATATCAGATAGACAATGTTTCACTGCTATTCATAAAGTTTTCAAGTAATAATATCAGAGAGTATTTCACTCTTACTAATAAGGTTTTCAGAAGTGGATGGTCAAGTCCTTCTTCCCAGCCTGTCTTAATCTGGAAACTCTGCTGAAATATGCCTACCATGGGTAACCCTTCTTGTATTTGAAATAATGGTGGTATAACCTGCAGCTTTATAGCAACACACAAGGGACAATAGTATGACAAACTGGCACATGATTGGTGGTATTTTGCTTAGAAATTTAGCTTTGTTTTAAAGAGTGAGTGATTCAGTTGTTTTTATGTATGGAGGGAAAAGTGTGAGTGAGCAGGGAAGAATTTGAACACTGGAGAAGAAATAATTGATTCTGGAGGAGAAAGAAGGAATAAAGTTGGAAGCATAGACCTGATCTAAATCTGGAAGAATCTATCTCCCCTGGAAACTTCTTAGTTACTGCTGATTTTCCTCTGACTGATACCAGCCTTATGTATAACAGAATAAAATGTTGCCTAGTTCTGTGCCATATTCATTGTCACCGATATGCATTAGTCTATTGTTATGGCTATTGTGTCATTCTATCTCATTGAGGGTTTTCTGCAATTTTGTTGACCTTCATCTTTACCGTACATGATGTCTTTTTTTTTTTTACCAATTGGTCTTTCCCCTCCCCCAAAAAAATGTCCTAAGTAAGGAAGTTGAAATCTTGCCCTACTCCCTTCTATATTATGGTTGTATTTCTTCTAACATTGGGTTATTTGTTCTTTTGGCAGGCTATAGTGTATTCAATATTCTTTGCCAACATCACAGTTCGAGACATCAATTCTTTTTCTGCCTTCATTTTTCACTGTCCACCTTTCACATGTGTGTATGGCAATTGAAAAGATCATGGCTGAGGTCAGGCTCACTTTAGTCATTGAAGTGACATCTTTGCTTTTAACATTTTAGAGAGGTCTTTTGCAGCAAATTTTCCCAATGCAATACATCATTTGATTTCTTGACTCCTGCTTCTATGGACACTGACTGCCAATCCAAGTAGAATAGAATCTTTGACAACTTCATTTTTTTTTTTTCTTCTGGAGACTTATTTGGGGGTTAGTTGCTATCAACTCAATTCTGACTCATCGGGACCTGACAAAATAAGACTCCATGAATAAGCTGATGAACTTATTAGGGTGAAGCATGCCAGCTTTAGGGAAAGCAGGGATTGAGGGAATTTAAATCTAATCATCTTTATCTTATTGGTGATAACAGAAGTAAGGTCATCTGTTGAGATATCTTTCTCTATTCTGATATCCTCTAATAAGGGAGAAGTAGAAACTTGAGTAAAAAGGAACATATTTTGAAACCATCACAATGAGAAATATAGTGTATAAAATTAACTCTACTGAAGTAATTTAGGCTTTGTCCTTGGTTGCTGAGAGATAACTTCTAAACTCTTAAAACTTTCCCTTGTGATGGTAATCTTAGTTGTGCCAAGGATGTGACTCTTTGGTGGGGGCTGGAAATTGAATTCAACTGTGTAAGCAATGGCTAAATCAATCATGAATAATAAGAAAAGCCCAATTAAACCTGTGAACACTGACGTTCACGTGAACTACCGATTTGGTGAAATATATTGATGTGTGGCAGTGTGATATATCCTTTAGTCCATGGTCCCCACTCCAGTTTTTGCCTTATGAGTCTCTTCTTGTGTATTCCTTTTGCCATTATAAAACTGTAAATATAGTACACTCCTGAGTTCTGCAAACCATTCTAGGAAATTATAGAACAAAATGGAGTAGTGGGAACCATTGAGTTTGCAGCAAACAGGTCAAAAGTGAGGCTGTTGTGGGGATCTGTGAATCATGGCTTGTATCTGAAGTCTTGAGCAGACTTGGCCATTTGAAGGATTGTGCCCTTTAATGTGTGAAATATGACCTAACTCCAGTAGTCAAAGTCAGAAGAGAACTGTACTAGAGGAACATTAGAGTGTGTGTCAGAAGACACACAACCACAAAGACACAGACACCAGTAGGAAATGATGAGAAAAAATGATTGGTACCACTGAAGCAGTTATCCTCCTATCCTCCCTTTCTTTTATCCCTTGCTTCTAATCAATTATCAAGTCTTATTAAATTTATTTCCAAATATGCAGGTCATATTCATCTCTCATTTAGACTACTGGACTTCCTAACTTGTCTCTCTTCTTAGATCTTCATTGCATTCCACAGTTCATGGCAGGCATAGTTACCTAACTAAAACATATATCTCTTCATATTGTCCCTTGCTTTGAAATACTTAGTGGCTTTCTATTACCTTTGGGTTAGCTTCTCTCTGTTTAACAGGTTATCAAGCTCTCAATCATCTGACATCCATTCAATTCCACAGGCCCAGGCCTCTGAGTCTTTTCTCCTTCTGCTCCTACCCCTGCTGGTACAATACAACCTAATTCATATTTTTACCTGGGCTGATGATCCTTAATATCCTTTAGTTAGAAGTTTAAATGTTACTTCCATTTGGAAGTCCTTGATTTCTGAGACAATGTTGGATGTCTCACTCTGTGTTCTTAATAGAATCCTATACTTCTCTGTATGTATCATGTATTATTGTGATAATGATTTATTTAATTGACTGTTTAAATTACTGTTTTTCCTTACATTGACCTGTGGGAAAGCATAGAATAAGTTATGTCTCGTACATTGCCATATTTATTGAATATATATTGCAATGACACAGGATTTCAGGCAATGAAAGAATGGAACCCTGATAGTTCCAATATGATACAATACAGGCTATTTTTATTTTTACTATTCCAACACTTTATTTCTCAGTATGCTTGTCTAAGATGCTCCTTTTAATATTCATTCCTATTTTTATGCTTATATAAATAAACTTATTTATAAATAAATTTATTAAGTATGTATTTTGTTTTATTTATTTATCTATTTATTTATTTTATTGTGCTTTAGGTGCAAGTTTACAGAGTAGAATTTGTTTTACATTCAACATTTCATGTATATTTGGTTTCACTCCACAATTACCATCCCCAATCCTAACCCAGTCTCCTCCCCTCCCAGCCCAGTAATTCCCCTCCCCACCCTGTGCCCCTCATAGTCATACACTCCTGTGTGTCCTTCATTTCCTCCATGTGATTGTTGCCCCTCTGGTGCCCCATGGTCAATTGCTCCAAGGAGTGCATCTTCATAGAGTATGTGGGTGCATCACCCTGGGTTGAGTGGTCTGCCTGTGCATCTTGTTTACTATTGGGCTGAGAGCCATCCCCTAGGAGTAAGTTTATTCCAGGCCTGAAGTGTATCCCAGGGCCATGGTATTGGGGGGTCCCACCAGACTCCATCTGACCAGTAATTCTGGTCATTATTGTGTTTTTGGACTTTTTTTTCCATGTTTTCTTCCCACTTTATCCAGAATCTCCAGTTTTCATCCTTTCCCAAGTGGTTGGCATTGGTAGCCAGGCACCATCTAGTTCTTCTGGTCTCAAGATCCATCATGTCCTAGGACTGATTGTTTCCAAATGTCCTTTTTTTTTGCACTCTTCTCAGCTTCCTACAATAGAAGACCATTAGCTGCATCTTAGATGGCTGCTTGAAAGCTTTTAAGACCCCAGTCGCTACTCACCAACATAGGTTGTGGAACAGGAATTTTATGTATTTTATTGTGCCAATTGAATCTGGTGTCCCCCAGTACTATGGTCCTGAGTTAGTAGATCCATTGGATCTCTCTCTCACAGTATATGTTTTGGATTGAATCTATCTCTTAAATATAAATGTTCCACTTTCACTACTTCCTAATTTCAAACTTAATATTCATTTTTTTTTTTTGTGAAAATATTCAGAATTTATTTTTTGTTATTCTGGTTTTCCATTACAAAAGATATAATCATGCCTCACTGATTTACAAAACACAAATGATTTTACCTGACTATATGAGAGGGAGAGAACTCTGGTGGCATGGTGGTTAAGTACTCAGCTGCTAACCAAATGGTCAGTGACAGTTGGAACCCCCCAGCCACTCTGTCGGAGAAAAATGTGGCAGTTTGCTTCTATAAAGATGGTTGCATTGGGAACCTTATGGGATATTCTACTCTGTCCTATAAGGTCTCTAGGAGTTGGATCAATATTTATTAGAATTTGTCTCAGTAATGATGAAGTTTAGTCAATATCAAGGGCATAGGAAAGTAACACTATGAGCTTAGTGCTAGATTTTCAAAATCCACACAATGATATAAAAAACAATAAGGTAAAAGATCTGTCTCCAGTTATATTTAATCATACATAGATCTAGCTTTTGTTTCTTTCATAAGCAGATTTCCATCAGTTGCTTACTACTAGAGAGAGTAACCAATAATGATGAATAATAGTGTTACATAACTCACTCAGAAGGGGAATATTACATGGAATTTAGTAGTGAATTACATGAAAATTCACCCTGAAATGCCATAGCAGTCATTGATGAATGGGACACTTGGAGCATAACACATACCAGACAAGCTTTAGATAGAATAGTAGTTTTACTCATAAGTAAGTAAGTAAATCTTCCTCATCACACACTGCTATTTTTATAAACTTGTCCTCTAATAATGGGAAACTATAAAAAATATAGGAGCTCTGGTAGCATAGTGGCTAAGACACTTGACTGCTAACCAGAAGGCTGGCAGTTCAAACCCACCAGCCACTCCTCAGAAGGAAGATAGGGCAATCTACTTCCGTAGTGATACCGCCTCGGAAACCCAAGGAGGGGTCGCTATGAGTCAGGTCCGACTCGACGGCACATAACAACAACCAACAACATAAAAAATATGGTGTATTCACCTATAGCATTCAAGAAAGGGAAAATATATAAAATTTTCAAACTGAAGTATTTAAAAAAATAGAAATTGTCACCAATTTTAATGAAAAAACTCCATCAGAGCTATAATTATGAAAAGTAAAAATACAATGTACCTGCTGTCTCTTTGGGGAAAAAAATTACTAAGCAAGTCAAGATTTAAAAAAAAAAGTTAGAAAATATTCAATTTGAAAATGAATGTTTACTGAACATGGAGATATATCTACATTCATAGTTCAAATTCAATTTGCATATAAAACTAGAAGTGACATGACATAACATTCATGTCATGGATATTGCAGTTAGAACCACATCCCTTGCAAAATCATATGTTTACTTCTTGAATAATATGTCTCTTTTTATAAATATTCTGTAATTATTGCTAAATAACTTTAATCAATAATGTGTAACATTTTAAAATTACATACCCTGACCACTCTTTAGTAAGAACAAGAAAATACTAGGAATTCTGCAGTTTCTATATGTAATCAAACTATAGTTGGTCTTAGATTAACTTTATGTCTGAATTTGTGATTATAAAATAGGATCTAATGTGTTTTTTTTTTTTTTTTCAAGTAAGACTCAATGGCTATGAGAGTCATTAAATGTGATATGGTTCCTGGGTGGTGCAAACTGTTAGTTGAGTGCTCAATTACTAATAGAAACGTTGCCAGCTTGAACTGATTCACAGGTGCCTTGGAAGAAAAGTGCTATGTATGACAGTTCTACTCTGAAACACATGTGATTATTGTCAGACAGAGTGGACTGGATAGCAATTTGTTTAATTATGATATATTATGAAAAAGTTAAAGCACTTGTGATTATAAGTAATCAAAACTATTAGCTATATTCTATTAAACTTTAAGGAGCTCTAGTAGCATAGTACCTAAGGCACTTGACTGCTAACCAGAAGGCTGGCAGTTCAAACCCACCTGCCACTCCTCAGAAGGAAGATGGGGCAATCTACTTCCATAGTGATACTGCCTCAGAAACCCCAGGAGGGGTCGCTATGACTCAGGTCCAACTCCACGCCACATAACAACAACAACAACAATTAAACTTTAAGAAATTGAAGCTGTTTAAAGTTAGTGGCTTAAAGAAGCAGGAAAAGCTTTTCCTTTAAGGGTACTATGCCAATTGAGAACCAACTGTCTTTTGAAATTAGGTTGCTATGGAACATATGGCACAATTAGCTATTCTCATAACATAATTGTGAGATTTTTCATCACTTTTTAAGCAAATCCCTAGATTTCCTTCTTTTATTTTTCATCCCTCCCTCTCTCCCTTCTTCTTCTTCTTCTTTTTTTTTCCTCAGTGATTTCTATGTCAGAGTTAGAAGGCAATATTACAAAACACATTGTGTTCAGAGACCGAACAGCTACTTCCTATGAGATAACACAGATGAAGGATATCAAAAACTATTCTTACAGATTGTCTTTTTGCATACAAAAAAAGGAATGGCAGAGTTTGAGAAAAATATGACCATCAACATTTGGCAAGTTATATAAACCAGAAACATATCAAACTTATCTTAAGACAATAAACATAACAGAAAGTAATTTACTAATTTGCAATGATAAAATATAAATTTGTAATCTGTTAAATGCACCTATTTTTGTGAAAAATAATATGAGGCAAAGCATTATTTTCCTTCCCTTTGAATTTAAAGCTACATTGTTTCATTTCTTCTTTTTAGTAAAATATATTTTTTTCTCTTAGTTTAATAAAGCCTACTCTGAATGAGTCAGTCATTCAAAACTTATTTATTGACCATCTATGGTAAAAATACCAAAACAAAGAATACACAATAAATCTCCAAAAACTAGGACTTTCTACTATGTTGTATAGGATGACTAAGAGTTAGAATCTACCATTTGTCATTAAGTTTATCATATTATGGTGGCTTGCATGTTGTGGTGACGCATCGAGACTGATATCCTAGATATTGTTGTTGTTGTTAGGTGCCATCGAGTTAGCTCTGACTCATAGTGACCCTACGTACACCAGAAACAAACAGCGCCCAGTCCTCTGACAGCCTCACAATCCTTGCTATACCTGAGCCCATAGTTGCAGCCACTGAGTCAATCCATCTTGTTGAGGGCCTTCCACTTTTTCACTTATCCCCCTCATCATCCATGCATGATATCCTTCTCCAGGGACTGGCCCCTTTTGACAGCATGACAACATGATGAAGTCTGACCTTTCTCTCTTCCAATGAGCATTCCAGCTGCACTTCTTCCAGGACATAGTTGTGTTTTATTGACTATGTTAAGGCTTTTGACTTTGTGGATCATAACAAAATATGGACAACACTGCAAAGAATGGGAGTTCTAGAACACTTAATTGTACTCATGAGGAACCTGTACATAGACCAGGCAATTGTCATTTGAACAGAACAAAGGGATATTGCATGGTTTAAAATCAGGAAGAGTGTCTGTCAGGGTTGTATCCTTTCACCATACTTATTCAATCTCTATACTGAGCAAATAATCCAAGAAGCTAGACTACGTGAAGAAGAATGTAGCATCAAGATTGGAGGAAGACTCATTAATAACTTGTGATATGCAGATGACACAACCTTGCTTGCTGAAAGTGAAGATGACTTGAAGCACTTACTGATGAGGATCAAAGACTACAGTGTTCAGTATGGATTACACCTCAACATAAAGAAAATGAAAATCTTCACAACTGGTCCAATAAGCAACATCAGGATAATGGAGAACAGATTGAAGTTGTCAGGGATTTCCTCTTAGTTGGATCCACAATAAACACCTATGGAAGCAGCAGTCAAGAAATCAGAGGTCATATTGCACTGGGCAAATCTGCTAAAAAAAAAATCCTTTTTAAAGTTTTAAGAAGTGAAGATATTTCTTTGAATACTAAGGTGTGCCTAACCCAGGCTATGGTATTTTCAATTGCCTCATATCTATGTGAAAGCTGGACAATGAATAAGGAAGACTAAAGAAGAGTTGATGCCCTTGAATTGTGGTATTGGGGAAGAACACTGAAAATACCATGGCCTGCCAGAAGAATGAACAAATCTGTTCTGGAAGAAGTGCAGCTGAATGCTCCTTGTTGTTATGTGCTGTTGAGTCGGACCCGACTCATAGCGACCCCTCCTGGGGTTTCTGAGGTGGCATCACTATGAAAGTAGGTTGCCCAGCCTTCCTTCTGAGGAGTGGCTGATGCATTTGAATTGCCAGCCTCCTGGTTAGCAGTCAAATGCCTTAGGCGCTATGCTACCAGAGCTCCTGAAATGCTCCTTAGAAGCAAGAATGGCCAGACTATGTCTCACCTACTTTGGTTGTGTTAGAATGAACCCCTTCCCTGCAGAAGGAGATCATGCTTGGTAAGGTAGAAGGTCAGAGAAAAAGAGGAAGAACCTCAACAAGATGAAACAACACAGTGCCTTCAATGAAGGGCTCAAGTATAGCAAGGATTGCACTTTGTGTAAAGAGCTCTGGTGGTCCAGTGTTTAATGCATTTGGCTGGTAACAAAATGATGGGTGGTTTAAACCCATTAGCATCTCCATGGCAGAAAGGTGAGGCAGTTGGCTTCCATAAAAATTTATAGCCTTGGAAACCCCATGGGGCAATTTTACTCTGTCCTATAGGGTTGCTGTGATTTCAAATTGACTTGATGTCAGTAGATTTCATTTGGTTTTGGTTTAGGTCCTGTGTAAGAGTAACTCCAAATATAAGAATCGTCACAAAGGTAATTTTTATGAGGCAGAGGTCAAATGTATTTCAGATCACCACATTCTCCAAGCTGCTGTACCACTCCATCTATGATACCAGCCTCTCTTTTTCCCTTCAATCCTCTACCCTCCCCTATTTGGATTTGACAATTTTTTGCAACAACTTACAGAACTCATAACTTTAGTTATAGTAAAGTGATTTGTTAAAGAAGCAATAGGTAAATTAGAATCAATAAGCTACAACTCAGAATCAGGATCAGGTAGCTCACAGACCAAGTTTCCTTTCTTCAGTGTAGGGCAGCTTTCTGGATACCCTTGGCCCTGTAAGTTCCCTTTCAACAGACTAAGGACAGTCCTCCTCTCAGTGCCTGGAGGATAGGTTCTCTTGCCTCCTCGGGACAGGCTCCACTTGGCCCTGTCATCTGTTACCACCAACTCTGCTGCAGGGCCCCTTCTAAACCTGTTGCCACTGGCTCTGCTGTCAGGGCCTCTTCTGGACCTGTTTCTGTCTTCAGTATTACAATTCTTGACCTGTGTTATGGCTCATATAGGAGATCTCTCACCTCTTCTCTCTCTCTCTCTCTCTCTCTCTCTCTCTCTCTCTTTCTGCATCCTCTTGCTGCTTCGCTTCCTATTTCTTTCTGTCTGAAAAACTTACATGTGGCAGTTTATATATATATATATGTGTGTACATACACACAACTACTTCTCAATTTCAATGCTTAGCCTTTCCTAAGTGTTTCTGGCAGTGTTTCGTTCTGCTGTGCATGGGGTCACTATGAGCCAGAAACGACTCAACGGCACCTAACAACAAGAACAACAACAAGCCTTTTCTAGAGGGGTGCCACAAACTGAACAATCCCCTCTGAGTAAGCCATAGACCCTTGATTGGCATAGTAGGATCTAGTTATCTCATATGTATCACCCATAGTCACTTCCTTTGTATAGGTATGTTGGAAAATCCCTGCTAGATGCATACCAATCACAGGGCAGGGTGCTGCATAGAGCCAAAAAGTCATACAATTTGCCCAGGAAGTTCAATCAGCTTGGAAAAATGTAACAAACTCTTTGAGGTAGAAAACT
The DNA here is from genome assembly GCF_000298275.1 of Orycteropus afer afer. Classification (NCBI taxonomy): domain Eukaryota; kingdom Metazoa; phylum Chordata; class Mammalia; order Tubulidentata; family Orycteropodidae; genus Orycteropus; species Orycteropus afer. The sequence continues at coordinate 511,190 of NW_006922032.1, read as the reverse complement.
AGGGCAAAGGTAACTTATCAGAGCTTAGTGGGAAAATGTCTCAAGCGGTTTTTCCAAAAAAATAAGGCAAAAGTCCACATAAAGGAATTCCTTTCACAACACCTTGTAATTAAGTACTATCAAAATCAAAATATGTTTGATCATTTCATCTAAGGCTTCTCAAAGTGTGATCTTCAAAATGTTTGTCACTTGTACAGAAAAATAATGTAAGTATAGAAATTAAGAGTAAGGTGTTTAAAAACTTTTATATTTCAACTAGTAATTACCCTCTGGTAGCATAGTGGCTAAAGCACTTGACTGCTAACCAGAAGGCTGGCAGTTCAAAGCCACCAGCCACTCCTCGGAAGGAAGGTTGGGCAATCCTACTTCCGTAGTGATACTGCCTCGGAAACCCAAAGAGGGGTCGCTATGAGTCGGGGCCGACTCGACAGCACATAACAACAACAACAATGTTATGTCTATTGAATCTAATAATGAAAAAAGCAGAGGCTTGTATTTTGAATGTTTTTATTTTTGTATTGTGTTTTTCAAAATGTCAGTTGATGATAGATTGAAATTTTTGTTTTTGTTTTTGTCTAATGGCCCTTCACCATATATATATAGTTCTAGAAGTATTAATTTATGTAAATTGTAAATAAGAGCTCTAGGAAGAAATTAAAGGAGTTTTTAATTCTTGATAGTAAAACTCCAGCCACTCCTCAGAAGGATGACTAGACAATCTACTTCCATAGAGATACCTCCTTGGAAACCCAAGGAACGGTCACTATGAGTCGAAATCGACTTGATGGCAGTGAGATTAGTAAAACTCTAAACTATAAAATGTGTGAATGCTAAATTCCTTTCATTGTAAACATATGTCAAAACTTGCACAAAGGTGTTTTCTCAATTTTAAAATATTATTCAGTGGGTTGGATGCAATCAACCTTAGTCAACAATACAAAGGAAATAAATCAGTTCTCTTATCCAAAATATAGTTAATATATCCAAACTATGTGAGTTGTACCTCTTATTTCTATTTACCTTTATATATATTATGCCAAGTTGTAGATATTTTAATATAGTATTTATAAGCAACTATCTTCATGTATTTTGGAGGGCTTATAAAACAAAATATTTACTGTCACATGATCTCCTGGAGTCAGGAAGTCAGTAGCAGCTTAGCTTGGTAGTTCTAGGTTACAAACTCCCATGAGGTTGCAGTCAAGCCACTGGTCATGAATGCAAGTATTTGAAGGCTTAAGTTAATCTTTCTTCCAGCCCTCCACAAAGGCATCTACAGCCTTTAACAATAGTAACTGTTTACTGGGGAAAAGGAACTAATAAGACTTTTCAGTGAATACTAGGCACTGTCTATGAACTAACAGTAATTCCAGGAGACCCAAAATGATACCATGGCCCACCAGTCATAGGTCAAGTTATTGATAGAGTCTTAGATCAGGTGTGTCCCACAGTGGATCCAGTGGGCCCCTGAATCTATCCTGTAGTGATTTCCTTATTTCAAGAATGCATAACTGGAATAGATACACTCAGCAATTAACAGAACACCCACATTGGAAACCAGACATGTAGAGTAAGGACAATTATGGTAGAAAAAGTCAGGGGAAGGAATTAGAATTTCCCCTACCTAGAAAAATCATAAATCACTAGCAATATCACATTTCTGAAGGGATTGCAGAGGATAATGTGACCATGAAGGACTTGAAGGATGCAAGACGGTGATTCCCACCACATCCCCATTTAATCCACCTATTTGGCCTGTGCAAAGAAAACAGATGGATCTTGGAGAATTAAAGTGGATTATTGTAAACTTCAGTTACAGCTGATGTTCCACATGTGGTTTCATTGCTTGAGCCAATTAATACATCTTCTGGTATATGGTATGCAACTATTCAACTGGCCAATGCTTTTTTCTCAATTCCAGTTTTGAAGGATCACCAGAAGCAGTTTTCATTGAGCTGGTAAGGCCAGCAATATACCTTCATGATCTTACCTTAAGGATATATTACCTCTTCAGCAATATATTTTTGTCCACAGGGACCTTGATCACCTTGCTTGTCCACAACACATCACACTGGCCATTACATTGATGACACTATGCTGATTGACCTAGTAAGGAAGAAGCATCAGTGATTCTAGACTTATTCATAGTATATTTATGTGCTAGATGACAGGACATTAACCTGAAAAAATTCAGGTTCCTTTCACTTCAGTGAGATTTCTAAGGGTCCAGTGGTGTGGAGCATGTTGAGATATTCATACTAAAGTGATTTGTTGTTGTTGTTGTTATGTGTCGTCGAGTCGGCCCCGACTCATAGCGACCCCTCCTTGGGTTTTCAAGGCAGTATCACTACGGAAGTAGGATTGCCCAACCTTCCTTCCGAGGAGTGGCTGGTGGGTTTGAACCGCCAGCCGTCTGGTTAGCAGGCAAGTGACTTAGCCACTATGCTACCAGAGCTCCTACTAAAGTGATGGATAAGTTATTTCATCTGGCCCCTTCCACAACTGAAAAGAGGCTTAATGCATGGTGGGCCTTTTTGGATTTTGGAAGCAACATATCCTTCATTTGGGTGTGCTACTCTGGCCAATTTAGCAAGTGACTCTAAAGGCTGCTAGTTTTGTGTGGGCTCCAGAACATCCAAAGGCTTTGCAACAGGTTCAGGCTCCCTTGCAATTTGCTCTGCTACATAGGCTATATGATCTAGCTGATACAATGGTGCTTAAAGTGGCAGTGGGAGTGGCAGAGAGATATGTTGTTTGGAATCTTTGGCAGGCCCCATTAGTGAATCACAGTGCAGACCCATAGGATTTTGGAGAAAAGTCCTGTCTTCCTCTGCAGATAACTACTCTCCATTTGAGAAATACCTTTTGACTTGCTATTGAGCCTTAGGGGAGACTGAATGCCTAACTGTGAGGCACAAAGTCACCACATGGCCTCAGCTGCTCATCATGAACTGGGTTTTGTCTGACCTACAGAGTCATAAAGTTGGATATTCACAGCAACGCTCCACCACTAAATGGAAGTGGTATATAAGATATTAGGCTCATGTAGGCCCTGAAGGCACAAGTAAGTTGCATGAGGACATGACCCAAATGCCTAAAGTCTCTAGTCATCCTCTTTTCCTAGCCACTCCTGTCATTGCCCAATGGGATCAAAAACAAAGTGGCCATCGTGACAGGGATGCAGGTTATGCATGTACTCACCCACATGGACTTCCACTCACCAAAGCTGACTTAACTACAGCCACTGCTGAGTGCTGAATCAGCCAGCAGCAGAGACAAACACGGCCTATGATATGGAACCATTCCTCAGGGCAATCATCCAACAACCTCTTGGCAGGTTAATTAGATAAGATTACTTCCATCATGGAAAGTGGCCTTACTGGAATAGACACTTACTCTGGATACAGATTTGCCTTTCTTGCATGCAATGCATCTGCCACAATTTCCATCTGTGGACTTAGAGAATGCCTCATCCACTGTGTGCAAACAACATTGTCTCAAATCAAGGGACTCATTTCCCAGCAAATGAAGTGTGACATGTACCTGTGCTCATGAAATTCAATGGCCTTACCATAGTCTCCATCATAAAGAAAAATGAAATTTTCACAAACGGCCCAATAAAGAGTATCATGATAAATGGAGAAAAGACTGAAGTTGTCAAAGATTTCAATTACTTGGTTCCATAATAACACCAATGGAAGCAGCAGTTGAGACATCAGATGACGTATTGCACTGGGAAAATCAGCTGCAAAAGACCTCTTTAAAGTGCTGAAGAGCAAAAATGTCTCCTTGAAGACTACAATGTGCCTAACGTAAGCCATGGTATTTTCAATCATCTTATGTGCATGTGAGAGCTGGACAACGAATAAGGAAGACTAAAGAAGAGTTGGTGTTTTTGAGCTGTGATGTTGGCGAAGAATACTGAAAGTACCATGGACTTCTAAAAGAACTAACAAATCTGTCCTGGAAGAAGTGCAGCCAGAATGCTCCTTGGAAGCGAGAATAGACCGTCTTAGTTTGACCTACTTTGGTCATGTTGTCAGAAAGGACCATTCCCTGGAGAAGGGTATCATGCTTGGTAAAGTAAAGAGTCAATGAAGAAGGGGAAGGCCCTCAATGAGATGGATTGACACAGTAGCTGCCATGATAGGCTCAGGAATAGCAAGTATTGTGAGGCTGGTATGGGACTGGGCAGTGTTTTGTTCCATTGTTCATAAGGTTGCTATGAGTCAGAGATGACTTGATGGCATCTAACAACAACAATCATATTCCCCATTACCCTGAGGCACCTCACTTGATAGAATGATGGATTGGCCTTCTCAAGAAATAAACAGGCACTAGCTAGGTGATAATACCTTGCAGGGTTGGAGCAATGTTCTCCAAGAGGCTGTATATTCTCTAAACCAGCATTGGATATATCAAGCCATTTCCCCAGTAGCTAGGATTCATGAGTCCAGGAACCAAGGGATGGAAATGGGGGTGCACCATTCACTATTATCCCTAGTGATCCAATTAAAAGATTTTTGCTTCCTGTCCCCATGACCCTATGTTCTGTGGGTCTGAAGGTATTAGTCCCAAAGGGAGGAATACTCCCACCTGGAGATATAATACTAATTCCATTGAAATGGAAGTTAAGAATGCAACTGACCATTTGGGCTCCACATGCCTCTGGATCCAGAGGCAAAGAAAGGACTTACTGTATTATCTGGTGTGATTGAGTCTCATTACCAAGGGGAATTCACAGATTCATACTATATAATAAAGATAAACAAGAGTATGTATGGAATACAAGAGATTATTTAGGGCATATCTTAATATTACCATGCCCTGTGATTAAAGTCAATGGAAAATTACAGCAACTCAATTCTGATATGGCTACTAATGGCCCAGACCCTTCAGGAATGAAGGTTTGGGTTACCTCACCAAGAAAAGAACCACAACTGGCTGAGGTGCTTACGGAGGGCAAAGGGAATACAGAATGAGTGGTAGAAGAAGATAGTTCTAAATACCAGCTACAACCATGTGACCAGTTGCAGAAATGAGGATTGCGATTGTTATGAGTATTTCTTCCTTGTTGTGTGCATCAAATATTTTTGTTTTCTCAATTATGAAATATAAGATGTCAACAGGGCCAATATATTTTCAGTTGTATGCATGTTAGTTGTATCATGTTAGGAACAAGTATGACTTTATAACTGTCTTTATTTAGAGATTATGTTTAATTTAAGAAGATGTGTACAGGTGCTAAATTGACAAAGGGTGGACTGTAAAACTTAAGGTTATGTGTCAACTTGGCTGGCCCGTGACTCTCAGTGTTTTAAGCAATTATGATGTAGTCATCCCCCATGATGAGATCCAATACCATGTGATCACCTCTGTGATGAGATCTGCTATAAGCAGCCAATCAGCTGAAAGGGAGTTTCCACAAGAATGTGGCCTGCTTCCAATATATATGGACATTCTTGCAAAGATCACGGGCTTTTCACTTGATCTGGATTCTGTATCTGACTCATCATCATCTGATCTCCAGTTTTTGGACTTGAACCAAGGGTCTGCTGTGTTGCCTGTTGATTTGGGGATTGTTGCCTTTACTTCCTCTGAGCCAACATGCCAATCTTACATGCCTATCTTGGATTCATTGATCTCTGAAGCCAACAGCCTGCTGTATTGCCTACCAATCTTGGGTTCATCAGCTCTTGTAGCTGTGCGAGTTAAGTGAAGCCTCCACCTTGATGTTTGACTAATGAACTTTGATGTGTTGTGAGCCGTTTCCTTGAGATGAAGTCCTCTCTCTCTACATCTCTACATGTATATCTATATATAAAACAAACTCCAATTTGTTAAAGGAGTTTGTTTTATATATAGATATATCCCAATTGTGGCATATTCTTATCAGAGTGACACTAGAGGTGACCAACCCCCTGCCACATTTATATATATATATAGATAGATAGATAGATAGATAGATAGATAGTTAAATCTATATGTATGTATATATCTGTCTATCTATACATATACAGGTAGATAGGTATATATAAACAATAAAACAAACTCACTGCCATTGAGTTGGCTCCAACTTATAACGACCCTTCCTTGGGTTTCTGAGGTGGTATCACTACAGAATTAGATTGCCCAGTCTTCTTCCAAGGAATGACCGGTGGGTTTGAACCACCAGCCTTCTGGTTAACAGTCAAATGCCTTAGGCACTGTGTCACCAGAGCTCCTAACATATATGTGTGTGTGTATGTATATTTTTATATGTGTATATATATGTAAATAGGAGCTCTGGTAGCATAGTGCCTAAGGTACTTGACTACTCACCAGAAGGCTGGAGGTTCAAACCCACCAGCCACTCCTTGGAAGGAAGGTTGGGCAATCCTACTTCCATAGTGATACTGCCTCGGAAACCCAAGGAGGGGTCGCTATGAGTTGGGGCCGACTCAATGGCAAACAACAACAACACCAACAATATATGTATATATATGTGTGTATACACACACACACACACATATGTATGTATTGTGGTGGTTATGTTTGTGTGTCAACTTGGCTGGGTCTGGTTGAGTGGCAGGGCAGCTGGTGGTAGTTATTCCTCATGATGAGACTGGCAATCATCTCCATGGTGGGATCTACAACAAGCAGCTGAGTAGCTGCTTTAGGGATATCGGCTGCTTCCCATATATAAGAAACATCTTTGGAAATGGTCTGTAGCTTATGGCTCACTTGAACCCTGTGTGTAGCTGAGTCATTGTTCATCAGCCTGCCATGCTCTACCAATTTTGGGACTTTCAAGGTACTTGAATTAATGGTCTGCCAGGTTGTTTGGTAACATTTGGGCTGTGCCTTTTCACTTGTTGACCTTGGGCTTGTCAGCCTCAGCAGCCAGCAGCTGTCTGAGTGAAGAAAAGCCTCTAGCTTACATGGCCTGAAAGTAAGAGGCAGAGCTGAAGCCCACAGTCGAGGGGCTTTCACCCAGCCCCTAGAGCCTGGCATTTTAAACTCAGACTTCTAGCCTCCCAAACTGTAAGAGAATA
>NW_006922032.1:446377-503476 GCF_000298275.1 Orycteropus afer afer | reverse complement strand
AACCATAAACTCACTGCCATTGAGTTGATTCTGACTCATAGTAACCACCTCTGGGTGTCCAAGGTGGTAAATCATTATGGAAGTTGATTGTCCAGTCTTCCTTCTGTGGAGTGGCTGGTGGGTTTGAACCACCAACCTCTGGTTAGCAGTCATATGCCTTACACACTATGCCACCAGAGATCTATGTGTGTGTGTGTATATATATACACACACACACACACACATACACACATTTATATATACACATATATAAAAGTGTCACTTGTTTTGCTTCTCTAGAGAACTCAGCCTAAGGCACATGTACATTCTGAAGATTTTATAGCCTTGATATAACAAACTCAATTTTTTTTAAAATATGTCTCACACAATTTGTGTTTTCTATGATTTCCCAGCAACAGAGTTAAAAAAAAAAATAGAAAGAATATTAGTTGAACAAACAGTTATTTCTTTAACTATACCTCAACTCTTCTGGAACCTTCCAGTCTTTAAATCATACTCTCTATGTCTGACAGTCTTCAAGGGAATGTCATGTAAGCTTAGAAATGCATGAAGCATCTCTCATTTCACTTCATGTGCTCCTTCCCTGGCTTCTCTTGTGGCACTTTGAGTTGAAATTACATACTGAGGCTTCACAAGCCATGGGAAGTAAGGAATGTATGTGAAAGTGCATTTCCTTTCCACCCTTACTGATTTCACTGTTTTGATGCCACTGTATATGATGCTGGTAGAATGCCCTGTTAATGCAGGCTGAAGCCATTCTGTGGTAAAGCTAAGCCTCCACAGAAACAGCCGCTGGTCACAGAGACAGGTAAAAACGCGAAATTTCTGTTCCTGAACCATTTGTCACACAGCAGAGTATACTTTACTCTTGATATCTTAATTTATTATTTGTGATACAACTGCTCCTTCAGTCTTTTTTTTCTTTGTGAGTATGCATGTGTGTGTATACTTTTGGTTTTGGTTTGGTACTTTACACAAAATACGTATAAACTTGTATATATTAAAAAAAATAAATAAAAGAAAAACTCACTACGGTCAAGTAGGATCTGACTCTTAGCCACTCCTTGGGTTTCTGAGGCAGTATCACTACGGAAGTAGTTTGCCCAATCTTCCTTCCAAGGAGTGGCTGGTGGGTTTAAACTACCAGCCTTCTGTTTAGCAGTCAAATGCCTTAGGCACTACACCACCAGAGCTCCCATATAAAATTATAGATAATCATAAATTTTGCCATTGTTCGGTTTGCCTTCTGTTTATGTATGGAATTTTTTTTCTCCCTATATCTATTATTTATCCATCATATTTTTGTTGTTGTTATTTGCCGTTGAGTCGGACCTGACTCATAGCCATCCCTCCTTGGGTTTCTGAGGCAGTATCACTAGGGAAGTAGAGTACCCAACCTTCCTTCCCAGGAGTAGTAGTTGGTTTGGACCGCCAGCCTTCTGGTTAGTAGTCAAGTGCCTTAGGCACTATGCTACCAGAGCTCCTATTTATCCATTAGAGCTCCTATTTATCCATTATGCTTTACCCTTATTGAAAATGATAACACAATCTGGAGCATTTGGCCTTAATAAGTTAAGGCTTTAAAGGAACTGGAATTGAAAACTATATATATATATATATATATAATGTATTTGTTGTTAGGTGCTGTCAAGTCAACTCTGACTAGTAACAACCCTATGTACAACAGAACCAAACACTGTCTGTCCTGCACCAGTCTGACAATCATTGTCATACCTGAGCCCATCGTTGCATCTACTATGTCAGTCCATCTTGTTGAGGGCCTTCCTCTATTTCACTGACCCTATACTTTGCCAGAGGGAAGCTCTGGTAGCATAGTGGCTAAGGCACTTGACTGCTAACCAGAAGGCTGGCGGTTCATACCCACCAGCCACTCCCCGGAAGGAAGATGGGGCAATCTACTTCCGTAGTGATACTGCCTTGGAAACCCAAGAAGAGGTCGCTATGAGTCGGGTCGACTCGACGGCACATAACAACAACAACAACAATACTTTCCCAAGCATGATATCTTTCTCCAGGGAATGATCCCTTCTCACAGTATGACCAAAGTAGGTAAGACGAAATCTGGCCATTCTTGCTTCCAAGAGGCATTCTGGCTTCATTTCTTCCAGGACAGATTGGTTCGTTCTCCTCGCAGTCCATGATATTTTCATTATTCTTTCATTATTCTTCACCAACACCACAAGTCAAAAGTAAAACTTTTATTTTAAAATGTCAGTGAATTTTCAGTATTTAATGGAACTGTATTTTCTGGCTTTCCTGGTCTATCCATGCTCTCATGGTCTATCATTATAATATTGTTGTTATTGTTAGGTGCCAGGGAGTTGGTTCCAACTCATAGTGAACTTATATACAAAAGAACGAAACACTACCCAGTTCAATGCCATCGTCAAAATCATTATTGTGTTTGAGCCCATTCTTACACGATGTGTCAACCCATCTTGTTGAGGGTTTTCCTTCTGTCCTCTGACTCTCTACTTTACCAAGCATGATGTCCTTCTCCAGTGACTGGCTCCTCCTAACATCATGCCCAAAGTACATGAAAAAAAGTCTCAACATTCTTACTTCTAAGGAGCATTCTTACTATCTTCTTCCAAGGACAGATATTTTTCATTCATCTGGCAGTACATGATGTATTCAATCTTCTTCACCCCCATGATAATTCAAAGACATCAATTCTTCAGTCTTCCATTTTCTACTTTTGCATGCATATTAGCTGATTAAACATACCATGGCTTGGGTCAGGTGCCCATTTTTCCTGAAAGTGATATTTTTGCTTTTTGACACTTTAAAGAGATTGTTTGAAGCAGATTTGCCCAATGCAATAAATTGATTTCCTGACTGCTGCTTCCACGATTGTTGATTGTGGTTCAAAGTAAAATGAAAACCTTTGCAAATGTCAATATTTTCTCCATTTATCATGATATTGCTCCAGTTGTGAGGATTCTTGTTTTGTTTGTATTAAAGTGTAATCCATACTGAAGGCTGTAGTATTTATAGGCATTATAATATACTAACTTTAAAATATGTGATTAAAAATTCATTTTAAATCATGAGATTTAAATCAGGAGACCCTTCTCTGTGTATGTTGTGAGAAGTAAAATCTTTTATTTTTGGATACGCAGAATAGTAGGTTGAACCAATTTTCATTATTCTTCAATTAAACTTCATTATGTACCATTTTAGCACCTATCCTTTAAGTACTTTCTGAGTTAACAGCTTAGTGTAAAGTTTAAAAGGCTATTAAGCAGATTTAAACAGTCTTGTTTAAAGGCAGAAGCCATGGTTTTGCACACCATTAGCTGAAAAGTATTAATAGAAATTATGGTTTATTAGGCAGTAAGGATGAAAATTGAAGACATTTACTTTGCCAGGAAAGGTCCAGGGTTGGCATGAAGCCAGAGAGTAATTATAGAGTTTAAAGTTGAATTTTAAATTTTCCAGAACCCAGTCAATTTCTAAAACCAAATGACAATTGAGGAAAGATGGTTTTCTTGTTGCTTCTATTAGAGTAGTGTCTAAACAAATGCTAGTGGTTACCACCCATGTAAAACTCCTCAATATCAGAGAAGATTGCCAGATAAATAAAGGATGCCCGTGTATTTCAGATAAACAACTAATTATTTTTATTTTATTTATTTTATTTTTTTAGGAAAATTATATGCCAAATATTGGATAGGGCATACTAGTACAAAAAACATATCTGTTGTGGGAATTTCCTGGGGAGGTTAAAACTTCCACCTGTGTAGGTAAACAGAGTTGGCAAAACTTCGCTTGAGGCGTAGGCAGTGTCATGAACATTTATTCAGAACAGAAACAAAGCGAAGTCAGGAGAGAAAAGATTTAAAAGATAAAGCAGGCTTACAAACATTGCTAGCAAATTTAGTGTCCAGCAGTGGCCTGCTGAGATGGATCCAAGATAACTGCTAACCCCTCCCATTTTGTGAGGATATTTATACTTGAGTTTGGGGAATTGGGGATGGGGGCTACATGACTGGGACTGGAGGGCTACATAACTGGCTCCAGACTTGGTGGCACTAGGGCCAATTGGGAGGGGGCCCCGGGCAGTGCCCTGTGAGACCACCTGTGTATGCTCTGGTAAGATGTTGCTGGTTCACAAGCTTTATTGCTGAAAACTATTCTGAGGATGACTTAATACCTTACAGAGAAGGTAGTTAATACTTGACAGGGGAGAACAGAGGTATATATGACAGGAAGGGAGAAGGAAAATGGCTTGTAGTTCTTATGAGCACGACTAAACACAATTGAATCTGAGAGCCATTTTGGGGGGTTGCATTTACTGACTATATAATATCCATTGGATATCTTGAAATCAGGAGCCCTGGTGGTGCAGCTGCTAAGTGCTTAGAGACTAAAAGCAATGTTGGTGGTTCAAACTCACTAGCTGTCCCATGGGAGAAAGATGTAGCACTCCACTTCCACAGACTTTTACTGTCTTGGAAACCCTATGGAGCAGTTCTATTTTGTCTTGTAGGGTCACTACTGAGAATATGACTTGAAGACAATGGTGCCTGTAAATCCAATTTAACTGGGTTTCCTCAATTTTTATTTGTTAAATCCAAGGCTCTAAACCAAGAACCAAGAAAGAAAATCCCTAAAGTGATAACTAGTAAACTTAGTTAATTAACTTGGTTAATTTTTAGCTTTCTTCATTAAGAAAATAGAAATTATCTTTAAGATGTCATAATAGGTAATCAGCTGCACATACAGAAAAAAAATCATTTTTCCATATATTGTTAGTAGATCAGTAAAAACAGTTTATCTTTGAAAAGGCTCATATTGTAAATAACCTAATGTGAAATCTCTTCTATGATTTTAATATATGTCTTAGGATGCTTGTCTTCTCATAGCCCTTCTTTGGAAACTGCCTTTACTGAAAAGATAGGATAAGTTTATGTTGAAATATACAACATGTACAACTTGCCACCACCCCTCTACTCCAAACACACTATTCTCTGCTAGCTATTGCTTATGGATGAGGGTGCACATCTGATTTCATTTGGGGCATATTTCCCTGGATACCTGGGATTAGATTAAGGTGAGCTACAGTCATTCCCCCCAGGGAGAAGAAGTTACATTATGTTGAGTTCTGGCCAGAGTTGTTAATATTTATAGCATAACCATATATAAGCCAAAAATTGTGGGAAACCAAAAACAATGGTTATGTTAGCGGTAACTTGATTATGTTCCATTCATTGTAGTCTGTTACAATATAATTCTGTTCACTGTTTTCTATCTGCTGAAATTCTATTCATTCTAATTAGAACTGTTGTGCCCAGGTTAAGAAGGAGTTCCTCGGCGAGAGAAATATGCCAACACACGACAATGCAAAAGCAATAGGAGGGTTTATTAGCTAACTTAAGTTAGGGTCTTTGCCCTTACCAGGTCAGTGGATTAAGCAAAAGACCCCCTGCTCCGATATTCTCACAAATTTATGGAACAATATGGGGAGGGGCAGCACCAGGGCAAGAGGGTACAGATGATTGGTTGTTGCTAAGGGATTTAGGGCAGTGATCTAAGATGTTGGGGAACGTAAAGAAACCCCCCTGGCTCCAAAGTTCACTTAGGAAAATATTATCTAGGGAGGATGCGGCTCAGGTATGTGGGAGACTTTCAGGAGTCGAGCAAATCTCCGATACGTGCTGAATCCGGATGGCTTTTGTGATGCGTGCTGAGTTCGGAGGAAGTTCCTTGATACCTGCTGAGACTGGAGGGCAGATAAAGGCCCTAGTGTTTAGAATTCCAAAAGTCCTGTTAGTATTGCTGGCACTAAAAGGTTTCTGGTTAAAGATTTTCCTGGAGGCTGCTAGAACTCTGGCTTCAGATTGACTCACAGAACCTAGAGAAGGAAAAAATAGGATAAGAAAAGGAAACTATTGCAAGTAAAATTACAGCTGCAGAAAACTTGATTTATTAATTGTTATTGAGAATACCCACATTTATAATTAGTAAAATATTCAACTTCTTTGTATCTATAATTTAATAATCTTACATGTTTGAACTTAAAACAAATATCAGTTGTGTTTATCATCATACAGGATTGATCAGAAATAAAGTATTCTGTCATATATATCCTGCTAATTGTTGCCAAGCAATTAACTGCTGCATCCCCAGGGCTCCTTCTTTGTATGTTGTTGTTGTTATTTGCCATCGAGTCAGCCCCGAATCCTAGCGACCCCTCCTTGGGTTTCCGAGGCAGTTATCACTACAGAAGTAGGAATGCCCAACCTTCCTTCCGAGGAGTGGCTGGTGGGTTTGAACTGCCAGCCTCCTGGTTAGCAGTCAAGTGCCTTAGGCACTATGCTATATGAGTCATAAATTGGTTAGAGTATGGAGTTAACCAAATATATTCATGGGTAATGCACAAGTATTGCCTTTGAAATGGCCAAGGTTAGGGGAGATAGTGTTGTTATATTAGAGCAAATTCTTCATAATAATTTATATATAAATATTTCAAAAATACTCAAGGAAAACAAATAATACAACTCGAAGACCATGTCTTACTGCCATTAGAGCAGGCATTATGTGCTAACAAAAAAAATAGACTAATTTTATTATTTACACATGTGTAATACTTACCGTGTATGTTAATAAATGATAATTTGAACAAAAGCATAAATATTAACAATAAAATCTTACCAAGTCACATATTGTTCTACTAATACACAAAAATAATCTACTTGTTTCTTTGGTGCTTGTTAACAGTTCCCTGCTTATTTATGTGTCCAGGAAGAAAATTAATTCTTGAAGCTCTCAACCTGGTGAATATAATGAGCATGGTTCCCCATGGATCTGAAAAAATTAGATTATTGGTTTGAGACAGATGTAGCTATAACCAGAGGGAATGCTTTTGCATCACATCACAATGTAGCTGAAATATCATTTAGAAGCTTTAATACATATTAATATGATGTTCAAGACAATTATAAGCTCCAGCAAACAAATAATAAAGATCCATAAGAATGAAGTTACTCAGTTCCAAAAACTCCACTAAAGGCAGCCATAGTCATATAATAATTCCATAATTAATTTTAGTATACAAACTGGGATAAAATTGCATGCAAATGCACTGGAAATACATTCAAAACCAGGAAAAGGATTACAGAGTGATTTTGTTCACAGTACAAGGTAAAATGAAATGACTGTGAGTCTGCTAGCCACAGTTTTCCCGTTAAATAGATTCACATTTGCGATATCAAAAAGTAATTTTTAGCTTAGAATTTAATTTGACTTGTCTGAATAATTTTAATAGAACATTCATCATATAGTTGTATTATTTAACATAAAAATATGTGAAAGTACTGTAGATATTTGTTAGGAGAATCATGCCTTCATGGCCTCATTTTACCTATTCTAGCAAACAGAGTAATCTAGGTACCTATATGAGTGGGTTGCTTTAATGAGTAAATCAGTTAATAGATATAAAATATTTAGAACAATTTGAGTCACATAGTAAGTTCCATTTTAGTGGGTAAATCTTCAACACTATGTTCATTTTACCATATGCTAGAACAGGGCATTAGATTCATATTGAAAAATGTGCAAACATTTGTATGACAAAAATATTATTTTTGATAGATTTATTAATTGTCTGCTGTAATATTGACTATATGTCTGTGTCTGATATTTCTTCCCTGTTAATTTAATTGGGGAAGCACTGGTGGTGCAGCAGTAAAGCTCTCAGCTGGTAACTGAAAGTTTGGTAGTTTGAATCCAGCAGCTGCTCTGCGGGAAAATGATGTGAGAGTCAGCTTCTGTAAAGATTTACAGCCTTTGAAACTCTGTCTGACAGTTCTACTCTGTCCTATAAGATCACTCTGAGTTGGAACCTACTTGATGGCAATGGAATTAATTTAATCAATTACAAAATAATAAATACACAAGGTACAATTTGTGTAATAATTATTACTGTACAATCATTATTACTGTTACCTGGTTTTTGACAATAAATGTTGTTGTTGTTATATGCTGTCAAGCTGGACCTGACTCATAGCGACCCCTCCTTGGGTTTCCTAGGTGGTATCACTGTGGAAGTAGATTGCCCCATCTTCCTTCCGAGGTGTGGCTTGTGGTTTGAACCCCCAGCCTTCTGGTTAGCAGTCAAGTGCCTTAGGCACTATGCTACCAGCGCTTCTTTGACACTAAATATAAGGTAATAAATATACTAAGAAACTTGCTCAAGAATACACAGAAAATGGCATAATCGATAATTGATGTGTAGGAATTAAAAAGAAAAATGCTATATTATAAATATATTAAGATGTGTTATAAATGCTATATTATAAATATATTAAGATGAACCCAAGGAGGAAATTTCAAAATTAGTTTAAGAACTGAAATACCAACACTGGCCAATTCAACTTTCTGCAATGATGATAATGTTCTTATCCAATACTGGATGAAGAGCCACTTGAAAAGTTGTTACTGTGACTGAGGGCTTGAATTTTGTATTTTATTGAATTTTGATTAAATATAAATTATTTCATGTGTCTATTGGACAGCTCAGTTGTAGCCAGAAAGCACGGTAGAACATGAAGTCAACTTGGAGGCTGAGGTAGTCCTGGAGGCAGGACTTCTGGGAGGGTTTTCAGTCCTTCATTTCCATAAGTAGGAAGCGACCTTCTAAACCTAATGTCAAAAGGAGAGACTAATAGATTGGGGCAATGAAGAACAAAGTAGGAAAATTTGGTAGAATTTGCAGACATCTCAGACAGCTGTAGGGCTGTTGTGTTAAAAATGGGGAAATTCATGTAAAAATCTACACTTCTAGCTTCTTTGAAAAAAATAGGAATCCATGCAGCAAGTCAATTATCCTCTCTGAAGCATTTTTCTCCCTATCTATAAAAGACAAAAGGTGGGTTAGAAGACTTTATTTCATTCTGAAAGTGTATTTTGTGATTACAGTGCTGTGTTAGACATTTATCTCTTTTTATTGGATCAATTTAGCATAGTTTTTAGCATGTTGTTGTTGTTGTTATATGCCGTCAAGTCAGCCCTGACTCATAGCGACCCCTCCTTGGGTTTCCGAGGCAGTATCACTACGGAAGTAGGATTGCCCAACCTTCCTTCCGAGGAGTGGCTGGTGGGTTTGAACCGCCAGCCTTCTGGTTAGCAGTCAAGTGCCTTAGCCACTATGCTACCAGAGCTCCTAGTTTTTAGCATAGTTGTCTAATATCTCCAGGATCACAACTTCTGTCCTCTTAAAAGGTCAGTTAGTTTCATATAGATGAGTAGCCAGCCATTACATGACTATTTGCTTTTGCTTATGGGGAAAATCAGAAATGAAAGAATATATTCCTGTTGAGAAAAGAAAATGTGTGGATCTCTTACTGTGGCACATTATTGCGATATTCACATATACCCAAAAAACCAAACCCACTGCTGCAAAGAGGATTCTTACTCATAGCAACATTGTAGGACAGAATAGAACTGTCCTACAATTTTTCCAAGGCTCTGAATCTTTACAGAAACAGATTGTTTCCTCTTTCTCCCAATGAACGCCTGGTGAGTTCCAACCAACAACTTTTGTTTCACAGACAAATGCTTTAACCACTGTGCCACCAGAGTTCATTATTCTTATATAAACCAAACTCACTGCCATTACAACATGAGATTATGACACTTTGAGATTATGACTCATAGTGACTCCCATTGGGTTTCCGAAGTGGTACTTCTTTACAGAAATAGATTGCCACATCTTCCTTCTGGGGAGTGACTGTTGGTTTGAACTGCCAACCTTCTGGTTAGCAGTCAAATGCCTTACACACTATGTCATTAGAGCTCCTTATTATTCATATATAGGAAAAACAAACTCACTGCCATCAATTCATATATAGGTGGTGTAAAAATATGTTGGACTATAATATATCACTGCCTAGATAAGCTTGATTTTGTCATAAACTATATTATTAATTTTTCATGTAACTGTTTACAACTCTGAGCTGTACAAGTACATTGATTATCTTGAAGTGAGTTTTCATTCTGACTCAGTGTCCTAGAATACTCTATTTCTCCTGCATGAATAAACATTTTATGTATTGAGTAGTTTATGTATTGAGTTTACTGCAGCACCAGGAAAGACATGTCCTTAACAATAATTATTTAGTTAATAAATGAAATTTATTTCAAGATGTTTATTCCCTCTAGGAGCCCTGGTAGCACAGTGGTAAATGTGCATGACTGGTAATCAAAAGGTCAATTGTTCAAACCCGCCAGCCACTCTGTGGGAGAATGAAGTAGCAGTCTTCATCTGTAAAGATTATAGCCTTGGAAACTCTATGGGGCACTTGTACTTGGACATAAGTTGGAATTGACTCCATGGCAATGGTTTTGTTTGTTTGTTTGCTTTGTTGCCTCTGGTTACCGATTTACAAGGATTTGGAAGTGCTTGTTCAATAAGAGCTCCCTGGAATTTAGAAAGAGCCCCACAAAGTACTTAAATATGTCAGACTAACAAAAAAGTGTCCAGGTTTCATTTGATTTTTTTTTTTTCCTCTGAGGTTCTTAAAAATCTAGAGAGCACTAAAAGTCTTTTGCATCATTTTCTCCTTCAAGTACAATTTCAACTTTTTTTTTTTTTTTCATTATGACTGCTTGATTTTCTGAGAACTAAATCTTCGATCGGAGTCACATAAATTCTGTAAGGATTTAAAATACAACAGATTATCTGTGCTTCATTTAAAAATGATGACATTACAACATAGATACATTTCGGTAATGTATAATATCAACTAAATGAAATGAATCACTAAAATGTATAAATCCATGCTGTAATATTTATCTTTTACTACAAATTCATTCTTGTGTCACATAGATCTTTTTTTTTTCCTTAAAATGATTTAATCTTGATGAATGTTGTATTCTAAGTAACACTGATTATTGCTCAACTATAAATATTTGAGAGCCTAAGTTATTTTATCACTTCAATGAGTTCTGACTTTGTACTCTTACATTTATATAGTATATTATGGAACAGGTTCTGTAATAAAGCAATTGTGTAGAAATGGGAGGAAAGAAATGTATGCTACCTTTGCATAATGTCTTATCTTGTTTGAATACTACTCTTGCATTAATTCCAAGCCTTTATTTACATGACTTACATGTCATGAATTTCTTCAAATAATCTTTCCTGAATGTGAATATTTACACTGTATTTTCAGAGTGTGGACAATAATTTTTGATAAATCAGACTATACTAGACACTAAAAATCTAAAGGGAATCAAGACTTCATTTATACTCTCCACAAGCTTACAATTCAATGGAGGAAAAGGAGAAAAAATATATTGCATTGTTATAAAGCAACAACGATAAGAGGCTAACATACTGGTAAAAGGAAATATTCATCTTGATTTTGAAGTGCAGGAAAGATTTTGCAAGCAAGTGGTGTTCATATCAGATTTTCAGTAACAAATATAGTTTTAATAGATAAAAAAAGGGACTGAGCCTAAGAAGAGGCAACTTCAAAAATTTAAAATAATACCTGATTTCATTGCAGGAAAGAGGGAGAAGCTGAATATTTTAATTTAATTTATGGAGACAGGAAATAATATTTCTTAATTGTTATTAACAGGGAGCTCTGGTGGCGTAGTGCATAAGGCATTTGTCTGCTAACCAGAAGGGTGGCAGTTCAAACCCACCAGCCACTCCTCAGAAGGAAGATTGGGCAATCTACTTCCGTAGTGATACTGCCTCAGAAACTCAAGGAGGAGTCGCTATGAGTCAGACCAGACTCAACAGCAATGAGTTTGGTTTTTTGGAATTGTTATTAAGAGTTTTAGTTTTCAAGCTTTAGCATGCATCAACATCACTTGAAATCATCTTAAAACACAGATTGTTTGGTTGGAGATCCCCAAGTTTCTGATTCAGTAAGTCGTGAGGGAGGTGTGGTATTTGCTTTCCTAAGTCGTTCCCAGATGATGCTTATGGAAGTGGCTTGGGACTACTTTTGGTGAACCACCAATTAGAGCAAACTTTTCTTTCAGTTGTTTCCCCTCACCTCCCAAGTTAGGGAGTCTGGCAATATTGAACTTTTTCTTTCTTTCTTTCTTTTTTTTTTTTTTTCTATTAGCAATTAACTTGTAATTTAAGTTAAAACAATTTCTGAGAGCCAAGATTAGAAATAGACAAATAGACAAAATCAGACCTTTAAGTAAGACCAACTGAAGTTGAAAGTATTGGAAATTTCATTCAGTCAGGATTTTGGCAGCAAACATAGTACACACAGATACTTTAAGTAAAGCGATTTTAATAAATGGGTAATTACAATAATATGGTCAGAGTTGAGGCAGTTGGAAACGAATTCCACACCTACTTGGCAAAAACTCCAAAAATCAAACTCAGTGCTGAGTCAGATCCAACTCAAAGTGACCCCTCCTTGGGTTTCCAAGGCAGTATCACTATGGAAGTAGATTGCCCAATTTTCCTTCCGAGGAGTAGCTGGGAGGTTAGAACTGCCAGCCTTTTGGTTAACGGTCAATTGCCCTAGGCACTATGCTACCAGAGCTAAGGTGCCAAGGGGTAACTGGAAATAGTGTTAAGGTTATGAATACCCTTGAAGATTTGGAACCCTGAAGAGGATAATGGCTAGGGGGAAGGAGCTGAAATTTCTTAGAAGGATGCAGCTGCTGTCAGAAAAGTGCTGAAGCAGGGAAAGAGGTATAAAGAAATAATTCAACTAGTCTCTCCTCCTGTGCTCTCTCTTTGTACGCTCCAGTGTCCTACTGGTATCTCCTTTTGCAGAAACCAAACTGAAGCTAGTGTGCAGGATATCTCTGTGTGAAATAGTCATGAAGGTCAGTGTATGGAAGAAGAGAACAAGATTCAGAAAACTGAAGATTTTAAGTTATCTAGATTCTCTCTTGTTTACATCCTACTCCCTATTTGCTACTCATACCATCATCACCCCAAACCCAAACCAAACCAAAACCAAACCAAACTCACTGCCACTGAGTCAGATCCGACTCATAGCGACCACTCCTTGGGGTTCCGAGGCAGTATAACTACAGAAGTAGATTGCTCAACCTTCCTTCTGAGGAGTGGCTGGTGGGTTTGAACCGCCAGACTTCTGTTTAGCAGTCAAATTCCTTAGGCACCACACCACCAGAGCTCCTCATCATCATCACCCAGCTTTTTATATTTATTTTATGCTTTTGTATTTGGGGAGCAACGGCTGAGCAGCAAGCAATGTGGAGATGAGATGAGCAATCTAATTGCTTATTTTGAAGGACTTGGAAGAATTTTTAGATCATCTTTATCAGTGGGCTAACGTTCAAATACTCCTGCTACAGCAGAACTTTAAGCAGAAATACTCACAACTAAAAACAGTTAAGAGTGTATTATTTGCTCTGGATATAAGGAGATAAATGATTGTGTAATTCAAGCTACACAGGGACAATTTGCTCTTTGATAGTTGATTTCTAAGGCCCTTAAGGTGATGTTTAAGTACCGTGAGATAAAAAAAGCTTAGTTAGCCTCCCATCAAGAGCTAGCTAGCATCCTCTAGAATTGATTTTAAATACCGAAGGTAGTAAGGTGTGATAAATACCAGCAGTATTTTATAATTCTTAGTAAAAAATATGACTGTTACATTCACTTTAGGATCACATCCTATAATTTCTCCAGGATTTCTGAAACAAGAACAGAAGCAGAATTAATTGTGTGATGATAGCACTAAAATGATTTCTGACACTGAAGATGATATTAGGATCCCAATTGTCTTCTTAACCGTAGGTCTTATGATTTTTCTACATGCATCCTAAATATCAAGCAAACTAAGTATGTTTTACACCAAAAATGCACTTGTTGAAGCCATTCTTTGCTCATGCAATGTATTTTGCTGAAATCACCTTTTATACTATGTTTTTAAAAGTTTCATTGCAAATACTAGTCTTTTCCTAAATTCTTGCAACATGACATTTGAATTTCCATAGCATAGTGTGTTACTTTCACTATACGTGTTGTTGAAACAAGTATGACAATGTGTTACTTCTAAGTACTTTTATCCTACCTAATAATATAGTTAAGAATAACTAAAAACTTTTATCTTCAATTAGAAGCAGTCCTTACCATTTATTGCAATGAATCATGGATAAATATTTCTGTGGGCTTCAGTATGAGATAGGAGCCCTGTTGGTGTAGTGGTTAAAGTATTTGTCTGCTAACCAAAAGGTTGGTGGTTCAGACCTAAGTGGTGCTCCATGGGGAAAAGATGAGGGAGTCTGCTTCCATAAATATTTACAGCCTTCGACACCTAATGGGGCTTATTTTGAGTCAAAATCAACTGGATGGCCCTCTGTTTGTTTGTTTGTTTGTGAACATGATATATCTGAATAACTATATGAGTTTCTAAATCATTCAGTTTAGAGTCATTTTATCTCTCCAATCTTATCTGTAAAATGATTACTGTTTATCTTACCTCAACATGCTATGATGAGTCTCAAATGAGTAAAGGATGATGAAAATTAGTAAATTGAAAAGTAGACTACAAATGTTAGGTCCAATTACTTGTTACCTTTATTGTCTTTTGCATGGTTAAAAATAAATAAATAAATGACCAAATCATTGTAATCAAGTCGATCCTGACTCATATTACAGAGTAGACCTGCTCCATAGAGTTTTTTTTTTTTTACCTATAAGCTTTATAGAAATAGGTTATCCGGGCTTTCTGCTCTGGAACATCTGGGGGCTTTGAACCTCCAGTCTTTAGGTTACTAGTAAAACACAAACTATTTGTGCCACCCAGGGACTTATTTTACACAATAAGCAATAAAATGTTGTTGTTGTTGTTGTTGTTATGTGCCCTCGAGTTGGACCTGACTTATCGTGACCCCTCCTTGGGTTTCTGAGGCAGTATCACTACGGAAGTAGATTGCCCCATTGAACCTCCAGCCTTCTGGTTAGCAGTCAAGTGCTTTAGGCACTATGCTACCAGAGCAATAAAATAGTCTATATTAAATTGAGCTAAAATAGAAATTCATAGAAAATTGTACTAGAACTCACACCAAAAAACAAACTCACTACCATTGAGTTGATTTTGACCCATAATGACCCCCATAGGGTTTCCAAGCCTGTAGATCTTTTAGGAAGCAGACTGCCTCATCTTCCTCCCATGGAGCACTGGTGGATTCAAACCACTGACCTTTTGCACTAAACCAAAATAATAATAATAATGAGATACAGAAAGGAGGGAAATATCTTGACATTTTCTTCTTGATTAGGAAGCTTGGGCAAAACACATATGGTTGTATAAACTCAACTAACTGCCATTGAGTCAGTCCTGACTCATCACGACCCCTCCTTGGGTTTTCGAGGTGGTATCTCTATGGAAGAAGATTGCCCAACTTCCTTCAGAGGAGTGGCTGGTGAGTTCGGACGGCCAGCCTTCTGGTTAGCGGTCAAATGCCTTAGGCACAATGCCACCAGAGCTCCCATGCATGTATATGCATGTGTATACATACATATATATATATATATAGAGAGAGAGAGAGAGAGAGAGAGATATTGGGAGCTATAGCGATTTATAGCCCTGGAAACACTTTTTAGAGCAGTTCTACATTGCCTTATAGGGTCACTAGGAGATCTGGTAGCATAGTGCCTAAGGCACTTGATTGCTAACCAGAAGGCTGGCGGTTCAAACCCACCAGCCACTCCTCGGAAAGAATGTTGGGCAATCCTACTTCCGTAGTGATACTGCCTCGGAAACCCAAGGAGGGGTCGCTATGAGTCGGGGCCGACTCGACGGCACATAACAACAACAACATGAGTCAGAATTGAATCAATAGCAATGGGGTTGCTTTTTGGTCCTAAGGCTATTTGATTTTATAGTTAATATTGGACTATGATTGACAGGTTCTGAGAGATGCCTGAATTAAATGTCATTATGTCTCTTAATGTTTTGTTTGATTATATATAAGGTTGCCATTAATTGGAGGCAAGTAGATGGCAACTAACAACAATACCGCCACTTCTTAAAAGCAAGTGGAAAGATTATGTCAATACATGTAAAGGACTTCTGTAAATATCTGGAAAATTTCACATCAAACTATTAACTAAACCCGACCCCCCCCCTAAAAAAATATTGTCTTTATATTGAGGAATTTTTATTAAGGTGGGAGATAAAGGGTACTTTTCTTTTGATTGTCACAGGTCATGCTTTTAAAGATTTTTACAGATTATGGATAACTTTAATATTGAAAAGCCTCTAGAACTCCAAGCCCAAACAAAACTAAACATAAAGTCCTGAGTAATTTTGAATCCTCTGAACAACAAACTCTATGGCTAATTGAGGGTTTAATGTTCTGAGCCATAGACCAGTGGTTTGTAGACTGTTGGTAACAACTTACTTGTAGAATGCCATGAAATAGGTCTTCAATAATAAATGCATTTTGGAAATACAGTCTACATATAATGCTTTTGTTAATTCATAATATATGTTATCATATACATATTTAACCATTGTAGTTTGTAATAAGGAGTCATTTTGGACTTGTGTAACCCACAGGGGTTGAAATCATGGACAGGATGCCCCTCCAAGGGGCACTGGAAAATGTATATGTGTAAATTTCTTGTTGTTGTTGTTGTTATGTGTCATCGAGTCGGCCCCGACTCATAGCGACCCCTCCTTGGGTTTCCGAGGTAGTATCACTAGGAGTAGGATTGCCCAACCTTCCTTCCGTGGAGTGGCTGGTGGGTTTGAACTGCCAGCCTTCTGGTTAGCAGTCAAGTGCCTCAGGCACTACGCTACCAGAGCTCCTTAGCCATAACCAAATACCTTGAGGGCGTGGGTTACTGGGTATGATGGCTCAGGACTGTAGGCACAGGGTATACTAAGATCAATTGGCATAACTTAATCCACAAAGACAGTCTTCTACATCCTACCTTGGTGACAAATAATTGGGGTTTTAAGAGTTTGTGAGTGGCCACTTAAGGTGCAACTATTCCACTGTCTGGAGAAAAGAAGAGTAAAGAAAATCAAAGACACGGGGAAAAGAAAAAAATAGTCCAAAGGCCTAAAGGGCCACATGAATCCCAGCTTCCCTGACTCTGAGACAAGAACTAGATGATGCCCAGCCACCATTGCTGACCATTCTGAAAAAGATCACAATAAGATATTCTGGAAAGACTGAGAGAAAAATGCAGAACAAAAATAAAAACTATAAAAAGACCAGGCTTATTGGTCTGATATAGATTGGTAGAACCCCTGAGATTATGGTCAAGCTGGGAATTGAACTCAAACTCTGTGTCTCAACTTTCAGATAAACAATAGAGAGTCCTAGATGATGAACAGTGACAACACTAAAGTATACTTTCAACTTTTTTTTTTCATGAGTCTTTTAACTATATTTCTTCTTGCTTCTCTTTCCCATTCTATCTGCTTTCCAATTTTCTACTTCTTTTAATATATGTTAACAATTAATTTCTGTATTTCTCATTAAAGTGAAAAGAAAGAGTACTCCATGGAGAAACATTTATGTGCATAGTTTCAAATCTGTGTGTATAGTTTTAAATCTATTATTATAGTCCTTAAAATTTTAATATTATATTTAATGAAATAAAGGTTGCAATTGCCTTAATGGGAGCTCGGGTGGCATAGTGCCTAAGTCACTCGACTGCTAACCAGAAAGTTGATGGTTTGAACCCACCAGCCACTCCTGGAAGGAAGATTGGGCAATCTACTTCCACAGAGATACCACCTTAGAAACCCAAGTAGGGGTCTCTGTGAGTCGGAGATGACTATATGGCACATAACAACAACAACAACAACATTTCTTTAAAACATAATTACTGGATACCTATGTTTAATGAAAAAATGGAAATTACAGAATTTCATTTCTAGAATTATTCAGTTTTTGCAAAGTATGTATACATACATCTGTTGCTGTTGAGTTGATTCTGACTCATGATCACCACTGTTTTACAGAGTAGAACTGCTCTGTAGGGTTTTCTTGGCTTTCATCTTTATGCAAGTAGATCTATAAGCTTTTCTTTTGCTGTGCCAGTAGGTAGGTTCAAACCTGTAACTATACATTAGTAGATAAGTACAAACTGCACTACCAAACAGCTGCACCACCATTTATCTGTATATAACAGATAAATATCTGGAAGGTGGAAATATGAAGAAATTTTACCTTTTCTTAAACAATTCTGCATATATATCATATTTTTAGTAAATATGTCATAATTGGAAAAAAATAGAATATATTTCAATATTTCGATTTTTTATTTTGAGACTTGGCAAACATACTATAGACACAATATCAATTAAAAAGTAATTCATTGATAGAAAGTTCTTCTACAGCCAGGCTGAGAGGGCTAATTGCTAGCAGTGACACAATAAGGAGAATTTGTTGCCTCTGTTTGCATAAGCAGTGCAGATTGTCCTTGTTAAACATTCCAAGTTTATTGCTCTTGTAATAAATTTCTATTTCCATTTCATTTATTGTAAAGAAATTATTCTGGTTACCTGGTGCTGCTCTGACAAGAATGTACCACAAATAGGATAGCCTTCACAAAGAGGAGTTTATTCTCTTAGAGTTCGGGAGGCTAGAAGTCTGAGTTTAAAGTGCCAGGCTTCAGGGGCTTGACCTTGGGCTTCAGCTCTGCTTCTTGTTCCCAGCCCACTGAAGCTAAAGACATCTCTTCACTCAGGCAGCTACTGGCTGCTGAAGCTAACAAGCCCAAGGTTGACAAATAAAATGGCACAGTCCCACGGTTACCAAACAACATAGTAGGCCATTAATTCAAGTCCATCGAATGTCCTAAGGGTGGCAGAACATGACAGGCTGCTGAACAATGACACGGGTACATGCAGGGTTCAAGCATGCCATAGGCTAGAGACCATTCCCAAAGCTGTTTCCTATATATGGGAAGCAGACCACATACACAAAGGCAGCTACTCAGCTGCTCATAGTATATTTCTTCATGGAATTTATAACCAGTCTCATAATGGGGAATACGACATCCAGCTGCCCAGCCACTCAACCAGGCCCAGCCAAGTTGACACACAAGCTTAACCACCACAGAAGTATATAGTAAAGAAATGAAATAATGCTCATTTGAATACTCTATAAATGAAGATGGCACACTGTTTCCTAAGGTACTTGAAAAGAATATGTAATTGCGTGCAGCTATGTTTAGTTCATAACAGTAGCTAATGTTCCTTAGCTGAGGTTACAAATATGCAATTAGCAAAAGATTAAAAAAAAAAATACAAGGTGTAAAAAACTCCTATAAGTAGAGTAAATTAAATATATATGTATATATGCCTTTGATTAGAGAGGTAGTTGAAATAATTTATTGTTCTCATTAATGGGGAAGAATAAAGAATGAAATATTATAAAATACAATTACCTGTAAAGGAATTAACATGGTCAAGGGCATTATATCATGAATTTCTTACTTTAGTTTGAAACCTAGGTATGTATTTTAATAATGGATGAGCATGTGTTTTGGTTCAAACATTATTATTTTAGTCCACACAAAATTAGACAAATTGTTCCTTGCATTTTTTACCCCCTTTTTATTCTAAGTTTATTGCAGAGAAACCATTTCACTGCTCTTTGCTTAACAAACATTGTAAAATGAAAATGCAGATGACAAAGAAGTAGTATTTCATTAAATAGGGGAAGAATAAATTGGTATTTAAAGTATTGTGCTGACCAAGAGTTAAGGGCAACAAAGGTGAACACTCCTACATACACAATCCTCTAATAATGTTAATAAAATTTATTTTGGAGTGGATGCATATATAGAGGGGAGCTCTGATAGCATAGTGCCTAAGGCAACTGACTGCTAACCAGAAGACTGGCAGTTAAACCCACCAGCCACTCCTCAGAGGAAGATGGAGCAATCTATTTCCGTAGTGATACTGCCTTGGAAACCCAAGGCTATGGAAACCCCGCTATGGGTCGGGTTTAACTCGATGGCACATAACAACAACAACAATAGCATATGTTGTTGAGCATCACTCAATCTGAACAGGAGTAGGAAAATGAATGTGTCTTCGTGTGTGAATGTATTTAGTTTTGATAGAAGCTATCTCTACATATGTATTTATATGTGCTGAAAATATATCATGAATGTAGTAAATGCTACAGGGATAAAGTCATGACAATGTGTTAGTCATAACCAAACACTTTGTGGGAATGAGTCACTGGGTATGGAGGCTCAGTACCATAGTCTTGGGGAACTAAGGTCAATTGACATAACATAGTCCCCAAAGAAAATGCTCTACATCCTACCTTGGTGAATAATGATTTTGGTCTTAAAATTTGTGAGTGGCTATCTAGGGTGCAACTGTTGGTCTCTTCCTGTCTGGAACAAAGAAAAGTGAAGAATACAAAGATGTAGGAGACAATTATTCCAACGGACTAATGAGCAATATGATCCCCAGCCTCCACAACCCTGAGAACAGAAGACCTACATACATGGTCCCTGCTACCACTGTTGACTGCTCTGAAAGGGATAACAATATGAGGTCCTGGATAGAGTAGGGGAAAATGTGGAACAAAACTCAAAATGATAAAAAGATCAAACTTACTGGACTGATGAAGACTGGTGGAACCCCAAGACTATGGCCCATAGACACCCTTCAAGGTAAGAACTGAACTTAATCCTGTGCCTCATACGATAGACAGACAGACCTACAAGGTGAACAGTAATATCAGTAGGGTATGCACTCATTACAGCAGTCAATTATATGAGATGAAGAGGACAGTGTTTACCCAGGGATAGGGATAGGGAGGTTCAAGGGAATGGGAAGGAAGAATGAGGGAAGGGATGGACCTAGAGAGGAAGTGAGAAGAATGCTCTTACACTGTAAGGATTGCAGTAAATGTCACAAAACAGAGTATGTATGGATCGTTGAATGGGCAATCAATTTGCTCTGTAAATTTTACCCAAATCATAATAACAAAAAGAAAAAAGAAAAATATATTAGTCAGACCAAAACCAGGACTGACAAAGAGGCAACTTGAAGAACTTTTAGGTAGATGAGTAAACTCTACCCGGCAAAATACAACAACATCTGCAGCTTTAAAAGTTAAAAATTCTAATTTCCAGGCAAGGATTCTTTCCTCATTTATCCTTTAAGTCAGCTCTATAAAAATGGTATACTATTTATTACATGACTTTTATTTTTCTCTTACTATATGTTCTGGACATCTCTCAAGTAACATTGTATTAAACCTAGTCTATTCTTTCTGAAAGCTGTCCATTAGATGAAAATTGTGAATTTATATTTGACAAGTCCATTATTCTTGGTAATTTAAGTTATTTCTATGTGGTTTCTATTAAAAAAATGCTGCAAATATGTGCATGCATGTGGGTACAATGTGTTATATATATATGTATATGTTGTTGTTATGTGCCGTTGAGTCGGCCCTGACTCATAGCGACCCCTCCTTGGTTTTCCAAGGCAGTATCACTATGGAAGTAGATTGCCCCATCTTCCTTCCGAGGAGTGGCTGGTGGGTTTGAACCGCCAGCCTTCTGGTTAGCAGTCAAGTGCCTTAGGCACTAAGCTACCAGAGCTCCTGAATAATCACATATATGAATAAAATTATAAAATATACAATTATATATGTGTTATATTGTATATAATATAATATAATTTATATAGACATTATGGATAGTAATATGTATATGCAGTATTTGTACATTTATGCACACACACATATTTGAGCAATTCTATCTATAAAGACAGTTCTTTAAAGGAGAATTGCTAGGCATGCATATTCTAAATTTTGGAAAATATATTCATAGTCAGATTCCTATATCATGGATAGAACAACCTGTTCCACTCCAAGCTATATGTGAAAAAAAAAAATCTTGTTTTGCTCTAATATTAATGTCTTCAATTTTTATATTTAATTCTTTAATGCAGGTTACATTTATTTTGGAGAAAGAAATAAGGGAGAACTACAAATTTACAAAGAGAAAATCAAGGCTTTAATAGTTAAATACTACTTGATCAAGGTCTTATCTACAAATGTCTCAGCCAGCGGGACACATAAAAGTATTCCAAAATATCTTAAGCACCAATGAAATTTAAAGGAATAATAACATTTTTACTCCCCATGTTCTAGATATGTTGTTTATTTATTTATTTTAGTCCTTTAATCAAATAAAATTTTGTCAATTTAGATTACTAGTTTTTGATGCATATATAATATACCAAAAAAAAAAAAAAACCCCACTGCCCTCGAGTTGGATTTGACTCATAGCAGCCCCTCCTCGGGTTTCTGAGGCAGTATCACTACAGAAGTAGATTGCCCCATCTTCCTTCCGAGGAGTGGCTGGTGGGTTTGATCCACCAGCCTTCTGGTTAGCAGTCAAATGCCTTAGGCACTACACCACCAGAGCTCCCCATGTTGTTATGTTGTTGTTATTTGCCGTGGAGTCGGCCCCGACTCATCGCGACCCCTCCTTGGGTTTCCGAGGCAGTATCACTACGGAAGTAGGATTGCCCAACCTTCCTTCCGAGGAGTGGCTGGTGGGTTTGAACCGCCAGCTCCTGGTTAGCAGTCAAGTGCCTTAGGCACTATGCTACCAGAGCTCCTAGAGCTCCCCATAGTCGTAGTCAAATAATATTGTTCAACAAAAGAGCCAAATAAAATTATTTGACTCATCAAAAAGAACTAATATCTTGCTCCACAAACTATATTAGTTACTGAGTCTGTATTGTGGTAAAGGTTAGAGTCCTAAGTCATATCCAAACTATTTTTAGAGTCTAGAATCTAGAGAATGATAAGACACACCACTCCAGCAAAGAGGATAATAAATAATGTTTGAAATGTTTACACAAAAGGAAGTACAATGTGGGCGTCTTTGGGCTCATTTTGGGGAAGTAGAAATGCAGAGAGCTGATAGGTTACCTCAGCAGAATGAAACAAACCAAGTTTTCCAAGCAGGACACAAAAACATTTATTCAGGAAATACTGAGTTACCATTTTGGGAAGAGCAGACAATTCTTTAGAAAGAAATAACATGACAGACCCAAGATGGAGCAAGATCACTAAGAGCTTTCACTACTAATTTTGTGCTTTCTACTAGGGAGCTTCTAAAGAAATCAAACGATGTATTCTACTGTGCATATGTGCTGCAAAAGACCTCTTTAAAGGGTTAGAGAGTGAAGATATCTCTTTGGAGACTAAGGTGTGCCTGACCCAAGCAATGGTATTTTCAGTGACCTCATATGCATGTGAAAGCTGGACAATAAATAAGGAAGACCTAAGAAGAATTGGAAGGAGCTCCTATTGGTAGTGTAGTGGTTAAGACATTTGATTGCTAATTTAAAGGTCCATGGTTTCTGCTTCCATAAAGATTTACTGCCTTGGAAACCCGATGAGGCTTGCTAGAATTTGGAATCAATATAATAGTGAGTGTTTGTTTGTTTGTTTGTCTGTTTGTTTTTAAGAAAAAGAATTGGTACTTTTGAATTTTGGTGTAGGCTTAGCATATTGAATATACCAGGGACTGTCAGAGAACAAACAAAGCTGGCTTGGAAGCAGTACAGCCAGAATGCTCCTTAGAAGTGAGGAGGATGGCAAGACTGCTGTCTCATACTTTATAGTCATGTTATCAGGTGAGACCAGTCCCTAGAGAAAGACATCATGCTTGTTGAAGTAGAGGATCAGTGAAAAAGAGGAGGACCACTGTGGATCGACACAGTGGCTGCAACAAAGGGCTTAAGCATAACTAGGATTGTGAGGATGGCACAGGACCAGGCAATGTTTTGTTCTGTTACACATACGGTTGCTATGGGTCAGAATCAACTCAAGGGCACCGAACAATAACATTTAGAAGAAACTTTGTAAAGATGGGAGATATAGTTTAAAATATTATTTTGGGAAACTTTTATATGGCAGTACATATAGTATCAAATGGACTAGAAGAAAGGAATTAGGAAAGCAATAGAATTTTTATACAATTGTACTTTTACAAGATATAATTAATCCATGCCATAACTATGAGGCTCTGGTACCTACCTTAACAAGTTTTCATGCTTATCATTTGGATGTTATTTAAAGGGTTGCTTGATTCTTACTGTATATTGTTCTCCCATACATTATTCATTTTGGTCAGTGGTATCTGTGCAGACCTAGAAATGATAAATGATGTGAGAAAAGCTTGTTCCATATTCCTTTAAACTCAAACCAAACTCACTGCCATCAAGTCAGTCCCAACTCATAGCCCCACCGCCTTGGGTTTCCAAGGCAGTATCTCTATGGAAGTAAATTGCCCAGTCTTCCTTCCAAGGAGTGGCTGGTGGGTTTGAACTGCCAGCCTTCTTGGTTAGCAGTCAAATGCCTTAGGCACTCCACCACCAGAGCTCCCATATTCCTCTAGATTATTTATTTATTTTATTTTGTGGATTATATTGGAAAAATAAATTCCAAAAAAACATTTTCTTTATTTGTTAAACTATTTTTAACCCTGGAATAGACACACATCATTTGGAGATCATTAGAAGCAAAGAATCTCATGACTTTTTGTAATAGATCCCTGGATATGGACGATGCCATCACTGGCAGTATTTTAGTTTGACATGACAGTTACCAGGTGTTACAGTCTTACTTGGTTTTAAAGGTAAAGTAAAAAAGTAAAAAAAAAAAAAAAAAAAAAAGTAAGCATCTTCACAAATGAAGCAGAACAGATTCTGCCAGCGTAAAACGCCTGACATACATTTCAACAAATAAATTCCAGCTGTTTTAACCAAGGACCAAACAATCTGTTTCAGTACACATGAATTATAATGTTCCCAAGCTCTCAGTTCTCAAAAATCACTTAGACGCAGTCCAGGTACTTGAGAAGCAGTGTGGATTTGTGCCAAGCTCCTGAGAATGACTTCTGACTAAATTCTCTAACTGATTAAATGGTCACATTTAAAGTTCACTTTTTTTTTCTTTCTTATTGGAATGTATATTTCTGAAACCATCAGTGATCTTCCTTTTCAGATGTTAATTGAATTTAGTGTTTATAGAATTGAAAATGAAAAAAGAGTATATTGCCTTAATTTTCTTGGAAGCTTCAGTTGCTTTTGCAAAAGTGATTATGTATAAAGGTAAGATTTATTGGGTATTTCCTTTATTTTGTTTATCAAAGCATGCCTTTTGCATGCATTTATGAGGATACAAAAGTAACCCAAATCTCTCACTAATATATGGTATGGAATCTTCCTCTTAAAATCTACTCCTCTTCCTTTTTTATAACATTAGTAAATGTTATCATTATCCAAAGTGTTGTTCTGACAAAAAATCTGGGTATCTAGGAATTTTTGATGATTGTCCAAGTTTTTTAATTTTAATTTGATTATTCTTACAAAATCCCATTAAAATGACAATGACATAATTTTCAAAGGTCATACACCTACAATCATAATGAAGTGATTGAGAGTCCTCTGCAGATAGAAAATTTCAATACATTTCTAGAAGAGGGGAAGGGGATGGTAGAGTGGTAACTGATGAATCAGTGAAGAATATTTCCAACTTTCAACAAAGGCAGAGAGGCATACAGCTTAAGAAATAAACAGCATGTTCTATGAAATTCTCAGACCAAACCTGTTGCCATCAGACTCATAGCTACCACATGTGTTACAGAGTAGAACACTGTGAGGTTTTCTTGGCTGTAATCTTTACTGAAAATTATTTTTTTAAAAAAATGAAGTTATTAAATAAGATCACTAATATCATGCTAGTAAAATTTTGCTGAACATAATTTAAAAATCACACCAGTATATTGACAGGGAATTTCCAGAAATTTAAGCTGGATTCAAAGTAGAATGTGGAACAAGGGATGTCATTGCTGATGTCAGATAGATCTTGGCTGAAAGCAAAGAACACCAAAAAGATGCTTATTTGTGTTTATTGACTATGTAAAAGCCTTCTAATGTGTGGATCATTATAAATTATGGATGACATTGTGAAGAATGGGAATTCCAGAAAAATTAATTGTGCTCATGAGGAACCTATACATAAACCATGAAGTTATTGTTTGAAGCGAACAAAGGGATAAGAATGGCTTAAAATCAGGATGTGTGTGTGTCAATGTTGTATCCTTTTACCATACTTATTCAATCTGAATGCTGAGCAAACAATCCAAGAATTTGGACTATATGACGAAGATTGCAGCATCAGGATAGGAGGAAGAATTATTAGCAATCTGCAATATGCAAATGAAGCAACTTTGCTTGGTAAAAGTGAAGATGACTTGAGGTACTTACTGATGAAGTTCAAAGACTACAGCTTTATGTATGGAATATACCTCAGCATAAAGAATACAAAAATTCTCACAACTGAACCAATAAGCATGATAAATGGAGGAAAGATTGATGTTGTAAAGAATTTCATTTTACTTGAATCTACAATCAACACCCATGGAATCGGCAGTCAAGAAATCACATGATGTATCACACTGGGCAAATCTGCTGCAAAAGACCTTTTAAAAGTTATAAGGAGCAAAGATATCATTTTGAAAACTAGGGAACGCCTGACCCATGCTATGGTATTTTCAACTACCTCATATGCATGTGAAAGCTGGACAATGAATAAGGAAAACCACAGAAAAATTAACACATTTGAATTATGATGTCAGTTAAGAATATTGAATGTACCGTGGACTGCTAGAAGAATGAGCAAAGCTATTTTTGGGGAAGTACATCATGAATGCTCCTCAGAAATGAGAATGGCATGTTATTCAGAAGGGACCAAGTGCTGGAAAAGGATATCATGCTTGGTAAAGGAGAGGGTCAGTGAAAAAGTGGAAGACTTTTGACCATCAAGATGGATTGACAGAGTGGCTGCAATGATGGACGCAAGCAGTGTCAGAATTGTGAAGATGGTGCAGGACCAGGCAGTGTTTGTAGACAAAGTTGCTATGAGTCCGAATCAGCTTGAAGACAGCTAACAACAATAACAATTTTAAGAGAAGCAGATGGTCAGTTCTGGGAGAGTTTGAACATTCAACCTCTGGATTAGTAGGTGAGTGCAAACGTTTGTTCTACGCAGATAAGTATCTGTTCTATATAAACACAAAACAAAACAAACAAATAAAAAATAAATAACCCACTGCTATGGAGTTCATTCTGACTCATAGAGTCTCCCATAGGGTTTCCAAGGTGGTAACCATTTATTGAAACAGATTTTCACCTTTCTCTTGTGGAGCAGGGTTTCAAACTGCAGACTTTCTGGTTAGCAGCCAAATGCCTTACCACCTTGCTATACTAGAGCTCCTTCACCTATCCTAAAGCTTTTGACTTAAAATCTCTGAGAATTAAGTAGGTAAGGAAAAAGTATTATTGGAACAGTTGATTCTCCCACTACTAGGCTGAATTAACAGTGGCCAGGATTTTTACCTCTGTAAGATTTACAGCCTTGGAAAACCAATGGGTGTCTCTATGAGTCAGAATCACCTTGATGACAGTAGGTTTGGTTTTGTTTAGAATCTCAAAAGGGGCTCTGGTGATGAAGTGGTTAAAGCATTTGGCTGCTAAACAAAAGGTCAATACTTTGAACCCACCATGCTCTGAGGTAGGAAGATGAGGCAATCTGCTTCCATAAAGATTTATAGCCTTGGAAACCCAGAGTGGTAGTCCTACTCTGCACAAAAGGATCACAATGAATCTGAATCAATTTGAAGGCAATGGATTTGATTTTTTTTTTTTTTAAAGAATATAAGACACTGGAGGAGAAAACTAAAAATTACATGAAGGGTGATGGAATAGGGCATACTTTTACAAGGAAAATGGGAAAAAAAAAAAAAAAAAAAAAAACACTCTGGGATTAACTAAGGACCCTTGCATAAGTGGATTTGCCAAAAACTGGATCCTCTTCCCTCCAGTCAACAATTCACATAATCACATAGAGTTCCAAAACAGCTTTTTGGAGCTCTGGTAGGGTAGTGCCTAAGGCACTTGACTGCTAACCAGAAGGCTGGTGGTTCAAACCCACCAGCCACTCCTTGGAAGGAAGGTTGGACAATCTACTTCATAGTGATACCACCTGGAAACCCCTATGAGTTGGGGCCGACTAAAAGGCACATAACAACAACAACATTAAATATAGATAAACATGTAAGTATCACTCAATATTTGAGGTCAAGAAGCAATGTGAAAGCAAAAGCCCCAAAGAAATAAACCATAGTATGATACCCAGAGAAATAGAGATAATACTTATAAAGAATTTTCTTCCATATCCACTGATAACCTTAGAAGATTGGGCATTCATTAAAAAAAGAACATGTTTCTCTGTAAAGGAAAAATCACTGGACAAGAAAAATATCTTAAAACTTGCCAAAATTATTCTTTATAAGGTTAATGTAATGACATTTTACTCTCAGAAGGTAGAATAAAGGATAAAGAAGTATTGAAAGATGACTCAAAATAAACAAAGGATTATCTTGTTTATCTTAGTATCTTTAGGATACTAAAACTACTAGTTTCAGTATCTTAGAAGTGTAATTTATAATGTTCATTCTGAAAGGCCCAATTAACACACAGCCTTCTTGTAGAGGTATGATAGTGAAAATGCAGAAAACAAAAGTTAAGTTTGTGTGTCAACTTGGCTGGGCCTGGTTTTGAGTGGCTGGGCAGCTGGTTGTAATTATTTCCCATGATGAGATTGTTAATCAACTCCATAGTGGAACCTGCAGTGAGTTGCTTTAGGGATGCCGTCGGCTTCCAGTATGTAAGGAGACTTTTTGAGAAAGATCTGCAGGTTTGGGGACACTTGGACCCTGCATGTAGCTGAGTCTTCCATTTAGCAGCCTGCCATGTTTCTTGCTGATTTTGGGACTGTCTCTGGACTTGAACTAGGATTCTGCTTTGTTGTTTGGTAATATGGGACTGTGCCATTTTATTCATCGATTTTAGGCATGTTAGCCTCAGCAGCCAGCAGCTTCCTGAGTAAAGAGACACCTTTAGCTCCAGTGGGCCAGAAGCAAAAGGCAGAGCTGAAGCTGAAGGTTGAGGGGCTTTCATCCAGCCCCTGGAGCTTGGCACCTTGAACTTGGACTTCTAACCTCCTAAACAGTAAGAGAAAAACCCTATTTGTTCAAACTACACATTTGTGGTATTTTCTGTTAGAGAAGCTCCAAGTAACCATAATAGAATATGGTACTGAGAGAGTAGGGTGCTGCTCTTACAGATGCCTAAAATGTGGGAACAGGAGGTGAGTACATTCTTGACCTGAGACACTGGCAGAGAGACCCCAGCAGGCAGACAGCAGTAGCAGAGCTGAGAGACAGGCATGAGACAGCTACAGCCTTGCCAGCCCATGGAGCAAGAAAGCTGCGTGTCTTTTGGGCAGGAAGATTCCTGGTGGAGTGGGTTGCCTTTGTGTATTAATTGGCAGAAGTGGAGAGACCAAGGAAATTGGAAGCAGAGTTACCTCAGCCTCAAATTGTAGGACCATTGCCACTGGGGTGGAACATCCACAGCCTCCTAGGTTTCAAAGAGTCAGACCTTCACCAACCTGGTTCTAGAGTGTGGGGCTGCTTGTTCATGTGGGCCAGTAGGATGGGGCCATAGCTGCTGCCCAAAAATGAGGGTGCAGGGCTGCCATGCCAAAGAGGTAGAGGAATGGGGCCTGCCAAGCCAAGGAGATGAGGTCACCACTCAGGTGAACTAGGGGCTGTTGTTGTTGTTGTTATGTGCCGTCGAGTCGGCCCCGACTCATAGCGACCCCTCCTTGGGTTTCCGAGGCAGTATCACTACGGAAGTAGGATTGCCCAACCTTCCTTCCGAGGAGTGGCTGGTGGGTTTGAACTGCCAGCCATCTGGTTAGCAGGCAAGTGACTTAGCCACTATGCTACCAGAGCTTCTCCTGAACTAGGGGACTAGAGCTACCCAATGAAGGAGATCTGTACAGGCTCCAAGTTGACAAGGGGTGGAATTGTGGTAGTTAAGTTTATGTGTCAACTTAGCTGGGCTTGGTTTAGAGTGACTGGGTAGCTGGATGTAGTTATTCCCTGGGATGTGATTGGCAATCAACTCCATGGTGGAATCTGCTATGAACAGCTAAAAAGTTGCTTTAGGGATGTGGTCTGCTTCCAGTATGTACAGAGAAGTTTTGAGAAAAGTCTGCCTTTTGGGGCACACTTGGAACCTGCTTGTAGCTGAGTCTTCATTTAGCAGTCTGTCATAATTCCTACTGATTTTGGGACTGTTTCTGGACTTGAACTAGTGGTCTGCTCTGTTATTTGGTAATACTGAGACTGCATCATTTTATTTGTCAACCTTGGGCTTCTTAGCCTCAGTTGCCAACAGCTGCCTGAGTGAAGAGGTATCTTTAGCTCCAGTGGACTGAGAGCAAAATACAGATCTGAAGCCCAAGGTTGAGGAGCTTTCACCCAGTCCCTAGAGCCTGGTTCTTTGAACTCAGACTTCTAGCCTCCTAAACAGTAAGAGAATAAACCCCTGTTTGGTCAAACTACCCATTTGTGGTATTATCTGTTAAAACAGCATGAGGTAACTAAAACAGTGCCTCAGTTCTTCACACACCAAGCTCTTCTCCAAGCCTTTATACAAATTTTTCCATCTGCGTGGGATTGCCATCCCTCTGCACAGGATGGCTATCCCTCTTCTCCTGATTTACTTCTAATCTCTTACAAATTTCTCAGATAAACCTGCCCTAGTTCCCATCACCAGGTTAAATCCACCTAGAACTCTCCTTCACAGCACTTGGCACATAACAATTGCTCAAACTATATTTGTTCTTTGTATGAGTATGTACTGTTTTTCATGCATATTGTTCTCCCAGCCTGGTATGCTTTTTTCCTATTTCCTTGTTAAAGGGTCCATAATTTATATACTTAATAATTTATATATACTTGTTAGTGCTGTTTCTTGATCTGTAGCATGTGCTACTTGATAATATTCTTAATTAGATTATATCCTGATTGTGAGCAGGGAATACAGAAGGCTGTGTCTTAAGTGCGTAAGCCTAGAACAGTAGTATGTAGCTAGAAGGTTACTAATGTTTGTTAATGACAATAATATGCCTGTGAGAGCATCCATGCTAACCTTGAATTTATTCTACCAATTATACATTCTGGATAGCTACTGAATCAGACCCTTTTGAACTTCAAAGTGAGTCTAGTGAAACCTGAGAAAATTTATAAAAATTTGACAAGGTAGGTATTAGTATGGTAGATTATGCACTTAACTAAATAAGAATTTTTGTTTACTATAATCCCAATTGTTTTAGAAAATATTTGATACCTATCTCAAGATTTCATACATTTTAATAATTGGGTTTCTCTGTTTTAAAATATAACTACTCCTTGACATACAAATTTTTCAAAGTCTCTTGAAAACATCATATCTATTTTATTTTTATTCATATGTAGAGTCAAGTAAAAATGTGTTATGATGGCGATATTTCATGTATCTCAATTTGTAATCTTTCATAGTATCCAGAATTAGAATTGAATACTTAGATATGTTTTCTAAAAATTTCCTATGATGTGTTTTTTTAATATGTTGGATTTCTTCATTTTGCTTTCATTATAAAGTTGGAAAGGGAAGAAAATATCATGCAGCCTCACAGTATAATAAACAAAGATGCTTTTGGACAGATGAATAGTTTACTTTTTCTACCCCTTTTTGTTTGTCTCTTTTTAACTGCTTGTTTGATTGTTTTTTATTAAAATCCAAAGTTAAATTTGCAATTCTCAATTACTCAAGTACTATAGGTTACAATTAAGACAATAAATAAGCATTCTGTGTATGTGTATTTTATATGCACAAAATTATGGCACTTTATACAGCTTATCATAGTCATGATACTAGCAGCTTTTCTTTTATTTGTAGTAATTATCAGAGTTTTTTTAAAACTTAAGCTTTAATCATGTAATTGGACAAATTTTTTCACTGATTGCTTTTTAAGTATTTACAGCACGTGTAAATACATAGGTAGAGATAGCCTCTGTCAAACCTATATATATCTGTGCATGTCGACTCATTCATTTTCCTATTCCTATTCAGATTGTCTGTCTATGCATCCACTCCTAAATCAATTTTATTCACATTATTACAGGATTGTGTATGTAGTAGTGTTCATCTTTGTTGCCTTTAACTCTTGGTCAGCACAATAATTATTGACTCTATTTTGCATATGTAACTCTATTCCTCTACCTTTATAATTAGTATGGATACTTACCATGAATCATTCTACAATTTCACATTTCCCTTATGAACTTGAATCTGGTCCAGTACAAATTATTAGTGAGAATTATTTTTCTACTTTGGAAGTAAAATTACTAATTCAAGTCTTTCAGAGATAATTTTTTTAGACTTATGTGGTATACAGTGAGAAGTGTATTTAGACATATATGTTGTAAGTGGCTAAATTTTATTTAAACACTATAGTAATATAGGGGCTCTGGTAGCATAGTGGCTAAGGCACTTAACTACTAACCAGAAGGCTGGCGGTTCAAACCCACCAGCCACTCCTTGGAAGGAAGGTTGGGCAATCCTACTTCCGTAGTGATACTGCCTCGGAAACCCAAGGAGGGGTCGCTATGAGTCGGGGCCGACTCGACAGCAAATAACAACAACAACAACATAGTAATATACTCAAAAAAAATTTAATACATAAGGACTCTTGTACCTTAGAATATAAACATTATTTTTTTTCTTGTTAATCTAAATCACAATCATAGTAAGCAACATCTAGTTGCTAATTTTCACTAATACACAAGCAAAATAATGAGAGTTATGTTCTTCTATATAGATTTATTATTTAATAATCTCAAAAACTATGTTTAGAGGAAAAATGGTTATTCATTAACTGCTGACTGAAAATCACTCATGTAAGATGGTACTTAAAGACTTACTCTATAAAGTATCAAATAATGTCTGTCGTTTTTGTTTATAAAAATGTTTTAAAAGATTTTAAATATAATTGTATCAACTAAAATGTAGTTTATATTATTTGATGGTAGAGATACTCTATTCTCATGGATAGTCTACAACAGAAGAGGATGAATATAATGAATTTTCATTTGTATAATTGTGTATAGTGATTTAATAATCTAATATCTTTCTGAAGA
Organism: Orycteropus afer afer; assembly: GCF_000298275.1. Lineage (NCBI taxonomy): Eukaryota > Metazoa > Chordata > Mammalia > Tubulidentata > Orycteropodidae > Orycteropus > Orycteropus afer. The sequence continues at coordinate 470,391 of NW_006922032.1, read as the reverse complement.
GCATGGGAATACATTGTACTATATATGATAAGCAAATTGCTTCCAGAAACCCTACATATGATGAAATCTTTATGCATTTGTAAAATTTACTGGCAGTCCATAATAGAATCATTTTCGAAATCTGCTTATACTGGTAGAGCAGAAATTCTTTATAGTAATTACACACTGTAGAATCTGTAAAATGAGGTTCAAATATGCACTGCTCTGCGGTCATGGGAAGATCAAATAATGGAATTCCTTATAACTCTCTTTGAGTTCAACCCATGCTTAATGATCCATTACTGGCATAATAAAAGCTGAGACAAAAACTATTGCTGATGAAATTCTAATAATAAGCTAAATTCTGAGATATTTAAGGCTCTTAACATACTTAAAGGATAATTTGAAAAGAGTAACAATTGACTTTAGGAGCACACAGGATTAAAGCCAGGGTCATCTAAGAAGATTTCTGTAATATTAACTAGAAGTAACTGTCATTAATTTATTTAATAAACTTTTAAATAAAAGAAGGTTAACACAAAAAGAAATGAAGATATATTCTGTACATCATAAGAAATCAAATAGTTTAGAGAATTTAAACCAAAGGAAAACACCCAGAATTGTAAGTAGTAGTAATGATTATTTACACTGTTGAGAAGGTATAGGTAAGCAGAAATAGTAGTAATGTGAAGTCCTTAGAGGAATAATGGTAAGAGGATCTAGGAATAATAATATGACTAATATAATTAGGTGCATTCAATGCACCAATTTTATTTCTTTACATGGCATTCCCTGTGAGTTTTACCAAAGATACGACAACTAATTAGAAAAGTTAAGTAAATTAGCCAGTATCGCATAGCAAGCAAATGGTGAAGTCAGGAGTTTAAATAGGCACATCCAACACCAGAGCCTGAACTCAAATGAAGGTGGGAAAGGCAGAGAACAGCAAATGCAGAAGGAAGAGTTTTTTCCATTTACAAAGCCATTATGACACCTTGCTTGTTGATTTATGTTGTTGTTGTTGTTATGTGCCAAGTCGGCCCCGACTCATAGAGACCCCCTCCTTGGGTTTCCAAGGCAGTATCACTACAGAAGTAGGATTGTCCAACCTTCCTTCTGAGGAGTGGCTGGCGGGTTTGAACCGCCAGCCTTCTGGTTAGCAGTCAAGTGCCTTAGGCACTATGCTACAAGTTGATTTATACCCTTCTAAATCTACCTTATTATTATTACTATTATTTTAATGAATAAAAGGTTGATTAAACAAAATAAATCAGGGAAATCCAGTACTAATGTAGAAATATCACTTGGTGAAAGAACACTGATCACATTGTGTCAGTCTGTGGCAAAAGCAACTTTCACCACATCTCTGCACTAATGACTGGACAAGTTGAATTATCAGAACTATATGATTGCATTACAAAAATATGTACTCTGGGTAGATGAATAACAAGTGTGAATTTTTATGCAATTTCCTGAAATGTTTATTTCAAAGAGATAAGAAACAAGAAAGCAAACAAAAATGCACTGCTTCCTTTATAATTTAAGAACTGTTTTCCAATTCTTGTGTGTACTATAGATTCCCTGGATGAATAAACAGTTAAACTCAGGGCTACTAAATGAAAGATTGGTAGTACAAACCCACCCTGAAGGTCCTCAGAAGAAAGGCGTGGTGATTTGCATCTGAAAAATTAGCCATGAAAACCATATGAAGCAGTTCTACTCTGCACACAAGGGGTCACCATAAGACATAATTCACTCAACAACAATGAGTTATGTGCATACCATAACTTGATCATCTTTAAGGGACAAAATACAGCATTAGTTTTCACAAGTTTAGCACATGTGACCCTACTCATAACTGTCACCTTTCTGGACTGAAATTTATTCTTCAATATAAATTAGGCTTTTAAAATCTTCCTTACTTACTTAATGGATTTGTTTTCATAGTCAAGTTGGATATTGTCCACATACCCACATGCTTGTGTGTGTATAAGTGCCTAAGGCACTTGACTGCTAACCAGACGGCTGGTGGTTCAAACCCACCAGCCACTCCTTGGAAGGAAGGTTGGGCAATCTACTTCCTTAGTGATACTGCCTCGGCAACCCAAGGATGGGTCGCTATGAGTCAGGTTAGACTCAAGGGCACATAAAACAACAACAAACCATTTAATGACTGCTGCTATTTCTTTGCATGAATTGTTTATTGATTGCAACTCATAGTGACCCCCATTGGTTTCCAAGGCTGTAAACCTTTATGGAAGCAGATTGCTTCATCTTCCACAGAGCGGCTAGCAGGTTCAAAATACTAACATTTTGTTTATCAGGCAAATGCCTTAAACACTACACCACCAGAGTTCCTTGTTTACTATTTCTTTGTGCAAATTGTTTAATTTTATTTAAAACAATACTTGTGCTGAAACAATGTCTTTCACTGTCATCAACCCATTAGTTTAGTAGTGAGAGTTTTATATTTAAACAGATTAAGATTACAAAGGAACAAGACACATGTTTAGAAAAGTCACTTTGCCAATCTAATTAGCTTTGCTTTGTCTAGACTAGCAGAACAGTACATTCTTTGGAAAGAAGCCAGCAGGACTACTGTAGAAAGTTAGAATGGAAGATAAAGCAGCAGAGTTTCAACCAGGTAACAATGTAACTTGTTATTTATCTTTTGAGTCTGTTTCCCTTTGAAATCTACTTGGCTCAATAGCACAGAAGAATGTTAGATGGTACTTTCAAGGGTCTCTGCCTCCTTTGTGGAACAACTGTCTCTTTGAAAAGAAAGAAGAAATTTAAAATGCCCTCTACATGCTTTAATTTATTTCATTTCTTATAACATTTTCAAACTGAAGGATTATTGATGATATTCTTGCTGTCCTTTTTAACATTTTATGACATAGAGATATCTCCTTTTAGGGTATATTTCCTTTAACTATATCTATGAACAAACAGGAAAATATCAAGATTTAGAGGTGTTATTTTACATACAGACATTATTGGAAAAAATTATTGGAACACAGAAGACAGTATTAATATCTATAGTATTCAAACAGCTCTCTCTTCCTATATGTCAAATGGGTAAAGCATCCGATATGCTGTTGTTGTTGTTAGGTGCCATCGAGTCATTTCCGACTTATAGTGACCCCATGCACAGCAGAATGAAAGACTGCCCGATCCCGTCCCAGCTCCACAATCCCTGCTATACTTGAGCCCATCATCGCAGCCACGATGCCAATCCATCTCGTTGAAGGCCTCCCCCTCTTTCGTCAACCCTCCACCCTACCAAGCATGACATCCTTCTTCAAGGAATGGTCCCTTCTGACAACATGACCAAAATAGGTGAGACAAAGTCTGGCCACTCTCGCTTCCAAGGAGCATTTCGGTTGCACTTCCTCCAGGACAGATCTGTTAGTTCTTTTAGCAGTCCATGGTACTTTCAGCATTCTTCACCAGCACCACAACTCAAAAGCATCAACTCTTCTTCGGTCTTCCTTATTCCTTGTCTAGCTCTCACATGCATAGGAGGCGATTGAAAATATCATGGCTTATGTGAGGCGCACCTTCGTCCTCAAGGAGACATCCTTGCTCCTCAGCACTTGAAACAGTTCCTTTGGGGTTGACTTTCCCAATGCTACACGTTGTCTAATGTCCTGACTGCTGCTTCCATTGGCATTGATTGTAGAGCCAAGCAACGTGAATTCTTTGGCAACCTCAATCTTCTCTCCATTTATTGTGATGCTGCTCATTGGTCCAGTTGTGAGGATTTTTGTTTTCTTTATATTGAGACGTAATCCATACTGCAGACTGTATTCTTCAACCTTCATCAATAAGTGCCTCAAGTCATCCTCACTTTCAGCAAGCAAAGTTGTATCATCTGCATACCTGAGATTGTTAATGATTCTTCCTCCAATCCTTAAGCCACGTTTTTCTTCATAGCACCCAATATAAAACATATCAAAAGACAAATCAATCAGAGGAAACACATTCAAATGGAATATAAACTTGAAAAGATGTGCAAACTTATTATCAGGATGCAACTTACATTTTTATTGATTTATCAGTTTGTAATAATTTTATTTATGAAATAAAATTTAAAACTGGTAATATCAGTACTGGCTGGAATGTAAGCAAGATGGATATATCAATGGAAGAAATTTGAATTTTGCAACCAATTTGAAAGCTTCCTGGCAATATCTATTAAAATTAAGTTATATGTACGTTCTGCATGTAGAAATCTATAGCACACAGGTGAAAGCATCAGCACTGTTTATAGCAGCAAAAATACCGGAAATGGAAGATTCACCAACAGAATACCTGGGTAAATTGTGGTGTATTCACACCATGGGATATAATGCAGCCTGAGAGAGAGAGAAAGAGAGAGTGGGAGGTAATGGAAGGAATTGTACCAGTTAGAACTGAAATCATTAAAGAAACTCATTAGAGAACTAAATAAATCCAAATATCTCCCTTTGTGAAGCTTACATTCTTGTAGATAAAGACAGTCAAGTAATAAAGAACACAATAAATAAGTCGATTATACAGTATTTTAAAAGGTGATAAAATGTTATGGGAAAATAGAATGAGATAGAGTGAATTTGAAATATAAGTGGCTAAGTTGGAGAAATTACCATATTAAATAGGGTGGTGTGGGTAAACTTCATGAACAGGTGATTGAGCAAGTTCTGGAAGAAAATGAAAAAAAAGTAGGTGCTGTTGTCTTGGTTCCTCCTCATAGTCACCCTATGTACAACAGAACGAAACTGTGCTGGCTTCTGAGAAATATACTCATTGCCATACTTGGGTCCATCATTGTAGCCACTGTTTCAATCCATCTAATTGAGGCCATTGCCCTTTTCACAGACCCTCTCTTTGCTCAGCATGATATAATTTTCCAGGAACTGATCTCTTCTGACCACATGACTAAAATATGAGAGATGAAATCTGGCTAGTCTCGCTTCTAAGGAGCATTCTGACTATACTTTCTCCAAGAGAGATTTCTTCTAATAATACATGGAACATTCAGTATTCTTCACCAGCACCACAATTCAAATGTATTAGCTCTTCTGTAGTCTTCCTAATTCATTGTCCAGCTTCCACATGAATATGAGACTACTGAAAATGCCATGGCTTGGGTAAGGTGCACGTTAGTCTTCAAAGTGATATCTTTACTCTTAAACAGTTTAAAGAGGTCTTTTACAACAGGTTTGCCCTCTATAATAAGTCATCTGATTTCTTGACTGTTGCTCCCATAGGTGTTGACTGTGGATCCAAGTAAAATGAAATCCTTGATAACTTCATTCTTTTCTCCATTTATCATAATTTTGCTTATTGGTCCAGTTTTGAGCATTTCTGTTTTCCTGGCGCTGAGGTGTACTCCACACTGAAGGCTGTAGTTTTTATCTTCATTAATAATTGTTTCAAGTCTTCTCTTTTAGCAAGCAAGTTTGCATCACTTGCGTATTATAGGTTGTTACGTAGTCTTCCTCCAATCCTGATGTCATGGTCTTCTTCACATAGTCCAGCTTCTCATGTCATTTGCCCAGCATACAGATTAAGTAAGTATGATGAAAGGATACAACCATAATACACAGCTTTCCTGATTTTAAGCCATGCAGTATCCCCTTATTCAGTTTGAATGACAGCTTCTTGGTCTATATACAGGTTCTTCATGAGCACAATTTAGTGTTCTGGAATTCCAAATCTTTATAATGTTATCCATAATTTGTTATGAACCACACAGTCAAATGCCTTTGCATAGTCAATAAAACACAGATAAATCTTTTTTTTTTTTGGTAGTATTTTTTCTTTCCACCAAGATCCATCTGTCATCAGCAGTGATGACCCCTGTTTCACGTCCTCCTCTGAGTCTAATTTGAATTTCTGGAACTTCCCTGTAAAATATAATGCTGCATCCACTTTTGAATTATGTCCAGCAAAATGTCACTTGTGTGTGATATTCATGATATTGTTTGATAATTTCTGCATTCTGCTGGATTACTTTTCTTTGGAATAGGCACAAATATGGATCTCTTCCACATTTTGGCCAGGTAGCTATATTTCAAATTCCTTGGCAAAAATAAGTGAGTTCCTCAAAAGCTTCATTCATTTTTTGAAACATCTCAATCAGTATTCTGCCAATTTCTGGAAGTTTGTTTTTCACCAGTTCCTATACAGTAGCTGTGAGGGGACATGGCTTACCTATTTCTATGATGTTGGAAAATACAGCACCAATATTTTAAATACCAGCAAGCTTACCGATGGTAGACAGCTTTCAGCAGAGCTTTCAGAATAAGACAGACTAAAAAGGCATGGTGATGTACATCTAAAAAGAGAAAAAAAAAAAAGTCAGTGAAACCTTATAAATAGCACCAGAACAGTGTCTAACATGGAACAGAAAGATGAGCCCTTCAGGATGGAAGGCATCCAAAATATGCCAGGGGAAGAGTTACTTCATCAAAGTAAAGTGAATCTTCATGATGTGGATGGAGTAAAGCTTTTGAGACCTTCATTTGCTGATATGGCATGACTCAAAATGAGAAGGAAAAAAAAAAAAAAAAGCTGAAATACCCTTTAATAATCGTACATGGAATATCAGAAATATGAAACTAAGAAAATTAAAAGTTGTCAAAAATGAAATGGAGCTCATAAAGATTGGTTATAGGCATTAGTGAGCTGACATGGACTGGCATTGGCCATTTTGAACTGGACAATCATACAGTCTACTATGCTGGCAATTACAACTTGAAGAAGAATGGTGTCAAATTCATCCTCAAAAAGAGTATTTCAAGATCTATCTTGTAGTGCAATGCTATCAGTGATAGGACAATATCCATATACCTCAAAGAAATACCAGTTAATAGATTATTACTTAAATTTATGCACCAACAAAGAATGCCAAAGATGAAGAAATTGAACATTTTTACCCACTTCTGAAGTCAGAAATTGATCAAACATGCAATCAAGATGCATTGATAATTACTGGTGATTGGAATGTGAAAGAACTATTATTAGTTGGAAACTATGCCTATGTGATAGAAAACAATGCCAGAGTTGGTATGATAGAATTTTGCAAGACCAATGATGTATTCATTGCAAATACTTTTTTTCAACTACATAAACTGCAATTATTCATGTAGACCATGCCAGATGGAATACCCAGGAATCAAAACAAGCACATTTGTGGAAAGAGATGATGGAGAAGTTTGATATCATCAGTCAAAACAAGGCCAGAGACCGACTGCAGAACAGACCATAAGTTGCTTACATGGAAGTTCAATTTGATGTGAAAGAAAATTAAAACAAGTGCACAAGAGCCAATGTATGATCTTGAGTATATTCAACTTGAATTTAGATATCACATCAAGAATAGATTTGATGCATTAGACAGTAATGAATGAAGACCAAATGAGTTGTGGGATATTATCAAGAACATCATACATACAGAAAGTGGAAGGTCATTAAAAAGTCAGAAAAGAAAAAAAGATCAAAATGAATATAAGATGAGACTCTGAAACTTGCTTTTGAACACAGAGTAGCCAAAACAAGAGGAAGAATTGATGATATGAAAGAGCTTAACAGAAGATTCAGACAAAGGAAAATATTATAATGAAATGTGCAAAGACCTGGAGTTAGAAAACCAAAAGGGCAGAATATTCTTTACATTTCTCAAGCTGAAAGAACTGAAGAAAAATTCAAGCTTCGAGTTGCAATATTGAAGGATTCTAAGGGCAAGATATTGAATGACAAAGAAGCATCAAGGGAAGATGGAAGGAATACACAGTCACTGTACCAAAAAAGAGGTGACACATGATGAGGGACCAGTGGTACTGAAAGAAAAAGTCCAAGGTGCACTAAAGGCACTGGTGAAAACAAGACTCTAGGAGTTGAGGGAATACCGACTGAAATGCTTCAACAAGTAGATGTTAATGCTGGAAGTGCTCACTTGACTACCCTAAGAAATTTGGAAGATAGCCGCCTTGCCAGCAGACTGGAAAAGATCTGTATTTATGCCCTTTCCAAAGAAAGATGATCAAAAGAATGTAGAAATTATTGAACCATATCATTAATGTCACATGTAAGAAAAGTTTTGCTGAAGATAATTAAAAAAGAAAAATTGCACCAGTTATATTGATAGGAAACTGTCAGAAATTCAAGCCAGATTCAGCAGAGGACTTGGAACATGAGACATCATTGCTGAGGTCAGAAAGATCTTGGCTGAAATCAGATAATACCAGAAAGATGTTTACCTGTGTGTTATTGACTATGAAAAAGCATCTGATTGTTTGGATCATAACAAATTTTAGATGACAGTGTGGAGTATGGGAATTTCAGAACATTCATGTTCATATAGAAACTATGCATAGACCGAGAGTTAGTCATTTGACCCCCCAAAAAAAACACTAAACTCACTTCCGTCAAGTTGGATCCAACTCATAGCCACCCCTCCTTGGTTTTCTGAGGTGGTCTCACTACAGAGGCAGTTTGTCCAATCTTCCTCTGAGGAGTGGATGGTGGGTTTGAACCACCAGCCTTCTGGTTAGCAGTCAAATGTCTGGGGCACCATAGGCCTCTTTAGAATGTAAAAACACAAAGATTTCACTTTGAGGACTAAGGTACATCTGGGTCAAGTCATGGTATTTTCAATCACCTCATATTCATGCCACAGCTGGATAATGAATAAGGAGGATGGAAGAAGAATTGATGCACTTCAATTATGGTGTTGGTGGAGAATATCGGATATACCATAGACTGCCAGAAGAACAAATTTGTCTTGGAAGTACTACCAGAATGCTCCTTGAAGCGAAGGTAATGAGAATTTGAATACAGTACTCTGGATATATTATCAAGAGGGACTAATCCCTGGAGAAAAATATCATGCTTGGTAAAGTAGGGTGTCAACAAAAAGGAGGAAGACCCACAATGAGATGGATTGACACAATGGCTGCAATGATAGGCTCAAGAATAGTAAGGATGATGAGGATGTCGTAGTACCAGGCAGTGTTTTGTTCTGTTGTACATAGTGTTGCTGTGACTCAGAATCATATCCATAGCACCTAACAACAACAGTTGTTATGGAATAAAACATTAGAAGATATACACTGGAAATTATTAAAAATAAAGGTTTTTGTCATTTTCTACTCCAGTTATTGGTTCATCTCTAAAGGCAGTGTGTGATGGTATTCCAAATGATAAAATGATAACTTATGTTATGTATTCCATTAAAATAAAATGCATTCAATCTAGTGGGATACATTTTTGCAATGTTAGGAAATACCTTATGAATGTTTTGGAAAAAAGTAGGTGTAAAAAAGAAATTATTTTTACACTTATTTTAATGCTCAAGCTATCATGTTTAATGCAGTTGTTAAGATTTCATATGCAATTTTAACCCTGTAGGATTATAAACTTTTTGTTAATTACTATATGGATAAAATGCTTCTCTATGCCCCAAGTTAAAGCAAAATTTAAAGTATACTTATATTTTAATTTAAAATTTTAATTTTAATTTTAAAATGTATATATATTTTGTATATTTAAAAAATCTTGATCACACAATTTCATTTAATTAAATAATTTTCCACTCTATTTATAATATAAACTTTATATATGTCCAAAAAGCATGATATAACATATTTTGTAATAACTATATATTAAAATTAATAATTGAAAAATGTAGAAGAAATAGAAAACAGTAAACTCATTTAGCATTTAGAATTCTCATAGTAGTTCTTGAAAAGGAGTTCTTTTCAAGTGATGTAATTTTAAATCATTTCATTATAAAGAGCTCTGGTGATGTAATGGTTAAAGCATTTGGCTGTTAACCAAAAGGTCATGGTACAAACTTACCAGCTGCTCAGTGGAAAATGAGGCAATTTGCTTCTGTAAAGATTTACAGCCTTGGAAACCCAATGTGGGTCACTACGCATCTGAATCAACTCAATAGCAGTGAGTTTGGGTTTTTTGGTTTAATATATTAAAATATTAGATGAATACAATCACAACGCTACTAGAGCGCCTATAAATTCATTACTCTTCTAAAATAAGTAACATGATTCCACCACTGTTCATAGAAAACAAAAACATTTTTAACTAGCATTATATGTATGAATCCTCACTTAAAAAAGAGAGAAGGTTATACCTAAACCCAACAAAAGACTTTCTGAAGTATTAAAAAAAAAAAACTAATGAGGTTTCAATATATAATGCTTAAATGTAGATTGATTCAACTATAGATTTTATGTATAATTACTAGAGTATATGGAAAATGTTTTTTGGAATATTTTCCTTTTTATCATTCCTCTCAGTCACACGTTTAAATTGAGATGGAAGACAAGAGAATCAAAGTGAAGAATTTTAATTACAACCTCTGCATTCATATTTTATGTTAACTTGAATATTACACATACAGGTACGTGTAATATAATGGAAGGTAGGATATGTCATCTGTATTCTAACCACAGTGGAGGGTAACACAGTCCACCTCTCTGCTAGGATAATTTAAGGCTCAACTCTGAATGACAAAATGTTATTTCTATTTTCCTCTTGTATTAGAATGTCTCAAATATTTTTTTATTTAATGCCATTATTATACCTGCATGGCTAACACATGTAAGTTATTTGGTTATTTAAAATTAATAAATAAAATAACAGTCTAACTATAGACTTGTTTTTCCTGGATAAACTTGGAAAGCTTCTTTGGCAGATGGTCATTATTATATAACCATTAATGACCTCATCTCAATCACTTGAGAATATGAAACCCTTTCCCAGACAATTTTAAGGTGCAGGAGATTTCTAGAAATACCATTTAAAGAAAAGGAAATTTTGTGCCATTTTACATAAACCTCCCTCTCTCTTTATAGGCATAAATATGACTTTGCATGAACGACTGTCATTTTCTCCTTTCTATACAAGTGTATGATAATAAATCTTATGTCATGTATCTACTCCATTCAAAACAATACTTAAAAATATAATCTTGATTATCAAGCCTTCAAATCTCCTTTAACTGTCCAAGCTTACATCTGTAACAGGGCATGATTTTTATATTCTATGAAACTAAATAAGATGGGAATAGCCTATTTATATATACAGCTTAAAGTATATTAAATTGGTAATTGAGCACGGTGGGTGTTTTCCAGCAGGATTGTTTAGCATATGTAAATTATTAAAATAATGGAAAATAACCCAAGCTTAAGTAGAATAGAAATGACTAACAAAAGATAGCTTTCAATTTTTTGCAAAGATAGTAGGCAAAAGTAGTTTGAGAATATTTTAAATGTCCTTGAAGAAACTATAATCTTTGTGAAAAGCTTTTTCCTAATTGTGCATTTGACTAAGAGTTGTGAAGTTCCATAAGTTATAACGTACAAAATTTCTCCACACACCTGCTATTGCTACCAGCAACAGCAACTCTTTCCAAATGGCTTTATTTTGATTTAGACATATGGAAGGGAAATGGGAAGCAATTACAAAAAGTGTCATCCTCAACCTTGCTATCCCATCTTGCAATGTGTATTCTATGCAGTGATTATATAGTTCTCTCAAATGGTGACAGCAAATGATATCACCAGTATAGATATTCACCAGTATAGGTATTCTCTAAGCTTGAGCATTCCTGGCTGGTCCTGGTTTAACTTCACATTAATTCTTTTCTTTCCCTCCTAAATCACAGAGATTTTGCCCATTTGCCTTTCTATTCATAAGTACCACCAATTACTTTGCAAGGTGCAACTTGGTACATCTAGACATCCAGAGGATCCAGCATTCGTAACTTTTGTCCCTTGTCTTTATGAATCAAGAGCTGTTATTACTAGTAATTTCAGAGAAAAAGGAAGGAGGCTAACACAATTGGAAAATAATTGGAATGTTATAAATTTATAACAACAACAAAATATGCAGAAGTAGCGGTTGTGGACTTCATTGAAAGGCAAATGGAGTTTGAATGGACTTCCTTTGCTCACAGCTGCTCTCCCCATTATCATTCATTAATGATTGAATAGGTAGTTCTTCAGGCACTATGCTACCAGAGCTCTTCCCAGTATTTCTCTAAGAAAAGAGTTTACCAGCTTGCAGGATTGTGGTTTCACAGAGCTATCCTGTCTTTCAGCTTAGGTAGATTCAGGTTTAGCTATTCTATAATGATTGTATTTCACTCCATCACTATTACATGAGCATCACCATATTTACTTGTGAATTTATGTATTGCTATATTTACTCAACAGCACATAACAACAACATGTTTGCTTCAAATCCATAAAACCATCCTATTTGGATGATTTAGCAAACAGTCACACAGCCTATGAACTTTACCATCCTCACGTACTAAATAAACGGCGCAGTCCATCTGATTATAAAATCCCTATTCCTTTAATGCTTCATTTCACTAACCAGCTTCTTAAACTCATTCTCTTCACAATTCCAGGCTTTCCCATGTTTTACTTCATTGTGCTCTAGAGCTACCATGGTCTAGTATTGAGACAAGTATGTCTCATTTCTAGAACCAAACCGAAAAACAAAGAAAAAACAAATTTACTGCCATCAAGTTCTGAATCATAGTGAACACCATTGTTTCCAAGGGCGAAAATAATTACAGAGGCAGACTGCCTCATCTTTCTTCCATGGAGTAACTGGTGGATTCAGACTATTGAACTTTTGTTTAGCAGCCAAATGCCTTAACCATTGTGCCACCAGAGCTCTTCATTTCCAGAACAGTTCTTAATTTTTTAAAATCATAATGCAGCTAGTTCATGGCTTTTGATGGGGTTCCATTCCCATGATTCTATCTTATGTCAGTTCTGACTTAAGAGCAATAATTCATTTTTTTTTTCAGTTTTCATCATTATTGCCTTTTATTATTAATACCTTTGTAAGCTTGAACTTCTTTCTCTTTGATGGTTGGAAACATGCATTACCTTATAGATATATTTTAATGCATACTTACATATATAAAAATATACAAATCATAAAAATGTACTCTAATGATGAAGAAGAGTTGGGCGATGTTGGCATTTTGTCAGTTGTGGTAAGAACTCCACTTGTGGAAGACTTTGGATTGCCTGCTTTATTCCTGGGAATGGGGATGGTGTTTTTAGTCAGAAAATTAGTGAGAGTTATCAGTATAATCTTTTCTTTTTTTGTTTTTTCCGTCATATATTTTGCAGTAACACCTTGCTGCTTTCCAAATCCGCCTATTGACTTTAGTGATCAGTGCTTGGGTCCATTTTTCAAGAAACTAGAGCCCCTGATTAAGTTTATAAAATGAAATCTATATGGAAATGTTTTCAACTGTAAATCATAACATTGAACATCTTTGAGTAAACTGAGAATGATAACATCAGCAAATTATGAGCTACAATGTTGTGTGTAGTACATATTATCAATAAAATGTACAAAAAAATGATGACCGTGAGTGCAGTTTGTCATGACTCTAATATGTATGTCATAAATTGGAGACTATCTGTAATATTTGTCAATGCATTATACATGCAGGTTGCCTTAAAGGCTGTCTCCAGATCTCAAGTAGCACCAGACTATTGGGATGAGAATCGCACCCAATGGCACCAACCATTTCGTGAGTGTTATGTCCATCCAGTCTGAGTGAGCCACACACAGAAGATACAAAGTGTTGGCAAATGAAAGTTGTCAATTATTTACAGAAAGCAGCTTACTTTTATTTATAGACCAAAGTAACCATCCTGAAATCAAAGACCAAACTAACCATCCAGAATGCCTCACATGTATATCTTTTCTCTCCCAAAGCCCATATTTTCCTGACTTGGGAGTCATTGAATTGCACCCCATTTCTACTGACACCAGTTAGTGGTATCAAACCAGTCCAGAAAAAGTCTCAGCTTCCATTCTGTGGTCAGTCCAGATCTCAGTTGCTCCATGCAGCCTTTTCTCTCCACAGGGGCTAGGCTACCAATGCCAGCTGCAAGTTTGGGAGTTCATATAACTCCCCCACTTTAGACTGGTTGACTCCAATATTCTCTCAAGGAGGTCCAATAATTTGTTGCAATGACTCATTAGGTCCTGGAAAAGAGTCATCTGTAATTCATCATAGAAAGGATATAAATACCAAAAGTACATACAGAAAGAGATACATAGTCGAGGTTGGAAAGGGGTCTTCATGTGGAGCTTCCAGTCCCCAGAAATGAGTGGTCCTCCCACAAGCATCCTCAATCTGGAAGCCCTAAGGAATTTCTGCTTCCCAGGACTTCATTGGTTTATGAAAAGTGTTTTGGTTACCTAGTGCTGCTCTGACAGGAATATACCACAAATAGGATGGCTTTAAGAAATAGGAATTTATTCTTACAATTTGGAGGCTTTAAGTCCAAGTTCAATGTGCCAGGCTCTAGGGGCTGGGAGAAAGCCCCTCAACCTTGGTCTTCAGCTCTGCCTTCTGTTCCTGGCCCACTGAAGCTGAAGGCTTTTCTTTACTCAGCTGCTGGCTGCTGAGGCTGACAAATGCATGGTCGACAAGTAATGAGGCACAGTCCCAATATTACCAAACCACATGGTAGGCCATTAATTCAAGTCCGTTAAAAGTCCCAAGATCAGCCGGGAATGGCAGGCTGCTGAAAAACAACTCAGCTACACCAAGGGATCAAGTGTGCCATAAGTTAGAGACCATTCCCAAGCCTTCTCCTTATATGCAGGAAGCAGACCACATCCATAGGCAGCTACTCACAGTAGATTCCACCATGGAGTTGATTACCAGTCTCATGATGGGGAATACTACATCCAGCTGCCCAGCCTCTCAACCATACCCAGCCAAGTTGACACACAAACTTGACTACTGCACATAGTCAATGATCAGGACCTTACTGCATATGCCTGCAATGAATATGTGTGATTGACTGCACTTTCCCCTTCCTTCTTGAAGTTAATCGTATATGTGGTCATTGTGACTCTCATTGCATTTGCACCTAAAGACACTTTCTTGGCTGGAAAATTCCAAGGGTTATTTTCAGGAAACCAGAGACAAAGTCTAAGCCAAGTTCTTTGTCCCACAGTTAGGTTTTAGACTAGTCTTCTAATTGTGTATGCCCATTCTCTTCTCCAATATAACTTAATCTCTCTGGCCTCTTAAGTCTTATCCTCCTAGTATCATTCTCCTTTCTGGCCCTTTAGCTCTAGAAAGCAGAATTCTCTCCACTCTTTCTGGAAATGTACTTCGCTCTAGGCCTTGTTGTTATTTTTGGGTACTGTTAAGCTGGTTCCAATTCATTGGGACCCTATGTGCCGCAGAACCAAACACTTTCCATTTCTGCATCATCCTCACAGTTGTTGCTGTGCTTGAGCCCATCTTCGCAGCCACTATGTCAATTCATTTAAGTGAGGGTTTTCCCCTTTTTCACTGACCAGACCTTACCCAGCATGATATCCTTCACCAGGACTGGTCCCTTCGGACAACATCACTAAAGTATGAGAGAGACGATGTCTGTCCATTCTTGCTTCTAAGGAACATTCCGATTGTACTTCCTCCAAGACAGTTTTGTTCATTCTTCTAGCACTCCATGGTACATCCAATATTCTTTACCAACACCACAATTCAAAATACATAAATTCTTCCATGGTCTTCCTTACTCATTCTCTAGCTTTCACATGCATATGAGGCATATGAGGCCTTAACAGTCCTAAACTCCACATATATTGGTTTATGTTGTTGTTATTATGTGCCATCGAGTCGGACCCAACTCATAGCGACCCCTCCTTGGGTTTCCGAGGCAGTATCACTATGGAAGTAGATTGCCCCATCTTCCTTCCAAGGAGTGGCTGGTGTGTTTGAACCACCAGCCTTCTGATTAGCAGTCAAGTGCCTTAGGCACTACACTACAAGAGCTCCCATATTGGTTTATGGAACCTCGTTAGTTTTGAGTTTTCCTGTTTTGTAGATGAGAAAACTAGTTTATGAAGTTTAAGTGACTTACTCAAGGTTACATAGCTCTTAAGTAGAGGATCTGGATTTTAAATTCTGGTCTATACTTAACCAGAATACGATATTGCCTTCCTTAAACCAAAAAGTGTCATTTGTAGCAAAGAAATTTAGTAAACCGAGTCACCATTATCTGCATTCTGCTCTACAATAATTCCTAAAATCATTTCCCCCCACAACACAAGATACCAAATCTGTTTCCCACAGAAAAATAAGAAGTATTTACTAGTAGAAGAAACAGATATGTGATGCTTTAAAAACAATGCCATGGAATTTGAGAAAATATTAAATTAATTTGGTTGTATTTTAACATTGCCAAACAACTTCTAGAAACCATTTTATTTTGTGTCAGGTCATAGTTTGGTTAGTATTCTCTATATATTTATAGAAATTCCCTAAACTTCATTTGTTCTTAATTTACTTGCACATAATGAGAAAGTTTTCTTTTTTCTGGTTTTAGTTTATTATACAGGATATATATAGAGAGAGGGAGCTCTGGTAGCATAGTGGCTAAGGCACTTGACTGCTAACCAGAAGGCTGGTGGTTCAAACCCACCAGCCACTCCTCGGAAGGAAGATAGGGCAATCTACTTCCGTAGAGATACTGCCTCGGAAACCCAAGGAGGGGTCGCTATGAGTTGGGTCCTACTCGATGGCACACAACAACAACAACAATATATAGAGAGTGTGTGCTTGTGAGTATGTGTGTGTGCGTTATTCCTTTTATAGAAATGAAAGATTTGATGATATGCATTTATTAAGGGTTAACACATAAATATCTCAAAAATCCAATCACAAATTTTAATAATCATTTTCTTTTTATTATGGTAATGATTAAATAACAAGTCTTAATAGTTTTACTAAACAGGTTTAAGTGACATATATAATTCATAAGATGGAAGTGAAAACAGCCTAACAGGAATTCTACTAGAAAGAGGGGAAGGGGTTCAAATTCAGAGTTAATAAATAAAAAAGAAAAATATCCCCCCTAATTTATAATTGTATTATACGCCCATCAGTCATTGTTTCATTGGATTTGACTATTTCTCAGTGTTTGGAAAAACTAATTTCACCAAGCCATGTATCGATATTTAGCAAGTTTTTTCTTAAGACATTTATGTGAGGTATGACCAGTACTACATTAAAAAACATGTGTTGTGTGCCATGGGACAATCATGATTTTCAAAATCAGCTGTACAGGCCTCTAGAAACCTCTTCTTTAGTTGGAGTGCTGGCAAATTCCAAAAGACCTCTGTATCACTGCTCAAATGCCAACAAAAAGCATAATTGTTTTTGTCTCTAGGGTCAATTTTCTTGCCATAGTTCAGACTGCTGCACAATCATTCAATAGGTCCTTTAGCCCTGATCCTTTAACAAACTCCTTTCTTCTAGTGTTCAATTCAGGATTTACTAACTTTTTGATAGCTCTGAAACATTTCTCATTTTATTCAATGTCTTTAAAATTCCACATACAGTATTTAATATTCATAGAAAATATTCCACCTTCTATGAATATGCTGTTAAAACCAATACCCTTTCCTCTCATTTACTTGAGGAGCACTGGGAATTATTGAGTGTAGATATGTAAAAGACAAACAAAACATAATTTATTTGGAAATCCTGAGTGTTTAACATTAATAAACAGAAACAATTGGTGAGTTGTTTTTCAAATTGTAATTCTATTCTTTCTGATGGCCAAATTGGGGTAATTTAATGAGCAGTCTAAATAAGATATCCCTTACAGAGTAGAATGATGCATTTCAAAGCTATGCAAATAAAATACAAAATTGACATTAGGATTTATGTGTCTACTGGGAAAATCTCAGAAGCAAGTTCTTTCAAAATGTCACTGCATAACTTCTTAACTTCTCCAGTTGATTTTTCTTTTACTACTGAGCTGTATTTCATTTGCTCAGCTTCTCATATCACATCCAAGATTCAGGGCTGGTGAGTTGGTCTCTTCTCTCAAATCTGATTTTCTGTGTCCGAACTTAAATGCTAGACTTTATGCCCTCTTCCAAATACTTAATGTGCTTCCTAGTTTAAGAATTTAGGTAGGGTTGGTGATTGTGTAAATATTTATATATGTTAACAGCTGTTGCATTTTAACAGGAAAGGGTTCACCTTTTATTTAAAGACCACACTGTCTCATAATAATTGTTCACATAATCTCCTTCAATATATTTTTCTTCTTGTACAGTAAATGTGCAAATATTTTGAAATATCAAATTCTCATAAAAGGTCCATTTATAGGGTTGGTAGTTTTCATAAGAAAAATAAAAATTAGTTTATTCATGAAATTCTTTCTTGTGAAAACTGATAAGTATATTTTTTAATACCCATCTTGTGACCGTTTTAGTTTATATAAGCTTGTTGTTGTTGTTGTTGTTATGTGCTGTCGAGTCGGTCCCGACTCATAGCGACCCCTCCTTGGGTTTCCGAGGCAGTATCACTACAGAAGTAAGATTGCTCAACCTTCCTTCTGAGGAGTGGCTGGTGGGTTTGAACCGCCAGCCTTCTGGTTAACAGTCAAGTGCTTTAGCCACTATGCTACCAGAGCTCCTATATAAGCTTGATCCTTAATAATAATGAACTTAAATCTGATTACTATTTTTTTTTTTTTTTGCTAATATTCTTAAATAATGACTTTAAAATGTGGTTTATAGCTTTCAATGTACAGTGACAAATAACATCTCATTAGACATTCATAATAAGTCTGTGATATCCTTAGGGATTGTATTATAAATGAAAATAAATTATTATGATGTTAAATGACTTGTGCAAGACTATTATCAGTTCAGATACTTTCAACTGCAAATAATAGAAACCTAACTCAAAATGCCACGAATAATAAAGAAATTTATGAGCTCACATAAGAGAGAAGGGAAGCTTTAGGGTTGACTTAATCTACTGGTTTGATCTCTGTATTACTTCCCTTAGATTTTCTTGATCTTTTTCTCTATGTTTTTGACTTCATCATTGAGCTGGAAATGAAATAGGTACAGGTGATCTAGGCTTCAGATCATCTCAGGAAATGCCCAGAGAGGAGAGAAATGGTTTCTTTCTCTGTTTAGTTTAAGTTTAATGTCAAATATCTCAGAAGCTACAACAAACTTTATTTTACCTTACTGTCCAAATTTGTTTTCCTGCACACTTCTGATCAAATTCATATTCAAAGAGGCATGCCATTCATTTATGGGTTCTTCTATTATATAACTCCACAACAATTATTAATATAAGAGTAATAAATGTACAAAAATATTTTAATAAATATTTAATAAATGGTAAATATTAGTGTGTGAAATTAGTCTTTTAATTTCTCTCTCCTCTTGTAAAATGTAAACTTCTTAGGGTGAGTTCTGTGATTATTTTGCTTCTCTTTGTAGCAAAGCATAGCCAGGTGCATAGCCCAGTGCCTTGAGGATAGTAGGTATTTGATAAATATTTGTTTATTAAGTTAATTAAAAGAAGCTCTGGTAGTTCAGTGTTTAAATCGTTCAACTGCTTGCCAAAAGATTGGTGGTTCAAACCCATGAGCTTCTTCTTAGTAGAAAGATGAAGCACTTACTTCCATAAAGAAACCCAACATACCAGTACTACTCTTGGAAATTCTACTTTGTCATATAGGGTCGCTATGAATTGAAATCAGTTTGATGGCAATGGGAAGTCAATTAAAGGTGGCAGATACTTATGCAATCAGTTTTGTATGGCAGTTGGTATTTTATTTAAGCCGTGGGGAGGCTTTGACTGTCAAACTCTTCCTGGGGGCAAAATTTACTATAAGAAATATTTAAACTATTATCCTGGTCATACAGAATCTTTGTACATCTTCTCTATGCTCTCTCTCTCTCTTTCTCTCTCTCTAATCCTTCACTGTCAACGTAACAGATATATGTATATATATATCTTATTTAAATCACTAATATGACCAGGCTGCAAAATTGTCTCATCTCTTTTTCTAATTAACAGCAGTTAATAGCAAATTCAATATCTCTTGGTCAAAACTTTGACTTCCCATTAATTCTTTAAGATACTCCAATTTGATTTCTTCACCCAGGCAGTAGGAACACTAGAATCTTCCCTCTCCTCCTGCCATTGATTCCTGCTGTTAAACAGTGTTAATCATTGATGATCAGAGCTGAGACAGATCCCTGATGTTGCTTTGCTGATCCTCCTTAGTGCACACTCTCCTTCAATCCCTCACAGATAAGGATCTCTTTAGAGCTCATTTCAGGGAAAGTTTCTCAGATTCTGTCCTCTGACATAGCAATTCCTGGTGCAAACCTATTTCAGTGTCCACCTATAGACCTGTCCCAGGCACTGGCTGGGTTTTGGTACACTGATTAGGTCCGGCTAACAACTCTGCAACATCAAGGTTCCTTGCCCCTGCTCTGGAAAGTCAAACAGTTATTATTATTATTTTATTCCTTAAAATACAAAGAATCTTTGTATAAGTCATTTATCCCAAATAACAGTCTGAGTGTTTATAAAGATCCCATTTCACTGTCCCTAGTGGTCCTGGACTCCTTGTCAGAGATGCTCTATCATCTTCAATAACTTTAGGATGATTCTTTTGTCACCTCTGTCACTGTAGAAGAGAAAAAGAACACAACCTACTATTATAATAGCTAGTAGGGTTTCCCACCATATTAAGTTCCTCTCATGGATTTTTTTTTTTTTTTTCTGAGATGTATACTGATTTATGCAGACATGGCAGGGAATTTTGAGAAGAAAAATTCTGGAGTAACCAATTATTTCTTTAGATCGAATTTAGTAATACATTAGACTGTACTGAGATATCATGTAACAATCACATTCACATATTATTAAAAAATGTGATTTTTGAAATGAAAACACATTTAACTTGGACTTTAATTTGTTGTTGTTGTTGTTATATGCCGTCGAGTCAGCCCCGACTCATAGCGACCCCTCCTTGGGTTTCCGAGGCAGTATCACTACGGAAGTAGGATTGCCCAGCCTTCCTTCCGAGGAGTGGCTGGTGGGTTTGAACCGCCAGCCTTCTGGTTAGCAGTCAAGTGCTTTAGCCACTGTGCTACCAGAGCTCCTAAAATAGTTACATTCAAATACATTTTTTTACATCACTAAAGTTTTGTGAGGAGCTTTGGTAGCATAGTGCCTAAGGCACTTGACTGCTAACCAGAAGGCTGGCGGTTCAAACCCAAAAGTCACTCCTCAGAAGGAAGGTTGGGCAATCCTACTTCCGTAGTGATACTGCCTCGGAAACCCAAGGAGGGGTCGCTATGAGTTGGGGCCAACACCACAACACATAACAACAACAACAACAAAGTTTTGTATTCCAAAGCAAAGCAGAAGGAGAGGAAAATGATGTGTTAGGAAAGAGGAATTGTGCTAGAACAACGCTTTGCTGTGTCCTCACTGCTAAGTGAATACTAACACATCACAAAATACTGAGTTTCTCATCTGTTAATTTAGAGTAATAATAAAACACCCAATCTCCAGTGTTGGTCAACAGGATTAAATGAGATAAGGCATGCTGTACATTTAGCAGTCTAGTGCCTGGCTTAAAATATAGCCTTAATAAATGCTATCACTCTTAGTTTTATCAATATTTTCCCATAGCACACAGATTTGGAGATGACAATAAAGAAGTCTTAACATGGTATTCTTTACACTTTTTTTTTCCCTTCTGAAGATGATTGTTGGTGCAGAAAAATTTCAAAAAAAAAGAATTGCTGCTATTTATCATGCTTTTTTAATTTTTCTGTTTCTTTCTTGTTTTCCCTACAGTGAGTGTAAAATTCTGTATATTTTTAACATTGCATGCAGAGATCAGAATTGGACAGAACCACATCTTATCCTTCTTTCTGCCTTAAACTTAAAACCTAGAATTTTAAGGGAAACAATTCCTAATTGAATATAACAATGTTCAGCTGTATTTCACATAATTTATCTTATTTGCTCTTCTCCACACTGCGACAGAATTAGTAGGAGAGTTTTATCGTTCTACTTTATTTATTCAGAAATTAGTTCCCAATGAGGTTAAATGATTTCCCTAAGGCTACATGTCTGGGAAATGACAGGATGGTAACTTGATCTAAAATCTAGTGCTGTTTTCATCCTACTTTATTATCTCTCCATTATCTTTATAAATACAACTTACTCTTTTAAAAATATATTTTCATTACTTTTTGGACTCAGTCATCTTTCAATATGCAAAGCCATACTTAAACTACACCATTGATATGAGGAAAAAGAAATTGCTAATGGAAAAATGAAATGTTAGGAGACATAGATGGCAATTATTTTTTTCTTTAATCCTAGGTTATATATGGATTATTTTTGTTGTAAGGAAAAAATAAATGATTGGAGAGTGTTTACCAAGAGAAGTAACAAAGCAGTATTTAAGTAGTTTCCTCCTATATTGGGTGTTCTCAAAACACCTGCATGTTTGGTGATTCATTAGAGGCATTCCCAGGAATCAGAAGCAGTTGTACTCATAGCTATGGTTTATTATAGCAAAAGGATACACAAGAAGATCAACAAGGGAAACATTCACATCAGGCAGAGTCTTGAGAAATCCATTCACAGTATTCTGATAGTTCTCAGGAGAGGTAACATGGAATGTACTTCTTCCTCCAGTAACAAAACAGAGCAACACATATGCAGTACTTCTTCACAGGAAAGCCCATTAGAGCTCCAAAGTCCAAGGTTTTTTGGACTTGCTGGACACTCTCTTGTGTGTAATCAGCCACAATCATAGAAATTTCAGATTCCCAGAAGGAAAGCAGGTATTCCCCAAAGTCACATTATTTATACAGCCTAAGTAGGTTGGTACAATGAAATCCAAACAAAACAGACTTATCAGTGAAGGGAACTTTTCAAAAGATGAGTTGCTAGACACTAGCCAAGGAAGAGCTATCTTCAATATCCTTCAAAAGAGCAAAATAGACTTACTATATTACTTGCTGCAGACTGCCCCAGCATTTTCAAGTGCCAACATATGGGAACAGTGGAGTCCAGGAAAAATTTGAAACAGCACGTAAACTTACAGTAAGAGAAAAAAAACACAAAATAATGGCATAACTTTCTGTTATCAGTAGAAACATCCTAATAGGGTAGGTTTTTCAAAATTTTAATCAGAAGCAAAACAAACAAACAAAAATAACCTAAGGCCATATAGGTGGAGAGGGATACAGACAGGCATTTAACATTTAGAGTGAACTCTGTAAAATGCTTTACTAAGTGTTAAAATTTTAATGGAATATAAGGAAGGAGATGTGACTTCTGACTAGGGGGATTAAAGAAGGCTCTGAGAGAAAGCATTATATCAGCTCTCTAGTTCTTAATAATTTCTACAACAGAGAAGTGCCAATGGCATTCTTGTTATAGGAAAAAAACAAAGCTATAATTGTACAGAATATTAGGGAATTTTGAGTATTTTTGTATAATACAATATGACATAAGCTAGACAATGAAAAAGGAAAATTGAAGAAAAAGTTTCACATTTGTATTATGATGTTGTGAAGAATATTAAATATATCATGGACTGAGAGAAGACTTAACAATTCTGTCTTGAAGTACAAGCAAGACCCCTTAGAAGCAAGGATGATGCTTTACTCTGGATAGTTATCAAGAGGGACCAATCCCTGGAGAAGGACATCATGCTACATACAGTGGAGTGTCAACAAGAAAGAAATGTATTGACACAGTTGGTGCAACAATGGCTCTGTGAGGTTGATACAGGACCAAGCAACACTTCATTAAGTTGTACCCTATGACTTAGGACTGATTCAGTTGATACCTAACAATAACAACAATGATATATATTATCACACAAGTATTTTAATGATGATATAAGTTAATATAATTGAAAACAAGATCAGAACACTGAGCCAAGGTTTCAGAGGATATAGAATTCCATGCCAAAAGGAAACATCCCATTGGCTATTAAACAACATATTATTTCCTACATTGTATTATTTTTAAATTGGAAGCAGCATTTTTTTTTTTTTTTTAATGTTACATAATTTTGTATCTTAATAGCTGGGAGAGCTCTGGTAGCATAGTGGCTAAGGCACTTGACTGCTAACCAGAAGGCTGGCGGTTCAAACCC
>NW_006922032.1:427145-445382 GCF_000298275.1 Orycteropus afer afer | reverse complement strand
TCTATAAAAATGAAATTATATAAAGTGTGCCATAACTATATTAACCATTATTCATCCCTGTTAAAATTATTTTTGCACTTAATATCTCATTTGTATTATGTCATGTTCTTCCATACACCACACACACACACACACACTTTTTTTCCCCCTTTAATTTAGGACAATAGATGCTTGGAACTTTACAAGAAATAACTCAGAAATAAAACACATGGAGATCGTTTTATTGAGGACATTATGCATGTAAACTACTTTCAAAAATATCAAAGAGCCACCAAAATGGGTCACATTCAACAAATGATAGATTTGGGTTTTGAAACAAATGCTATGTACTTTCCCCCTAAAAATCCATGCCATTCTGAGGAAGAGCTAATTATCTTAAGGCTCCGAGTCAACTGTTGCCAAATGGTCTCACAGTTAGTGACAGAAGAGAAATGAAGCACAGAGTAGTAAACCTTGGGGATTCACCTGGCCTCCTTTGCAGCCAAGATTGTTCCTATAGTGTCAGACAACAATTAAAGAAACTGAAATCGAAGGTGACTCAGAAAAGGGCAAACTGAAAAGTAGAACTCTCTCAACCAGGTCATCTAAATCACAGTAAAAGAATAACCAGAGCATAGTGAAAGAATAAACATAATAAAGAGAACTGAACCTAATACAAAAGCAAAGATGAATAGATAATTATCCTTGTGAATATGTGGAGAAAAAGAACAAATACAGGATTTCTGTACACTATGCCTGATCACTAGCAAACTGTGTAATCTGCAACAAGTTCTGTATACCATCTCTGTGCCTCAGCTTCCTCACAAATAAGATAAGGGAGATGAGATAATTGTTTTCTGAAACTGTTTTTGAAAACTAAGGAGCTCTGGTAGCATAGTGGTTAAAAGATCTGGCTGCTAAACAAAATGTCAGTGGGTTCGACCAGCTGCTCCTCGGGAGGAAGATGGGGAGAAAGATGAGGAGAAAGATGGGGCAGTTGGCTTTGGTAAAGATTTATAGCCTTGGAAACATGATGGGGCAGTTCTAATCTATCTTATGCATATCCTTCTTGATTTTAAACTATGCAGTGTCCTCTTGTTCTGTTCCAATGACAGCCTCTACTTACAGGGTCCTCATGAGCACAATTAACTGCCCTGGTGCTTCCATTCTTCACAACGTTGTCCATCATTAGTTATGATCCACACAGAATGCCTTTGCATAGTCAATAAAAAAGAAGAAATATCTTTCTGGTGTGCTTACCTTTTAGCCAAGATCCATCTGACATCAGCAATGATATCCCTCCTTCCACATCTGCTTTTGCATCACCTCGCATTTCTAGAAGTTCCCTGTCAATATACTGCTGCAACCATTTTTAATGATCTTCAGCAAAATTTTACAGACACGTGATATTAATGATATGGCTTGATAATTCCCTCATTCTGTTAGATAACCTTTCTTTGGAATTACCATGAAAACAGATCTGTTCCAATCAGATGGCCAGATAGCTGGCTTCCAAATTTCTTGGCATAAATATGTAAATGTCTTCAGAGATGCATCTGTTTGTTGAAATATCTCAATGGGTATTTTGTCAAGTCCTGAATCCTTCTTTTTCACTGATTCCTTCAGTGTAGCTTGTACTTCTTTTAATACCATTGATTCTTGATCATATATTACCTGATGAAATGCTTGAATGTTGACCAATGCTTTCTGGTACAGTGGTTCTGTGTATACCTTCCATGTTCTGTTGATGCTTCCTGCACAGTTCAATATTTTTCCCACAGAATTCTTCAATATTACAATTTGAGGCTTGAATTTTTACTTCAGTTCTTTCAGCTTGAGAAATGCTGAACATGTTCTTCCCTTTTGGTTTCCTAAGTCTTTGTACAATTCATTTCAATACTTTACTGTTTCTTCTCCAGGTGCACATTGAAATCTTCTTTTTGGTTCTTTTACTTCATCCTTTCCTCCACTTGCTTTAACTACTCTACATTCAAGAGCAGGTTTCAGAGTCTTTTTCTGACATCCATTTAGGTCTTTTCTTCCTTTCTTGTCTTTTAAATGACCTTTTGCTTTCTTCATGTATGATATTCTTGATGTCATCCCACATTTAGTTTAGTCTTCTGTCATTGGTGTTCAGTGTGTCAAATCTTTTCTTCAGATGGTCTCTAAATTCAAGGGGGGTATACTCATGGCTATATTTGGTTCTTGTGGGCTTGTAATTTTCTTAGGCTTCAACTTAAACTGACATATAAGCAGTTGATGATCTGTTTCTCATTCAGCTCCTGTCCTTATTTTGACTGATGATACTGACCTTTTCTATCACCTCTTCCCACAAGTAAAGTCAATTTGATTCTTGTTTATTCCTTCTGGTGAGGGCCACATGTACAGCTGCCATTTATATTGTTGAAAAAAAAGATCTTTGCAATTATCAAATCATTGGTTTCTCAAAATTCTGTCATGCCATCCCCAGTATTATCACTATCACTAACTGTTTTCAACTACCGATGTTTCCTTGTTTCCAACTTTCACATTCAAATCACCAGTAATTATCAGTGAATGTTGACTGCATGTTTGTTCCAGTTCAGTCTGCAGAAATTGGTTAAAACCATCAATTTCTTAACTTTTGACTTTAATGGTTGGTGCTTAAATTTGAATAATAGTGCTATTAACTGGTCTTTCCTTGTTGTTGTTATGTGCCATCGAGTCAGACCTGACTCATAGCGACCCCTTCTTGGGTTTCCGAGGCAGTATCACCATGGAAGTAAATTGCCCCATCTTCCTTCGAGGTCTTTCCTTAGGGGTATGAATATTATCCTATCAACAACAGCATTGTATATCAAGATAGATATTGAAATGTTCATTTTGATGATGATTGTGATGCCATTGCTCGTCAATTTGTCATTACTGACATAGTAGGCCATATGATTGTCTGAATCAAAATGACCAATATCAGTCCATTTCAGCCCACTAATGCCTAGGATGTTGATACTTATACATTCAATTCTTTTTTTGAGGATTTCCAACTTCCCTAGATTCATACTTTATACATTCCATATTCTGATTATTAATGAATGTTTGCAGCTGTTTCTTCTTATTTTGAGTCATGCCCATCAGCAAATGAAAGTCCTGAAAGTTTTACTCCATTTACATCATTAAAGGCAACTCTACCCTGATGAGGCCGCTTTTCCCCAAGTGTATTTTGAGTGCCTTCCAACAGTGAGGAGCTCATCTTCCAGCACTAAATCAGGCAATATTTTGTAATTGTTAATACATTTTCCAGTACTGTCTCCATGTTATATTTCTTTTTATAAAGTTTTTGTTGTCCAATGTTTTTCAGAAGTAGATGGTCCTGTCCTTCTTCCCAGTCTGTTTTAGTCTGGAAGCTCCGCTGAATTTGTCCACCATCAGTGACCTTACTGGTGTTTGAAATATCAATACCATAGCTTCCAGTCTCACAGCAACACACAAGCCACCACAGTATGACAAACTGACAGACAAGTGGTGAAAATGTTGAAGTAGAGTTTATTCAATTAAGTGTCTCTGATTATAAAAATTCACTGTATTATCTCAAATGAAAAATCTGATGGTATCAAATTAGGTATTTTAAGCATCACCAGTTTTTAAAAAATTGCTATGTAATTACCAGATTGAAATACTAAAAATATACCCAAACTAATTGTAACATACTTTTCTTAATCTCATGGATTTCTTAGCTGAATTTAATTTCCAGAAATTCATGATTCAAATGTAGTTAAAGTGGAGCAAATGTCATAGTGGATGTAAATAGTTCTTTTATTTTGAGGTTGTTTTGGGTTTGTGAGGACATTAAATTGCATTTTGCAACACTGATCTCTCGGAGGAAAATCTAAGCCATGGTGTATTTTCTGACTTAAGTCTGATAGTACACATTTACTTTTCTGTTCTGTTTAGCTGCTACTGGAAATTAATAATGACAGAAATAAATACATTTAATAAAGTAAAATTTACAGTAAAGGATTTTGACAGAATCTGATTTATTCTTTTAATATTGAATCTTCAATAGAGTGGGTCAGATGATATTTAGCTGTACATTATGAATACTATATTTAAAAGTGGAAACCAGACGGCTGGCGGTTCAAACCCACCAGCCACTCCTCAGAAGGAAGGTTGGGCAATCCTACTTCCGTAGTGATACTGCCTCGGAAACCCAAGGAGGGGTCGCTATGAGTCGGGCCGACTCAACGGCACATAACAACAACAACAACATATTTAAAAGTGGAAACTTTCAGTGGATATGCTTAAATCTATGCCAATTGAAAAGGTAACAGTTATTACAATATATATCTACAGCAAAGATTAAATAATGTACTTTTATACTAGCACTGGTTACTTGTTTCATAATTTGGAGACCTCTTTGAATAACTGGGGGAATTTTTTTAACTTCCTGTTGTGATTTGAGTGAAAGTTTACAGATAAAATTGGTTTTTCATTCAACAATTCATTCACATTTTATCATGGTATTGATTGCAGTCCCCACAATGTAACTCTTCCCACTTCCTTCCTGTAGTCATCATTTCCTTTTGTCTTTCTTAGGAAAATGCTGCCCTTTTGATCTTGTATGGTTGATTGTTCTAATAAGTGCATACCTCCTTGGTTTTATTGTTCACCTTATAGGCCTGTCTACAGCTTGGCCAAAAGTTAAGCCTCGGGGTTGGGTTTGGTTCCAGGCTTGATGAGTTTCTAAGAGCCATAATCTGGGGTGTTCCACCAGTAAGCCTGGTCTTTTTTATGATTGTGAGGTTTACTCCACGTTTTTCTCCCATGCTACCCAGAACCTTCTGTTGTGTTCCTTTTCATAAGGGTCAGCAGTGGTAGCTGGGCACCACCCAGTTCACCAGCTCCCAGAGTCATGGAAGCTGAGGTTCCTGTAGTTCCTTAGTACCTGGGACTAATTGTTCTCAAATATCTTTGATTTTCTTCTTGGCTCTGGGCAGGGAGAAACAAATAGTTGCGCCTTAGATGGCCACTTTTAAGCTTTTAAGACCCCAGTGTCTACTCACAAAAGTAGGAAGTAGAACATTGTCTTTGTGGATTATGTTATGCCAATTGGCTATGATGTGGGGGCGGGAGGTATATTTTTAAAGAAAAACATTCAAATGCTATTTTGATGTAGGCAAATACCACAACTATCGATATAAATCTTGTGTTAAAACTGCTTGGAAAACAAAGATAAAATATTAAAAACGTTAAATATTTAATATTAAAATATTAAAAACAAAAGGTATTAAAATTAATTTTCTAAAAAAAGAAAATCCCAAAAGCTTAGAGCTTAAATTTTTTAATTTTACTGTTAAAGAAATGAAATATGATTTGCCAGTACATATACAAAATAAATCGATTCATTCAATTAACTTTTTCCTGAAAGACATTGAGTTGTAAATATTAAAGTCTACATTCAAATACTATGCATAAAATAAGGGGTAAATAAAGGTTTATTTTATAAGAATTCTAAAACTGTATTCCTTCAGTAAATATTTGTTGAGTATCTACTATGTACTAGATATGGTTCTAAGGATGAGGATATAAACTTAGATGACAGACGTGGTGCCTACTACTGTCAGAGTTTACATTCTAGAAATAGTCGATATGGAGTGTAATCAACAGAATAGTAAGAAACAATAATTTATAGTGGTGAGTTCGATGCAGAAAATTAAAACCAATTTGATGTCTATATTCCATTTATTCAACAAACACATACTTATTTAGTAAATATCATACACCAGACATTGTTTGGACACTTGGAATAAACCAGAGAAAACGATAACAAGGACACTTATATTTGTGAAACTTTTATTCTAATATAAGGACATTGATAATACATAATAATAATAAATTTTCATAGTATACTAATATATATTAAGTGTGCTTAGGGGTAAAGTAGGCAGAAGATTGTTGTTGCTGTTGTTTTGTGCCGTTGAGTCAGACCCTACCCATAGCAACCCCTCCTTGGGTTTCCAAGGCAGTATCACTACGGAAGTAGATTGCCCCATCTTCCTTCCGGGGAGTGGCTGGTGGGTTTGAACATCCAGCCTTCTGGTTAGCAGTCAAGTGCCTTAGCCACTATGCTACCAGAGCAGAAGATTATAATATTAAATAAATATTATAGTAAATAAATAAATATAGTAAACCTCACTTAAGGTTTTACGTTAGTAAAACTTAATAGTTTTTAACATTGTTTACTTAACAGTAAACAATGACTTAAGAAGATGTGGAATTTGACCTTACAGAAACCTAAGCAAGGAGTGTTTTAGACAGAATTAATATCCAGGCCAGACACCTATGGAAGAAGAATGTCTGGTATATACAAGGACTAGCAAGAAAGTCAGAATACTATTACGGAGTGATGAGAGTGCAATATGATCAGAGAAGATGGACATACAGATATATTAATAATCATAAGATATATTAATCCTCTCTTAAACTACTTCAGTAAGTATCTTTTTATGTTTATAGTAAGAAAATAAAGGACATTTTGCTAGACAGACTAATTATTTAATCAGCTTAGTATGACAAAGGAGTCATTTTTCAAAGAGTAAAATAGTTGGTTCTCATGATGCCACATTCCAAAAATTAGAAGGTAATTTTATCATTGCACACTTAAATTCACAGTTAGACTAAAGTTTACCACCATAAGAGAATTCGAAAGCAATTAGCCTTTCATTAAAAATATTTAGGATTACGTGTTTTCTTATTTACTTTTAACTTCTTATTAAAGAATGAGAGTCATGATAAGAAGTCATAAGAAATAATATGACATAAAATAATAATAATAGTTCTATTTGTTGATTAGTCTCATATCTGAAATGGAAAGACACGGTTATCAAAAATAATGACTCAGCTATGAACATGAGAAATGCTGGAAATAATCCAGTTTTGGAATGACCCTGAAGCAGTAGGACTTAACTTACGCAATATACCAAGATGAGAACTGTTAGGAAACTGGGGGCATGCAAGTGCTATACTATTTTAATATTTTAGTTAGCCTAGAGCAATGATAATCATAGACAAACTCTATGCAATGTTATTTGTGCCCATCCAGTAACATTAATTTTCTTTTAATCTTTGTCTGCCTTAGGAAATATTTCAATTCAATTTCACATTTCTTTCCAAGGTATCAGGAACTCTGGAAACCAATATCATTTTCTTTAATTTTTTTCACAGTTCTTTCCAAATCCTAAATGAATTTTAAATCAAACATTTATTCTCTTGCATTTGCTTCTTCAATATGAAAAAAAAAAAAAGGCATGGTTTAGGTTGATCCCTTGCATTTTACTATAATCCTGGGATTATGCTCTCTCAATTAATGGATTATACATAAATCCAATTATTAAACAAATATTTATATAACTCAGATATATTCATCTCAATATACATAAAAAATAAAGTGACAATTACTTCTGGAGGTAGTACAAGGTACAAGGAGTGGTTGCAGAAGAATCTCTGTGTTCAAATCTCACCTCTATCTGCTTCCAACTATATTTTCCCAAGGAAAATTACCTCAATTTTCTAATGAGAAAAAATAACAGCATCCATAAGATAATGTAATTGTGAGGAATTAAAAGATAAGCCGTGGAAAATATTCAGCATAACACCTATTATGTATTAAGAATTCAGTACATTTAAACTGTTTTTGCTATATACATATGTCTGCATATGTAGCATGGTTCCAATATTACTTGGATAATATTAAAGGGAGAAATTTTCCCATTAAAAAAAAAAAATCAGAATGTTAGCAATGAAGAATTAGGATGTCCCTAAAAATAATGACATGCCTTGATTTTTGCAAAGGAATGTAAAAACAATCCAAGCTTCCAGTGAATGGACTAAAGATATCATGGTATAGGCATCAAAGATGGACTAACAAAATAGTAAAACTAACTTATAGAGAAAAGTATATTAAAAAAAAAAAAGAGTGTGTTAAATTATTACATTTGGCTTTTGTCTTCAGATAGATTTTAGCCCAAATAATGTTTATGTAAAATTTCTACTTATGTTCTTTTCAAATCTCTTCAACATTTATAATTTCAGTTGTTGTTGTTGTTGTTGTTATATGCCATTGTGTCGGACCCGACTCATAGCGACCCCTCCTTGGGTTTCCGAGGCAATATCACTACGGAAGTAGATTGCCACATCTTCCTTCCAAGGAGTGGCTGATGGGTTGGAACCACCAGCCTTCTGGTTAGCAGTCAAGTGCCATAGCCACTATGCTACCAGAGCTCCCATAATTTCAATATAAGAAGAAAAAAACAAAAGTATTTTTTCCAAAATGATTGCTAAAAAAGAGAGAGAGAGAGAAGAGAATGGTAAAGAATGAACTATGTTCTTTAATTTAAAAGAAGACTGGAAAAATATATGTAAGACTAAATAGTTCCAGTTTTTAAGTAGGTTAAACAGCCTTGGGGAACTTACTGAATTTCTAAGTCTGTTCTGTAAACCTATGAATAATACTCACACATCTCAGATCTGTCACTCACAAAATGATTCCTAAAGAATGCTAAGATTAGAAATCCATATATAGACATAAAGATTTTAATCAGTAATATAATTGGATATTGACACTCAATTTAGTGGTCTGAATATAAAGTTGACAGAGAAAATATAGACACCCCAAATAAGGAAATAAGAATTCAGGGAGCGAGCAGGTTACAATGAGTATATCAAGCTGTGTTCAGCATTTTTGAAGTTTTTAACTTCTTAGGTAGTTTCATTCGTTTCATGCAAGCAGTGTGAGATAGAATATGCATAGCAGAACCCTGTAAGAAACCAATTACCTGTCTGAAAATTAAAACAGCACTGATGTTAGACTTTAAAGTTCTACAGATGTCCTCCAGGACAACTTTCTAAATATCCCCATTATTTTCTTGGTATGTAAACCAAAATCCAGAAAGTTGAACAATTATCCTGCCTTTCAAAACTCTGCTTTCCCCACAGAACGATGGTACTTTGTAAGAGGAAGAAGTGCAGTGGTAAGTAAGGAAGCCAAACATGTTTTTGCAGACACTGTCATTCTTTTGAGGACACTCTGATGGTGTAGAGGTTAAGGCATTTGGCTGCTAACCAAAAGGTCCATGGTTTGAACCCACCAGCCACTTCACAGAAGAAAAATGAGATAGTCTGCTTCCATAAAGATTTACAGCCTTGGAAATGCAGTGGGGGTCATTATGAGTCAGGCTTGATGGCAGTAAATTTGGTTTGGTCAATCTTTTGGTCCATATCTCATAGATGCAAAGTGAAATGGAGCAATACCAAGACCTAATAAGGTGGGGTGTCTTACTTTGCTTAAAAAAGTCAGTTTGGAAACAACTGAAAAATCACCTTCAATATTTCCTCCAGCATGTGAAGAACTATCTGGTTGAGCTATGTAATAAGTTTCTTGCAATGATTGAATTAATACAGCCAAAATACTTGAAATAGTGCTTGACAAATAGGAAACATGCAAAAATATATGAATTATTTTTAACCTCATGGTAGTAATGAATCTACCAATTTCACACCACTCAGCAGTGGCAGCATCTTAAAGTAATAAGACAATTAGTGCACACTGAGGCTAACTATGCAGTAGTCATTGTGCTATGTTCTCCATGGATTCTCTCATTTACTCCTACAAATTATCTCCATTTTACCACTCTGGAATCTGGGTCATAATGTGGTTAACAAATACACTGAAAATTGCGGAGCTTTTAAGACAATGATTTATAACTGAACTACTAAAGCAATTTGGTAAAAGGATGATAGTTCTGAATTTGTAACCCAATGGCTAGAATTTGAGTCCAATATCTGACACTTACCTTATGTTACTTAAGTTCCCTTGCTTTGTTGTTGTTGTTATGTGCCATCGAGTCAGACCCAACCCATAGCAACCCTTCCTTGTGTATCTGAGGCAGTATCACTAAAGAAGTAGATTGCCCAACCTTCCTTCCGAGGAGAGGAGTGGCTGGTGTGTTTGAACTGCCAGCCTTCTGGTTAGCAGTGTCTTAGGCACTATGCTACCAGAGCTCCCTGGCTTTAAGCCTCTTCAAATTTCAAATGAAGAGATTGAACTACAAATTACTTAAGGTTTCTTTTTCCCCTAGTTCTTTTCTGTGCCTCCATTGCTGATGCTAAATGTAAAAGAAACACATAGTTATTTGAAGTCTTTTATATTTAATTATGGTTTTTATCCAGTTAAATCATAACTACTTTGTGCTGGAAATGAACCATTTGTCCACAATGTTATGCCATATAGGAGCAATGAATCTACCAAATCCAGGGATACTTCAGAATGTGTTTCTGATGTTTTGTTATAGGGAATCAGAGGAAAATCCTAATGAGACTACCACAATGCTAGGAAAGTTTGTAGTCAGTATAAAGGGAAATATCTCTCCCCCACCCCGTGTATAATATAGACAGAGATAACCTCACCCTCTAGCACAGTTATTGAGGATATTAGCACAAACATCTGAATACTGTTCTGCGAGAGATTTTTATAGTATTTTTTTTTCTCCAGTTAATAACTTTTCACCATTACTGCTTTTCAAAACTGTCTTAATTCTGTAAAACATTTGCTTTGAGGTAATTTTTTTCCACCTACAACTTGTGATATTTTTATTTGGTCTCATGTGTTTAATTTTAATCAAGACATACAGTTTATACTCCCTAGTGTGAAAATATATACAATAAGGGAAATTAATTTTCCCCAACCATATCCCCCAGAGAGTTTTTAATATAATTTGCACAACACACACTAGATATATATTTTATCTGTACTGCTTAAGAATTTAGAAAAAAGAATTTAGTAAAAGAATTTAGTAAAGTGGATTTAAAATTTTGAATCATTTAAGATTTTCTAAATCTTGTGTTAATTTTTAATCATATAATTGTATAAATTTTCAAAGAATTTATACAAACACACACACACATACTTAAACATACACAAATAATTTTTCCATAGTATTTTAAATTGTTAAATAGTTAAATTGTTTCAGTGAATTGAATTATTGAACTAAGACATTTTCCTTTGTTTCTAAATTATTGTAATAATTATTTTAGTGGTGATTGCATCACTTTTTAAAGTGAAAGAGTATATACTTCTAAAATGTGAAAATTATATTATACATGTAAGTGAATACAAAAAAAGGGGGCTGAGTTTTTTTGAGACTGTTGTCTCTTTTGAAAATATCCCTTGACTTAAATGTTTTTACTTGGTTAATTAGAGTGATACTGTAATCTGATCTTTCAAAGAAAATTGTCCAAATGACTCTCAGTAAGACTCAGCCACATTAGAATTTCTGTTGTTTTCCTCTGCAGAGGCTTGTTGTTGTTGTTGTTATATACCGTCAGTCAGCTAGAAGTCCCTTAATAACTTTCCCTACTCAAGCCACTCATCGATCTGTTCCAGTCCCCTTTGCCTTTTCTGTCCTCTCCCTGCATGAACAGATTGAGGAGTTAGCTGCAGGGATCCAGGTAAGGGTAATTGGAGGGGTTTCCAACAGCTAAGGGAGACAAACTTGTCTGTCAGTTTGTACTACTGTGATGACGTGTTGCTGTGAGTCTTGAGGCTATGCCATTCGTGTTTCAAACCCCGTGAGGTGCACCTGTTGCACAGATATCAGCCCAGCTTGCAGACTGAGACAGACTAGGAAGAAGGAGGAGGCCATCCACTTCTCAAAGAACTGGCCAGGGAAAACCTTATGAATAATAGAGAAATACTGTCTGATACATTACTGTGCAACTTTATGAATAGTCCAGAAACATTGTCCAATACGGAGGAGGAGATGAGTCACTTAGCTTAGAAAGCTCTCAAAGTAGGACTAGGCAAGAGCTGCATTTTCAGAGTAAAATCAGCCTTACTCATATGAATAAGATAAAGCTTTTGAGACCTCCATTTGCTGACACGGCACCACTCAAATTGAGTAGAAAAAGTTACAAACATTCATTGATAATTGGAACATGGAATGTACAAAGTGTGAATCTAGGAAAATTGGAAGTTGTCAAAAATGAAATGGAATGCATAAAGATTGATATCCTAGGTATTAGTGAGCTGAAATGGACTAGTTTTGGCCATTTTGAATCAGACAACCATTTGATCTGCTATGCCAGGAACGACAGTTTAAAGAGGAATGGTGTGGCATTCATCATCACAAAGGAAGTATCAAGATCTGGCCTGAAGTAAAATGCTGTCAGTGATAGGATAATATCCATACGCCTACAAGGAAGAGCCGTTAATATGACTATTATTCAAATTTATGTATGAACAACCAAAGCCAAAGATGAGGAAATTGAAAATTTTTATCAACTTCTCCAGTCTGAAATTGACTGAACGTGCAACTGGGATGTGTTAATTATCACTTGTGATTGGAATGCAAAAGTGGAAAGAAAGAAGAATCTCCAGTAGTTGGAAAATTTGGCCTTGGTGACAGAAGTAATGCTGGAAATCACATGGTAGAATTTTGCAAGACCAACGACTTATTTATTGCAAACACCTTTTCCAACAACACAAATTGTGGCTATACACGTGGACTTCACCAGATGGAACACACAGGAATCAGAATGACTACATCTGTGGCAAGATGCAATGGGAATGCTCAATATCTTCAGCCAAAACCAGGCCAGGAGCTGATTGTGGAACTGACCTTCAACTGCTTATATGCAAGTTCAACTTGAAGTTAAAGACAATTAAAACAAGTCCACAAGAGCCAAAATATGATCTAGAATATATTCCTCTTGAATTTAGAGACAATCTAAAGAATAGATTTGATACATTGAACACCAATGGCTGCAAAGCAGATGAATTGTGGGATGACATCAACAGCATCATCCATGAAGAAAGCAAGAGGTCAATAAAAGGACAACAAAAGAAAAGAAGATCAAAATGGATGACAGAAGAGACTCTGAAACTTGCCCTTGAGTGGAGAGTAGCTAAAGCAAATGGAAGAAATGACAAGATAAAAGAATTGAACCGAAGATTTCAAAGAGCAGCTTGCGAAGACAAAGCCAATTACTATCATGAAATGTGCAAAGACCTGGAGTTAGAAATCCAAAAAGGAAGAACATGCTTGGCATTTCTCAAGCTGAAAGAATTGAAAAAATTTAAGCCTCAAATTGCAATATTGAAAGATTCTAAGGGCAAAAGATTGAATGATGCAGGGAACAGCCAAAGAAGATAGAAGGAATACACAGAGTCGCTGTACCAAAAAGAACTGGTGGATGTTCATCCATTTCAGGAGGTGGCATATGATCTAGAGCCAATGGTGTTGAAGGAGGAAGTTGAAGCTGCAATGAAGGAATTGGCGAAGAACAAGCCTCCAGGTATTGACCGAATACCCATTGAGATATTTTAACAAATGGATGCCACACTGGAGGCACTCACTCGGTTATGCCAAGAGATTTGGAAGATAGCTACCTGGCCAACTGACTGGAAGAGATCCATATTTGTACCCATTCCAAAGAAAGGTGATCCCACAGAATGTGGAAATTATAGAACAATATCATTAATATCACACGCAAGTAAGATCTTACTGAAAATAATTCAAAAATGGTTGCAGCAGTATATTGACAGAGAATTTCAAGAGCTGCAAGCTGGATTCCAAAGAGGATGTGGAACAAGGGATGTCATAGCTGCTGTCAGATGGATCTTGGCTCAAGGTAAGGAATACCAGAAAGATGTTTACTTGTGCTTTATTGACTATGCAAAGGCATTTGATTGTGGGGATCATGACAAATTATGGATAACATTGAGAATGGGAATTCCCGAACACTTGATTGTACTCATGAGGAACCAGGAGGCTGTCATTCGAACAGAACAAGGGGACATTGCATGGTTTAAAATCAGGAAGAGAGTGTGTCAGGGTTGTATCCTCTCCCCATACTTATTCAATCTATATGCTGAGCAAATAATCCGAGAAGCTGGACTGTGTGAAGAAAAACATGGCATCAGGATTGGAGGAAGAATCATTAACAACCTGAGATATGCTGATGATACAACTTGCTTGCTGAAAGTGAGGATGATTTGAGGCACTTACTGATGAAGATTGAGGAACACAGTCTGCAGTATGGATTACATCTCAATATAAAGAAGACAAAAATCCTCACAACTGGAACAATGAACAGCATCATGATAAATTGAGAAAAGATTGAGGTTGTCAAAGAATTCACATTGCTTGGTTCTGCAATTGAGGTCAATGGAAGCAGCAGTCAGGACATTAGACGATGTGTAGCACTGGGAAGGTCAGCTGCAAAGGAACTGTTTCAAGTGCTGAGGAGCAAGAATATCTCCTTGAGGACTAAGGTGCTCCTGACACAGGCTATGATATTTCCAATTGTCTTGTATGCATGTGAGAGCTGGACAATGAATAAGGAAGACCAAAGAACTGTTGATGCTTTTGAGTTGTGGTGTTGGCAAAGAATGCTGAAGGTACCATGGACTGCCAGAAGAACTAACAGATCTGTCCTGGAAGAAGTGCAGCCAAGATGCTCCTTGGAAGTTAGGATGGCCAGACTTTGTCTCACCTACTTTGGTCATGTTGTCAGAGGGGACCATTCCCTGGAGAAGGATGTCATGCTTGGTAAGGTGGAGGGTCGACAAAAGAGGGGAAGGCCTTGTACCAGATGAATTGACACAGTGGCTGTGACAACGGGCTCAAGTATAGCAAGGATCATGGAGATGGCGTGGAATCAGATGGTGTTTCATTCTGTTGTGCATGGGGTCACTGTGAGTCGGAAGCAACTTGACGGCACTTAACAACAACAACAACAACAACCCAAGCCACCTGATCTTCCAATCTGAAGCCTCAATCTTGCTCTGGTACTCAGACTTATTGCTGACATCAGTTAGAACTTAGTGACTCCCAAGTCCTAGGTCAAATATTCTTGAGTCTCCTGTACCATAATTTATTGGGCTTTTCCACTGATAGACGTTCTTGCCTGGATCCCTGTTATCCTATAGAGGCTCCTCCTGGATCAGTCATCTCTGCTTCAATTTTTGCCATCAGATTTGTTGCATCAGTTCTTCAACCACCAAGGTGGTCTTTCAATATTTCAGTACATAAATCATGATCAAGGTTTTTACAGAGATTGCATAATATACTATATCTACCTTGTTAAGCTTATTCTATAGCCCTGTTCCATTTAGTGGGAGCTCTGGTGGCATAGTGCCTAAGACATTTGACTGCTAACCAGAGGCTGATGGTTCAAATCTACTAGCCACTCCTCAGAAGGAAGGTTGGACAATCTACTTCCGTAGCAATACTGCCTTGGAAATCCAAGGAGGGGTCGCTATGAGCAGTGAGTTGAGTGGAGTTGCTGATTCCATTTAGTAGATGGGCTTTTCTTGATTTATTCTTTCTAAGTCCTGACACCCACCTCCTCTTTATCATCATGTTGCCTTGAGAAATCATGTTTAACACATAATTTTCATGTTATAATACATTTCTCTAAGTATATAACACAGCAAACATTTTGAATGGTATAATTTTAAATGAGGATGAATGGATGAACTTAAAATCTAAGTTCTCAAAGATTTTTTTTCTTGTGCTTACTTATTAACTTTAGTTCATAGATCACATAATTTAAATTTTCCAAGATTTAATTTGCTTCTGGGGAAAAATGAACTAAAAAATGGCTTGTCTTTAACTTTAAACAATTAGAATACTGTAAAAAGTATATTAAATTTTTTGCCATTAAACAATAGGCACAACAACACTGTAATCATTGAGAGGAAGATAATAAATTATAGAGCTACACAACATCCTGACTTTCTGCTTGAAGGCAACTTACGGATCATGATGTGGGGAAGGACAACTCAAACAGAACTTCATGGTCTTTAACTATTGTGGTTGAAAAGACCTGATTTTGGGGAGAACAGAGTGCATAGAATTTGTGGGGCATAGTAACAGAGCAGAATGAACTAACCAGAGAAAGAGTTCTAGAAATATGGATACAGGTGCCTCCCACACCCCACAGCATGAGTCTTTGATTAATAAGCAATCTGCACATATATAGAGTTAAACTCCACAACACAGACAGAGAAACATTGCTGGAAAGGAATACTTATCAGAGAACTGTAATGTGGGCAATACCCACAGCTCTTATAGGACTGGGAGCTCTGGTGGTATAGTGCCTAAGGCATTTGACTGCTACCCAGAAGGCTGGTGGTTCAAACCCACCAGCCACTCCTTGGAAGGAAGGTTGGGCAATCTATTTCTGTAGAGATACTTTCTTGGAAACCCAAGGAGGGGTCACTATGAGTTGGGGTCAACTCAATGGCAGCGAGTTTTTTTTTTTTTTTTTTTTTAATAGGACGGGGAGTATTTTAAGCTCCCATCAGCCAGAGTGGAGAACCCTCATTATAAACAGGTTTCTCAGTATAGAATATGGAAAGGTCAATCTAATAGAGTTAGATTAGTACTGAAATGAAGTCTTCTTTAGACCCAATCTAAAACTTTTTTATTTAAAAAAAAAGCATCAGTATGATCACTCTGTTCCACAAATTCTTTAACTGTCTGGCAAAACAAACTCTAACACTCCCTAAGAGAATATGTAAAAGTCTGGCTGTAATTTAATTCGGAAATCCTCTAACTTCAGCAGGAGAGATGCAAATCATCATCATCGGAATCAACGATGTGGAGGTCAGACATATGGCCACTCCCTATTTTCTGTTCTTTTTTTTTAAATTCTGACACTAGTCATCCTCCCAGGGAACTCTCTGCTTTTATGCTAGGTTCAGAAATTCATTGCAACAGCCACATAGAACTCCCAAACCATATTCACAATTATGTGGTTTATAAGGGAAGTAACAGGCTATAACTCAGGGTCAGGATCAACTTGGAGGTGGCAAGATACAACTCAGGAGACAGGAGACAGTTCATTAATCAGGGCAGTTTCCAACCAAGACAGTTCTCAATTCCTTCTCAGCTGTGCCTGCAGGCAGGTTCTCTCCTCAGGCCTACTGCTGCTGGGGCTCCTGGGCCTGGTATCTGCCCTGCTCAGGCAAGTGTTACAGCTCTTTAGCTTCACTGTCATGTGCCCAGAGGCAACCCACTCTGCCAGTAAGCTTCCTGTTGGAAGATGCTGTGCTCTCTCTCACTCCACAGGTCAATAAGCCCACTGTAGCTGTCTCTCTCCAGTCTTCTGGTTCCTGTTGCTCATTCTGGTCATGGCTGATGCTCACACCATCTCAAATATAGCTCTATCTCTCCTGTGTGTCTAGGAGGTTTTCAAGGCAGGGATACCAGGTCCAAAGGGCCTGCTTTGTGCCAGGCTCCTGCTCTTGATGGTGGTGAGGTACCATTCAAAACTTGGTGGGTTGTCCCTTATAAGCGTAGCAGGATGACAAAACTGCACAATCTCCTTGGTAGAGGAAAAGTCACTCTATTTGTATAGTAAACTGATCATTCTATGAAAAGTCTGTAAAATAGACCAAACACAGGGAAGATTGTTGCCAGCCAATTATTCTTGGCAAAATTATAAACTCTACGTAAGAAAGGCCATATATATATATATATATATATATATGAGAAACCCATTACCCTGCATTAGCATGACACAAATTTAAATTCACAATATGTGGTAACCAATAAAAAGCCAGCAGCTCTGGTGGCGTAGTGCCTAAGGCATTTGATTGCTAACCAGAAGGCTGGAAGTTCAAACCCACCAGCCACTCCCTGGAAGGAAGATGGGACAATCTACTTCCATATCAATACTGCCTTGGAAACCCAAGGAACGGTCGCTATGAGTCGAAGTCTACTCGATGGCATGTTATAACAACAATAAAAAGCTACTGGTTTTGAGAATAAGCAGAAACACATAACTCATAACCACAGAAAATTCAGTCAATAGACACATGCCTAGATGATGGAGTTAATGGATAACAACTCTATAACAACTACTATAAAATATGTTTAAGGATTAAAAAAAAAAAACCCACTGCCACTGAGTTAATTTTGACTCGTAG
Organism: Orycteropus afer afer; assembly: GCF_000298275.1. NCBI lineage: Eukaryota > Metazoa > Chordata > Mammalia > Tubulidentata > Orycteropodidae > Orycteropus > Orycteropus afer. The sequence goes on along the minus strand of NW_006922032.1, from coordinate 427,435 downwards.
TGACCTGCATTGAGTTTCTGAGGCAGTGAATCTTTATGGAAGTAGATTGTCCAGTCTTGTTTCCATGGAGTGGCTGGTGGGTTTGAATCACCAACCTTCTGGTTGGCAGTGTCTTAGGCACTGTGCTACCAGAGCTCCTTATGTTTAAGGACAGTATGGATATAATTGGAGAAACTAAAAATATAAAAACGTAATGGGGGGGAGTTCCGGCAAGATGGCGGACTAGGCAGAAGGATTGCACAGACCCTCTTCAACAAAGAAAAGGGAAACCAATTAACACAGACACAGAA
>NW_006922032.1:411920-422125 GCF_000298275.1 Orycteropus afer afer | reverse complement strand
TGACATGAGACAAAGTATATGTGAACTGCTGTATGAAAAGTGAATTTACTCTGTAAATCTTCACCCAAATCAAAAAAAAATTAAAAAAAAAAAAAAAACCGTAATGGGGTTAAGATCAGACACTGCAGAAGAAAAGATTAGTGAACTTGAAACATAGCAATAAAACATATGCAAAATGAAGCACTAAGGGAAAATGATTTTAAAAAGTAAACAGTTTTAGTGACTTATGGAATAATAACAAGCCATTTAACACATAAATTAATAGAAAAAGATGGCAAGAAGAGAGGGGAACAGGAAAATTCTTTAATGAAATAATGGCCAATTTCCCCCTCAAATTTGATGAAAATAATACCTACTTCAAAAGGATATTATGATTATTGAAAGAAACCATGTGCATAAACAACATTTTTACCTGTGCTTAGTCAATGTGAATATAATTACTGATTATTCTTTATAAATACTCTGTTAATGTACTAATTTTAGAAAGATATGGATGTTTTATTCAAATCTATGATATAAATATGTATGTGTGTTCATAATCTTAATAAAAATAAGATCAAGAAGAGAAGGAAGAAGATGCTAAAGAAGGACAATAGAAGTTTCATTCAATCTTCATAGCAACCACATGAGATAGCTATTACTATTATTATTCAACAAGTACAAAAAGAAGATTATGTTATTATGTAACAATTTATTGGAGGGCATACAGTGATAATTATGATTACAAAGGTCATTTTGGAATTTATTTTGAACCTAAACTCTTAGGTTAAAATGTTCTAATATTTTGTACTCATTTTCATATGACATTTAAAACCAAAAAACCAAACTCACTGCTGTCAAGTCAGATCCGACTCATAGTGACTCCTCCTTGGGTTTCTGAGGCAGCATCATTACGGATATAGACTGCCCGATTTTCCTTCCAAGGAGTGGCTGGTGGGTTTGAACCACCAGTCTTCTAGTTATCAGTCAAATGCCTTAGGCAGTATGCCACCAGATCTCCCATATGAAGTTTAGGGTCTTCAAAATACGTTTTATAAATATTGATAATTTTCTTTATTCAAAAATCAGGCTACTATTTGCTTACAGTTATAATCAGTTTTCTAGATTGTTTCTTGAGTCTATTCTATATTCAACAGAGCGATGTCTATTTTTTTTTTTTAAGTGACTTTAGCTAGTATTCTTATCCATGATGTTTTTCCTAAACAATTCAAAAAATGAGTTTTATACATGGAAATATGACAAAAAAAGCCCAGCTTTGAACACCTTTTGAACATAAATGTTATTACTAAATTAAAAAAATATGATTTATTTTTCTTATAAATATGAATATATAGTAAGTAACTTCTTGAATTCCTAATGTGCTGCATGTTGCTGTTGTTAAGTGCCATCATGTTGGCTCTGACTCTTGCGACCTGACATACAACAGAACGAAACACTGTCCAGTCCTGCACCATCTTCATAATCCTTGCTACACTTGAGCTCATCATTGAAGCCACTGTGTCAACCCATCTTGTTGATGGTCTTCCCCTTTTTCGCTGAGCCTTTACTTTATCATGCATGCTATTCTTCTCCAGGAAATTGTCCCTTCAGATGACATGACCAAAGACGGTGAGATGAAATCTGGCCATTCTTGCTTCCAAGGAGCATTCCCACTGGACTTCCTCCAGGACAGATTTGTTCATTCTTTGGCAGTCTGTGGTATTTTCAGTAGTCTTCACCATCACCATAATTCAAAGGCATCAACTCTTTTTTGGTCTTCCTTATTCATTGTCCTTCTTTCACACGCATGAGGCAATTGAAAATACCATTGCTTGGGTCAGGCACATTAGTCTTCAAAGTGACATCCTTGCAGCAGATTTGCCCAATGCAATAGTATGTCTGATTTCTTGACTGCTACTTCCATGAAAGATGATTGTGGACCCAAGCAAAATAAAATTCCTGAAAATTTCAATTTTTTCTCCATTTATTGTGATGTTGCTTATTGGTCCAGTTTGAGGATATTTTCTTTATTTGAGGTGCAAACTATACCAAAGGCTGTAGTGTTTAATGTTCATCAGTGAGTACTTCATGTCCTCTTCACTTTCAGCAATCAAGATTGTGCCATCTGCATATCACTGGTAGTTAATGAGTCTTCCTCCAATCCTGATGCCATGTTGTTTCTCATATAGTTTAGTTTCTTGGATCATTTGCTCAGCATACAGATTGAATAAGTATGATGAATGTATAGAACCTTGACACAACGCTTCCTGATTTTAAACTGTGCAGTATCTGCTTTTTCTTTCCAAATGACAGCCTTTGTTCATGGTTCCTGATGAGCACAATCAAACATTCTAGAATTCCTATTCTTTGCAATGTTACACATAATTTGTTATGTTCCATACAATTAAAAGCTTTTCCATAGTCAATAGAACACAGATAAACCTCTCTCTGGTAGTCTTTGCTTTCAGTCAAAATCCATCTGACATCAGAAATTGTATCCCTCATTCCATGTCTTCTTCTGAATCTGGCTTGAATTTCTGAAATTTCCCTGTTAATGTACTGCTCCAACCATTTTAAAATTATCTTCAGCAAAATTTTACTTGCATGTGATATTAATGATATTGTTTGATTTAAATAAAAATACTTAATGGTAATGTGTATGTATGTATTGTTAAATTTTTGTTTTCCAAAGTTCTGTCAAATAATTCAGAGGCATGTAGAGGAATATTTTAGATAAAGAAAAATCTCCATATGTATTTGTTTTTATTCCAATTTCCCCTGATAACATTTCTATGAAAAGAGAAAGTAAAATGAAGATGTAATCCAAACTATGAGACTAAAACTGTCTCTTTGAAGACTTGTTGTTGTTATGTGCCGTTGAGTCAAACCCGACTCATAGTGACCCCTCCTTGGGTTTCCGAGGCAGTATCACTACGGAAGTAGGATTGCCCAACCTTCCTTCTGAGGAGTGGCTGGTGGGTTTGAACCATCAGCTGTCTGGTTAGCAGGCAAGTGTCTTAGCCACTATGCTACTTTGAAGACTAAGGTGAGCCTAACCCAAACCATGGTGTTTTCAATTGCCTCATATGCGTGTGAAAGCTGGACAATGAATAAGGAAGACCAAAGACTTGTTGCTTTTGAGTGGTGCTGTTGGCAAAGAATACTAAAAGTGCCATGGGCTGCCAAAAGAACTAACAAATCTGTCCTGGAAAAAGTGCAGCAGGAATGCTCCTGGAAGAGAGAATGGCTAGAGTTCATCTCACCTACTTTGGTCATGTTGTCAGAAGGAATCATTCCCTGGAGAAGGATATCATGCTTGGTAAAGTGAAGGATCAGCAGAAAAAGGGAAGGCTCTCAATGAGATGGACTGACACAGTGGCTGCAACAATGGGCTCAAGTATAGCAAGGATTGTGAGGCTGGTGCTTGACCGGACAGTGTTTTGTTCTGTTGTACACAGGGTTGCTGTGAGGCAGAGTCTATTTGACAGCACCTGACAACAACAAAAACAACACGAGTCCTCATTTATATCTATATTTGGCATCTTAAATTGTATCCTTATTTTCCAAAAACACTAGCAAAATAAGCATTTGTTAAAGAACAAGTCTAAACTCCTTTTGAAAGACATTACAATTTAGCTCATTCTTCAGGCTTTTTTTCCCAATTTACCTTTATGCCAGCCAGGACTTCCAACTGGTTTGAAAAGTTGCCATGCCCAATGGTTCACACCCATTAAATAGCAAGCAAATTACTTGTGGGTGGAATTTTGACCTCAGTAGGAAACAGGCACCAGTGCCTTGCTCAAAGATGGTGGCTGACCATGCTATTTTGAATGTTTCCTACCTGGGACAGAATCCACTGGCAAGAGATTAGGTTGTTATGTAATTCATATGCTCCCATGGTCACGACGGAACTGTTTTGCACGGATTGGGAGCCCCGATGCCAACAGAACCAGTAACCTTTCCTAAGCCTTTTAAACCAGGGCTGCTTAAATTTTCTTATGAGTAAGAATCACCAGGACATTTTGTTAAAATAATATTTTTGCTCAGTGGGTCATGGGTGGAGCCTGAGAGTCTGCCTTTTCGAAGTGTTCCCTGGTCATTTGCTGTTAATCGTGACATCACACTTCGAGTAGCCAGGATTTGGGGTATTTTATGACTTTCTTTTTACATGCTGTTCTCAGCCTGAATTCCCTCCTCAGATTCTAAGACTGAGATTTAACTCTTCCTTTTGGTCTTCTGTGTGGCTGCTCAGATCAATGAAGAATTGGTTTCTCTCTTTTTATAGTCAGAGAAAACTTTATATACCTGACTTATTCTCCTGAAGTTTTCTCTTCATATTTGTCTATCTTGTCAATGATCTAAATTGAGGGAGTCATTTATTTATTTTCTGATCTCCAATACCTAGCATGGTGCCTAACCCATGTGTTTAATAAATATGCATTGTAAAATAATTAAAAGGAGGGAGGGAAGGAAGGAAGAAAAAGACAAAATTAAAAAAAAAAGGAAGAATTACTGTGATATCATATTTTATTGTGATTTCTCACAGACCCCAACATAAAGAGTTACTCAAGGGAAAAAATAAAAAATTGAAGCTTTTGTTGGGTTTCCAAGTATGTGGTAGTTATGTGGTGTGTCAAGTATGTGGTATTTAAGGTGGGCCTGGTTGAGTGGCTGGCAGCTGGATGTAGTATTCTCCATGATGAGACTGAACTCCATGGCGGACTGTACTGTGAGCAGCTGAGTACCTGTCTTAGGGATATGGTCTGCTTCCCATATATAAGTAGCAGCTTTAGGAATGGTCTCTAGTTTATGGCATGCTTGAACCCTGCATGTAGCCAAGTTGTTGTTCAGCAGCCTGCCATGCTCTGCCGACCTTGGGACTTTCAAAGGACTTGAATCAATGGCCTGCTGTGTGGTTTAGTAACATCCGGACTGTGCCTTTTTACTTGTCAACCTTGGGTTTGTCAGCCTCAGCAACCAGCAGCTGTCTGACTGAAGAAAAGCATCCAGCTTCAGTGAGCCAGGAGCAGGAGGCAGAGCTAAAGCCCAAGTTGAGGGGCTTTCATCCAGCCCCTAGAGCCTGGCACTTTGAACTTGGACTTAAAGTCTCTAAACTGTAAGGGAATAAACTGTTTGTTCAAGCCATCCCATTGGTGGTATATTTCCTGTCAGAGCAGTACTAGGTAACCAGAAAAAAGTACTAGTCATTGTTGAGTTGACTTGGAATCACTACCAGTGGAGCAAGGGCTGTTTTTATCAATATTATTTAATGTTTAGGTCTTGAGATGTACCAGCTGAGGTGAGAAAAGCAGTTGAGATATGCAAGTTAGATGAGAGAAGCCAGGTGAGTGATATCACCGCCCTAGCATATATTACATGTACTATGTCATGAAATACATGAAACCTTTCCATTGTGAATTTTACAATGGATAAGCAATTGTTGCTTAAACAAACATTAATACAATAAATGTTATTTTAATTTATGGTATTACAGCTTAGCAAGACATGCTTTGGTACCAACCTTTGAAGACTTCCTCTGATATTTATTGCCATATCTGTGAGATAACATTCTTTAATATTCAAATCTTATGAATTTTTTCTTTTATTAAAAATTTTTGCACTGGTTCTAATTATTGGTAATCATAGCTGATAGTTCTGCCAACAATAATATATTTGTTTCTTTTTTTGTAGGGTTTGAACTTGAAACGACTGGAGACAGTACAGGGAGGGAGAGAGGTAAGATGTGTAAGGGAGAGGGAGAGGAAAGAAGAGAGAGCATGGTTACAGTGATCTAGTGCCATGGTTGATGATGGAGATTACTGAGGATGGTGATCATGATGGTGATGGGAACACATTGAGAAGAAATTGTGTGCACATGTACTCTGATCATTTAGTCAAAGCATGTTTTACACATGTTTATTTAAATATCTTATTTAAGTATAACCTCTGAAGTGGAAGAAAGTATTATTTCTCTGGTTAGGCAAGCATTGTTTGGATTTCTATAGCAGCAGGACCCTGAAGACAAAGGAAAAGAAAGACTTTTAAAAAAAATAAAGCAGTGTTAAAAATGATTTACTGAGAAATTAGCAAAATTCTAACCATGCAAATATATGATGACATCTGGTGATCTTCACTTTCTTATCAAAAGCCATTGGCATAAGCTACTAGGCTGGTATGCACCAATAGATAGTATGAAGTTGCTCTGGGAAGTCTAAGAATTTTAAGACTTTATTTATTATTGCCTATCAAGAATTTTTTATGAAGTGAAGAAATGTTTCATATTACCAAGCATAACTGTTCATGTTATTATTTTCTAACCTAACTGAATATGGATACATAGATTGATTAAAATATTTTCCTTGCTGAATGTGTAAATTCTTTACTTTACTTTGTTACACTAGTGACTGAGAAATGGGGAGATTTAAATCAATAAATCAGTATTTTCTTATTACATAAAAGGTAATTTTATTGTTTTGGGGATTTATGTAATGATTTTTGAAGCAAAAATGAAAATATTTTGTCTTGTGCATTGAGAAAATAAATCATATCCCACCTTCTCATCTGTGACATCTCTTTCTGAAGATACAGATTTCTTCCCTGTTAAGTAAGTGGTGTTTGTCCCCTCTTTTTGCTGTTTTAATTCCCTCTTTGTATTCTTAGTATCTGATATTTTAGTTCCTAGTAAACTTTTCATATAGGTCCTCTTTCCATTTTTTCTGCTCTTTTTCAAACAGAAGCATCTATTTCCTTTGAGGGACACATGATAATAATAGTTGTCTCACACTGGCAAAAAGAAGAGTTGGAGAGGTGGTATTATAGATAAAACCTTTAGGTATAATTTTATGTTCTAGGAAAGCAACATAATAAGAACATGGGCCAGTTTTGACAGTGGGAGGAAAAAAAAAAAAGCCAAATGTACTCTGTAAGGAAGACCTCAGAGTTCTGCAGTTTTGTTAGGGTAACTGCTTTCACTCAGACATGATCAAAATGGATTTACTTAAGGAAACCTCTCATCATCTCTTACATGTAAATGCACACCCAAGCAGACCACCGTAATGTATTCCCACTGATTTAGTGCCTTTTGGGACATAGAGTTGTAGTTATCTACTTCTCACACCTGTACCCTAGTCTAATAGCAATTATATGGCCACAGAAGGAAAACTTAAATTCATATATCTACATAATGGGCTTGCTAAATGGTGGCAAAATACTCCATGTTTGATTAATATTTTGTCATTTTATGGATAGGGAATATCCTGATGTTGTGTTTTATAAGTAGAAAAAGATAGGTTTTTCTTGAAATTGTTTTCTAGTTCAAGTGTAGGGCAAAATCTTAATAAACGACATTTTAATATATACATCTACATAGAAGAGCAACATGTGATTTGGGTGTTCTTGAGATTAGTAAAATAATTATGCAGGAGAAATTAAAAAGTTAATAATAGCTAGTAATGTCTTCACATTTTGACATACCAGATCCATGTATAGAAAGTAAAAATCTGTTAAATTAAAACAATACTTCATGTCTTCTTGTGACAGCATTGGGCTACTTGGGCATACTTCTACTCAACATAACCATGCATCCTAGTTTTCCCCATGACTATGAAGGCTAGGGACTCTGGTGGTGCAGTGGTTAAAGCATTCAGTTGCTAACCAAAAGTCAGTGGTTCAAACTCACCAACCGCTTCATTTGAGAAAATGCAGCAGTCTGCTTTTCTATAGATTTCAGCCTTGGAAACTCAATGTGGCAGTTTTACTCTGTGCTGTGGGGTTGCTGTGAGTCAGAATCAACTCAGTGGCAGTGGGTTGGGTTTTTTGGCTTATGAATGCTAATAGAAGTCCTGGTGCAGTTCAAAAGGTTAACAGGCTCAGTGGCTAAGCGAAAGGTTGGAGCTCCAAGTACTCTCAGAAATACCTCAGTAGTCCTGGTGATCTACTTCTTAAAAGCCAGTCACTGAAAAGTCTATGGAGCAAAGTTCTATGTTGACTTAAATAGGATTGCCATGAGTCGGAATTGGCAACTTGTTTGGTTTGAAGGCTAATATGACCTATGGTGGGAAAAAAAAAAAAAAGAAAGAAAAAAAAGGAAGATCTGATAAAAAACAAAAACTCATTATCCATTGAGTCGATTCCATGTCATTGAGCGTCATTGAGGTGCTGTAAGATGGAGTAAAACTGCCCCCATAGGGTCCCCAAGATTGTTAATCTACATGGAATCAAACTGCCACATCTTTCTCCTGTGGAATGGCTGGTGGGTTCACATTGTGAACCTGCAGTTAACAGCTGAGTGCTTTAACCACTGTGCCAGCAGGGATCCTTAATAACTAGGTGAAATATATTTTTAGAACTACTTTGAGAAGTTTCAGGTAGATAGTCTGTGAACAAAGATAAAATTACTATGTTACAGGCCTTGCAACCTCTTCTTAAGAAATGTGGCATGCATCTCTGATTTCTGTTTGCTGAATTCTATGTGCACACGACAAAGATGAACAATATACTTCTGATTATGTTAAATCTAAATTTGTGAATTATTTAGAAAAATCTTACTGAAAACATGTTCTTAGGTTTTCTCATCCTAATGTTATTATAATTGATAAAGACTTAATGACCATAATTACTTCTTAAAATGAATTAATTTGTTTTGGTTCAAATGACATTTATTCTCAATAGATGCTGATGGATCTAATACTAGGGCCTATTACCAAATATTTATAAGAAGGTTTAAGGAGTGTCATTAAAAGTGTTCTATTTACTTATTTGAGGTAATGACAACAGCTAAAGTATGCATTGAAAAGTGAAGCAATAATCTACTGTTTAACTAAGTGGCAAATGCTATTAAAAAGCTAATTGCTACTAAAAGGCCAGATTTGAACACTATATGCTGTATAAAAATATAAATTAAGAAGGAGTGATTAAAATGTAAATTACTTTTCTGAAGGAAATAGAGATGAAATCACTTGTATTATTGTAAAAATTTTTAAATATTAGTTGAATTAAAAAACAGTTAAATTAGTATTTTTTTCATTTTTGTCATGAATAGTTTGTGCATAAAATGAGAGATACAGTTCATAGATAATAATAAGCTTGTTTACATGGGGAGATAAATAAATTCTGTCCACAATGTGATTATTGAACAATATTTCTAACTGATTATAACTGAATTTCTTGCCTCCAATGAGATCTTGCAAGTAATAGAAAACCCTTGTTGTTGTTGTTGTGTGCCACCAAGTCAGTCCCAACTCATAGTGACCCCTCCTTGGGTTTCCAAGGTGGTATCACTACGGAAGTAGATTGCCCAACCTTCCTTCGAAGGAGTGACTGGTGGGGTTGAACCTCTAGCCTTCTAGTTAGCAGTCAAGTACCTTAGGCACTATGCTACCAACGCTCCTAGAAAACCCTTAGCAATAAATAATTATATTTCTTTCTTTCGAAAATTTATATTTTCCCATGCAGTTCTCTTTTTGCTATATATGGATGAGATCAAGTTACTATTGGTCAGTTTTCTTAGAAGGCTGTAAACCCATTGCTACTGACTTGATTCTGACTCAAAGTGACCCCACTGGGTTTCCAAGGCTGTAAATCTTTATGGAAATAGATTGCCTCATATTCCTCCTGTGGAGCAGCTGGTAGGTCTGAACCACTAACCTGGTTCACAGCCAAATATCTTACCCACTACGCCAGCAGAGCTTCTTATATATCACTATTTTTTAATAGTATTTTATATTCCAAAGTACAGTTTTTGTCAAATAATTGGTAAAAGATTCCCTATCTGGTAAAAGATTCCCTATCTGGATATGAACAATATCTGTGTGTATTTGTTCATGTTTATATTTATTGTGGGAGACAGACTGTCTTTGCTACCTCCCTATCTCAAAAATGTCCAAGTGTTAGAGTTCTAAATATCTTATATCATAGGTCTAAGCATATCATGGACAAAGAGAACTAATTAATATATTGTTGTTGTTGTTGTTAAGTCCCGTCAAGTCATTTCTGACTCATAGTGACCCCATGCACAGCAGAACGAAACACTGCTCAATCCCGCGCCAGCTCCACAGTCCCTGCTATACTTGAGCCCATCATCGCAGCCACCATGTCAATCCATCTCGTCGAAGGCCTCCCCCTCTTTTGTCGACCCTCCACCCTATCAAGCATGACATCCTTCTCCAGGGAATGGTCCCTTCTTACAACATGACCAAAATAGGTGAGACAAAGTCTGGTCATTCTTG
>NW_006922032.1:403479-408925 GCF_000298275.1 Orycteropus afer afer | reverse complement strand
TCGTATCACCCCCACCTGGGTCCCTGTGGCTGACTGTTCCTCTGTCTGGCTTCCTGGCTTTTAATCCCCTTTTTCCTGCTCTTCTGGCCTGCTGCTTTGGGCGTCCCTGAGTTGTCCCTGGGGCTAATAATTAACATATTGGAATTTCTAAATCAGGCTTAACCATTTACTTTGAGAAATTGTACTAAATGTGTTAAAATAATGTGAGTGGTGACGGTTAATGAGACATTTGTGCATGTATTGTTGGAGGTCAAAGGGGTTCCAGATAATAAACCGAAACCAATCTATGAAAATAAAGTGAAGTTGTATAATCATCAAAGAATACTTTTATATAATTTGGAAAGTTTAAATGTCCCAGAGTGATGAATAAAATAAATAACTCCAAAAAACCCAAACTCACTGCCATTGAGTCAATCCGACTTATAGCGATCCCTCCTTGGGTTTCCAATGAAATATCATTGAGGAAGTAGATTGCCTGATCTTCCTTCTAAGGAGTGGCTGATGGGCTTGAACTGCCACACTTCTGGTTAGCAGTCAAATGTCTTAGGCACTATGCCACCAGACTCCCAAAATAAACAAAAATTTATGAATATTGGTTATTTTTGTCACTAGGGAGCTCTGGTCATTACAAATTACATTACAACAGAAGGAAACAGTGCCTGGTCCTGAACCATCCTCCCAATCATTGCTATGTTTAAGCCCGTTGTTGCAGGCACTGTATCAGCCCACTTTGTTGAGGGTCTTCCTCTATTTGCTGATCCTCTACTTTACCAAGAATGATTTCCTTCACCAGAAAGTGGTCCCTCATGATAATGTAACCACAGCATGAGACATGATATCCCACCATCTTTACTTCTAAGGAACATTCTGGATGTACTTCTTCCAAGAAAGATTTATTCGTTCTTCTGGCAGTCCATGGTATACTCAATATTCTTCACCAACACCAGAATTCATATGCATAAGTTCTTCTTCAATCTTCCTTATTCACGGTCCAGCTTCCACATGCTTATGAGGTGATTTAAAATTCCATGGCTTGTGTCAGGCACATGTTAATCTTCAAAGTGATATCTTTGTAGCATTTTAAAGAGATTTTTTACAGCAGGTTCCCCAGCACAATATGGCCTTTCTGCTTTGATGGGCATTGAGTGTGGATCCCCTTAGAATACAATCCTTCATATATTTTCTCCATTTATTATGATGGAGATTATTTGTCCAGTTGTGAGGATTTTTAATTTTTTTTTTTTTTGAGATGTAAAGCGTACTGAAGGCTGTAGTCTTCGATCTTCATCAATAAGTGATTCAAGTCTTCTTTATTTTCAGCAAGCAAAATTAGTGTCATCTGCATACTGCAGGTATTAATGAGCCTTCTGATTCTATGTTCATCTTCATATAGTCCACCTTCTTGGATTATTTGCTCAGCATACAGTTTAGTGAAAACATTACTTGTTCAGCATACAGTATGGTGAAAAGATACAACCCTGATGTATACCTTTCCTGATTTTAAATCATACATTATTCCCTTGTTCTGTATGCTGGACTGCTTCTTGGTCTACATACAGGTTCCTCAACACAATAAGTGCTCTTGAATTCCCAGTCTTTGCAATAGTATCCATAAATTATTAAGGCCTACACAATCTAGTCAATAAAACACAAGTAAATGTGTTTTTGGTATTTTCTGCTTTCAGACAAGATCCATCTGATATCAACAATTATTTCCCTCATTCTACTTCCTCTTCTAAATCTAGTTTGAATATCTGGCAGTTCCTTGTCAATGTGCTGTTGCAGTTTTTTTTGAGTCATCTTCTGCAAAATTCTACTTACATGTAGTATTAATATTGGTACACCTCAATATTTAAATGAATAATTTTGTGATTTTTAAAAATATTTTATGAATGTGCCTCTTAAATATGTGAAGGGAAATTAACACTTGAGATAATTTTAGGAAGTGGCTTTAGAGATAAAACCAGATAAATATATTTGTAAACATTTTCAGCCTTTGCCAGAAACATCCTCTACTGTGTTTTCAGGAAATATTTATTTGATAATATTTGGCCATGAGAATGATGTAAAAGAAAATTCCGTTTTTTATTTTTAGGATTACAAGTACAAACAGATTCTGTATGACACAGAATTAGGATAAAAGTGAATATTTCAAATGTTTAAAATAGCTGATGTATGAGTGTGTCCTTCTCAAGAAATCCATGAAGCATATCCTGCAACCTATTTTCTGCCTTTTAGTTCAGAATGCTTCACTAATTTTTTCAACTGGATGACAGTGATCCAATCCTCTGTTTTATTTGCCCCAAGCCATAAATTGAAAATTATGAGTAATAAGAATTCATAAAACTTAAATAAACATATTATAAGGAGATATTTGAAAATGATAGATTATGAAACAAATGTGTAGTTATGTTATTTTTCCAACAGTAATTCATACTTAAATTCATTAATCATTTAAAACAATACCTCATGTTTTTCCTATTTATGTAAGAAATCATTTGAAATATTACACTCTAAAATAAGTAATGTTTCTATTTTATAGTTTTATACCTTTGCTAATATTCTTGGATAGATTTTGAATTTTTTATTTCCTGAAAAATTATATATTTCTACTATAAATTAGAAATCATTTTCAAATCTGGCACAAAAGGGAAAGCATTTAGAGACTGAGATAATGGTTTTCTGCATTTCAATATAATAGTAAATATATCTGAAATATTAGCAAAAACATGATTTCAAGTGGAAGAAAATAAAAATTAGCCATTGATTTATCTTTCTATTTATAGTTTAATTTGAGTTATTAAATAAAGTCTTTGAGAACTAGTTTATTTCTTGAGTTAAGAAAATTCACTTTTAGTTTTCTTTTGTCATGTAGACCAATAAAGAGAATTAGTTTCACAGAATGGAAAAAGTGAGTTCTAAGAAAAAACAAAAATTAACAAAATTCCTCATTCCTGGAAATAAGAAGTAGCTTAGAATATTAAAGTGTTTGTTGTTCTCTTAAAATCTATTAGTTTATATAACATTGAAATTCCAGAAGATAATTATCCTTGTTTTATATCTTTTTGCATTGAATTAAAAATCTGCCACAGGAAATAGATTATGGTTACTAGTCTTTTTTTAAAAAATAGCAATTTACTTCCTTGAAATGTTTTCTTTGTTGCCTGTATTCAGAATTAGACATTCTCTATGCTTTTATTAGGAGCTCTGTTGGCATAGTGGGCAAGGCATTTGGCTACTACTCAGAAAGTTGTCGGTTCAAACCTACCAATTGCTCCATAGACGGAACATAAGACAATCTACATCTGTAAAGACTGACAGCCTTGGAAGTCCAATGAGGGTCGCTATAAGTCAGAATCAAGTACATGGCAGTGGGTTTGTTTTTTGTTTTTGAATACTTTTATTACTGTTCAACATTTGCTACACCATGTTGCTGTAGAATATTTTTAGGATGAGAGTTTCTTTTATAATCTTAATGATAAAATATTTTTTTTGGCAAATATACACGAGTAATATATTCTATCTTCTTTGAGATATAAAAACAGAGACAAAGATAATTTTTCCTTTCAAAATTAGAATTTTTCAATGGTTAAATGCCTGTAGTTTGTCACTTATATGTATCTGATTTAAAATATGACTTTGAGATCAAGAGATAAACTAGTCCTCAAAGACTTTATTTAATAACTCAAATTCAACTATAAATTTATAAAAATTTGAAGGAATAAGTGAAAAATAAAATACACCAATTTTTTCCCCTTCCCAGAATTGACAAGCAATAAAGGAATTAAAGGATGTTTGGGCTTATAAATCAATATGCTATTGAAAAAATCACATTTAAAAGACCATAATAATTGTTCTTATTTTAAAAAGTTGTTGAGGGAATAGAATGGATTAGTAACATGCGTAATGCTCTTTGAGCAGTGTCTGGCACATAGGCTGACTTAGAGCCATCCAGTCAATTCTGACTCATAGTGACCCTTTAGGACAGAGTAGAACTCCCCCCTAGAGACATAGAGTTTCCAAGACTATAAATTGTTACAGAAGCAGATTGCTTCATCTTTGTCCTGCAGAGGGCCTGGTGGGCTCAAACCACTGATCTTTAGGTTAGCACCCAAGAGCTTTAACTACTACACCACCAGACCTCTTCTGGCTGACCTCTTGGAATATAAACTGTGTACAAACATAAGAAAGACCTTCAAAATCCAATTTGCTGATCTTCCAGAAAACATAAAGTATAGGAAACATAGCTTATAACACCTCTAGACTTTAGACACTGCCCTCTGTAAGTAATGCTGTAAGGGGGAAAGGCAAGTTAGTTTTTTTTTTCCTTTATCTGGAATATGATGTACATAATTAAGGATTTTGGAATTTTGATAATGGATTAGAAGTAGATCTTGTTTCTCTACTTGGAATTTGCCATTGGAGAACCAATTGAGTCAGGTTTGGCTTTGGATAACATTGATTTTCATGGGGTAGGTTAGTCCATTCAGATAGTAAAGTCTCCAAATAAGATGATACTCACACTGTCTGTTATGGGAAAAAGGTGAAGGGAAGATCAGGTGAGATGAATAATAATAAAATTAATAGTTTTCATTTATTGGGTGTATAATATTAATTTTAATATTATCCATTGGAGTTTGACCTGGAGGGGCAAACTGACTGAAAAGATTCCATAAAAATTTGTTTAGACAACCTCTTATGTAAACTACCTGCCCCAAAACCTATGGTCATCAACTGGGGGAGTGAAAAACCCACTAACTCCAAAGAAAATGAAACTAAATGAAACAAAGAAAGACAAAATTGAGGAAAGTCCTTTTGAAATTTTGAAAAGATGTTGTTGTTGTTATGTGCCGTCAAGTCAGACCCGACTCACAGCGACCCCTCCTTGGGTTTCCAAGGTGGTATCACTACAGAAGTAGACTGCCCAACCTTCCTTCTGAGGAGTGGCTGGTGGGTTTTAACCACCAGCTTTCTGGTTAGCAGTCAAGTGCGTTAGGCACTACTCTACCAAGATATCAAGGCAAAATTTATCTAAAAGGATTCCCATCCTACAAGACCTTCTGAATTCCACCATAGAGAATTATGATAATTATAACAATCAACTGTAGGAGACCAAAGGGGCAACACTTGCCCCAAAACAAAGACAAGAATGCAGAAAAGAGAAGGGAAACCAAACGAAGAGCAATGGGGAAACCAAGTGGAAATGGGAAGAACACTGACACATTACAGAGTTTGCAACAATTGTCACAGAATAATTTGTGTGTGGATTAGTCATGGTAAACTAATTTGATGTGAAAACCTTTACCTAAAGCATGGTAATATGTTTATATGTATATATATATATGGAAGCTCTGGTAGCATAGTGGCTAAGACACTTGCCTGCTAACCAGACGGCTGGCGGTTCAAACCCACCAGCCACTCCTCGGAAGGAAGGTTGGACAATCCT
>NW_006922032.1:394730-403379 GCF_000298275.1 Orycteropus afer afer | reverse complement strand
CTCGACGGCACACCACCACAACAACAAATATATATATATATATATATATATTATATATACACACACACACACATATATATATTCTGAATTCTTGAGTGCTTAGAGTTTGACCTCTTCTTACTGACTCACTACATTTGCTCAGAAAAAGAGACTGTAATGTTGTAAGTCAAAGAGCTAGTTTTCCACATGGATTGTTAGTTATTGGTTGTGGTTCAGTTGGTTCTGATGCATCATGACCTTATGTATAACAGAACAAAAGGTTGCCAGCTGTGTACCATGTTCATAATCCTTGGTGTGTTTGAGTATATTCAAGAATACATATAGGATAGGATTTTTTGAATTTGATTAAGTAATAAAAGAATTATTAAAGATTATTCTCATTCCTAGAGAACAAAACTTAGCATTTGGGAGAATGTCCAAAACAAATTAGAGTTTAGACTCATTAAAGTACTTACTTCATTATTGCAGGGAGGAGAATCTTGTATGGTAGGATTATAAGGCCTCAGAAGATCATGATTTTTTTTTTTTTTTTTTCATTTAAAGTGTTGAGTCAAACATAGAAGGTGTTTCACCTGGATCTTAATTGTATCTCCAGTATTTTTAATGATGGACTTAGCAGAAGACCACAGGAACAAACTTGATCAAGCAAAGCTAAGTTTATTGACTTACTTCAATAAAGAGGTACATTACCTTGATAGAGTTTTAGAAGGTCTCTAAAGGACATTAGGGAAAGATATTTTTAGGGTGTTAGGACTGTGGCCATCACTTATTTGTCAATGTGTCTTAATGTGGTAGTTTGTATGTTGCTATCATGCTGAAGCTATGTTACTAGTATCTCAAATATCAGCAGGGTCTCCCACAGTGGACAAATTTCATTGGAGCTTCCAGACTAAGACAGAATAGGAAGAAAGAACTGGCAATTTACTTCCATAAATCAGCCAATGGAAAACCTATAGATCAAATAGAATATAGCACAATATAATGCTAAAAGATGATCCTCTTAAGTTGAAAGGTAACAATGGGTTGAAGCAGCTCACAGAGATGACACGAGACTAGAAAGCTTTTCATTCTGTTGTACAGGGGTTTGCCATGGGTTGCAGTCAACGCCAAGGCAGCTACAACAACAAAAGGTCAAGGCTGGATAAATTAAAGCCAGGCATTAAAAAGCAGAGAGGTGGCAGAAATTAAGTACATTTTATGATATTATAGCTTTGCATTAGTGAGGAGTGCAAGGTAAAATGAGTGGAGTGTTATTCAATATTCTTCTGCAAACTCAACATATTTGCTTTGCTTATAAGTTTTTTTTAATGAATATAATTTATGATTCATAATTTTAAAATATATTTTGCAGAGCTGGAACACAGAACACATCATAGTACAAGGACTTTGCTTTCTGTTGTTGTTAGGTGCCATGGAGTTGGTCCAACTCACGGTGACCCTATGTACAACAGAAGGAAACACTACCAGGTCCTGTGCCATCCTCACAATTCTTATTATGCTTGATCCTATCATTGCAGTCACTGTGTCTGCCCATCTTGATAAAAATCTTCCCCCTTTTCCTGACCTTCTACTTCACCAAGCATAATATGCTTCTCCAGGGACTAGTCCCTTGTGACAACATGACCGAAGTAGGTGAGACAAAGTCTGGCCATTCTCACTTGTAAAGAGCATTCTAGCTGCACTTCCTCCAAGACAGATTTATTCTAGCAGTCCATGGTATCTTCAATATTTTTCATCAATAGCACAATTCAAATCCATCAATTCTTCTTCAGTCTTCCTTATTCATTGTCCAGCTTTCACACACTTATGAGGTGACTTAAAATACCATAGCTTGTGTCAGGTGCACCTTAGTCTTCAAAGTGACACCTTTGCACTTTAGCACTTTAAAGAGATCTTTGCAGCAGATTTACCCAGTGTAATAGGATGTATGATTTCTCAACTGGTACTTCCATGGTGCATCCAAGTAAAATGAAATCCTTGACAACTTTGATCTTTTTCCATTTATCATGATATTGCTTATTAGTTATGAGGATTTTTGTTTTCTTTATGTTGAGGTGTAATAAAAAAAAAAAAAAAAAAAAACTCACTGCCATCGAGTTGGATCTGACTCATAGTGAGTTGATCCTTGGGTTGCCAAGACAGTATCACTATAGAAGTAGATTGCCCAATCTTCCTTCTGAGGAGTAGCTGATGGGTTTGAACTGCCAGCCTTCTGGTTAGCAGTCACATGCTTTAGTCACTACGCCACCAGAGCTTGCTGCTGAGGTGTAATCCATACTAAAAACACTGTAGGCTTTAATTTTTATCAGTAAGTGCTTCAAGTCATCTTCACTTTCTGCAAGAAAGGTTTCGTCATCTGCATATCGCAGGTTGTTAATGAGTCTTCCTCCAACTCTGATGCCACGTTTTGTACATATAGTTAAGTTTCTCAGATTATTTGCTTACCACAAGATTGAATAAGTATGGTAAAAGGATACAACCCTGACACACACCTTTCTTGATTATAAACTATGCAGTATCCTCTTGTTGTGTTTGACTGCCTCTTGGCCTATGTATAGGCTCCTCATCAACACAATTAAGTGTTCTGCTTCTCCACGATGTTATCTATAATTTGTTATGATCCACACAGCTGAATTCCTTTGCATAATCAATAAAACACAAGTAAGCATTTTCTTCTGGTATTCTTTGCCTTTAGGCAAGATGCTTCTGACACCATCAACAATATCCCTTCTATAGCATTCTCTTTTGAGACTGGCTTCAATTTCTGGCAGTGCCCTCTTGATGTACTTCTCTAACCATTTTTTAAATTATTTTCAGCATAATTTTACTTGTATGTGATAGTAATAAAATGTTCAATAATTTCTACATTCTGTTGGATGACCTTTGTTTGGAATGGGCACAAATATGGATCTCTTCCAGTTTGTTGGCCAGGTAGCTGTCTTCTAAATTTCTTGGTATAAATTTCTTGCTGCATATTTGTTGAAACACCTCAATGGGTATTCTGCCAATTTCTGGAGACTTGTTTTCACCAGTTCCTTCAGTGCAGCTTGGACTTCTTCTTTCAATACCATCGGTTCTTGATCATACTCTATCTCCTGAAATGGTTGAACATTGACAAATTACCTTTGGTACAGTGGCTCTGTGTATTCTTTCCATCTTCTTTTGACATTTCATGCATCATTTACTCTATTGCTTGTATTGTTGTTATTGTTAGGTGTCATTGAGTCAGCTCTGACTCATAACAACACTAAGTAGAATAGAATGAAACACTGCCCAGTCCTGCTCCATCGCAAAATCCTTACTATTTTTGATCCCATCATTCCAGCCACTGTGTCAATCCATCTCATTGAGGATGTTCCTCTTCTTTCCTGACTCTTGACCAAGCATGATATTCTTCCTCCTTTTGACAATATGACCAAAGTAGTTGCCTATAGAATCCCTCAATATTGCACTTCAAGGTTTAAATTTTTTCTTCAATTCTCTCAGCTTGAGAAAAGCTGAGCATGTTCTTCCCTTTTGGTTTTCTAATTCTAGGTATTTTAACAATTTTAGGTATTTTTACAATTCACTACAATACTTTACTTTGTCTTCCCAAGCTGCGCTTTGAAATCTTCTGCTCGGGTCTTACATTGCATTATGTCTTCCATTTGCTTGGACATTGATCTCTACGTCTTCTATTTCATTTTTGACAAATTCCAATTTTCCTAAATTCATACTTCATACATTCCACATTCTGATTGTTAATGATTTTTTGCAGCTGTTACTTGTCATTTTAAGTTATACCACATCAGCAAATGAAGGTCCCCAAAGCTTCATTCCATCCACATCATTAAGGTTAACTCTTCTACTTTGAAGAGGAAGCTTTTCCTCGTACATAGTTTGAGTGCCTTTCAACTAGATGGGGGATTTCTAATCAATATAAATTCTGATTTTTTTTTTTTTTTACTAAGAACAAATATTACTTTATAATCTGTTAAAGGATGTTGTCGTTTGAAAAGACACATTAAATTATGGCATTTACTTCATTTTCTTATATTTTCATTTGAAAACATGGCAAATGTATAATGTTTTTTTTTATAACATTGTTTTCAATTGTGAATGCAGCTGATTGCACAATTATTTCTTACCCTTTGATTATGTCAATTAATATATAAGGAAACAGCTACTCCAGATGGCTGAATCGCTTCGGTCTCCTTTCATGAGAGAAGTACTTATTCATATATTAATGAAGAGAACTCTTTACTTGTGAATCCCTTCTTAATCACTTAGAAGCTAATCGACACTTCAAAATTATACAGAAGAAAATAGCATTTTTCAATATTTTGATGCTTATATTACTTAGTGTGAGAATTTATTTTCTGTTTGAATCTATATTTTTATGTGAAATAAATGATCCTCATGGCAACTATAAGTGGTTAATTACTACCTTTGCTGACTAATATATTCAATTCCTACAAAACTACAATGGGGATATCTGCTTCTTTTCTCTGCAAGGCTTCACAAGTCTCTTTCTATCCACTTGGAAATAGATACCCAAATCTCTTCCCATTCTTCCTTCATCCCCCATGTCCAGGATAATTATTTGCCTTATGTCCACTCTCTGGGCATAACCTTCTCTTCATACTCACTTTGATACAGTTCTCTGGCCACTGTTCCTTAGCCCAGTGGAAGATAACCATTCCTGATTAGCTGTCTTCCTGTCCTTAATCATATTACAGGACTCCCTCATTCCCTCATTAGTGATCAGCACATCATTATCTAGTATGCCATCTAAAATCTTTAGGTAAGATTACCTAATAACAGGAAAAAAAAAAAGATATATTTATGATCTGTTAGCTCCTAGAGAACATTGTGACTTCAATATTATATAAATAATTTTATGTTAATGATATACAAAAGCAAGGACTAATAATTTCATGTTTATACAGGAACAATAGTTGTGTTCAAAATAATTGCTGTAATTACAATTTCTATTACACACTAAAAATAATAAAACTGTACTACCTGTTTCTCTCATAAAAGAAGCTTCTTCTTTGCCCTTCACCTATTTACTCAGAAGCTTCTTCGCTTATTTACTCAAGGTCTTCTATGACCTTGATATTTGGTTTACATCCAGATTTCTGCCATCAACACTCAACACAAGGATAAAATAGCATGTGTAAGCAATTCTTTATCTACAAATATGATATCCAAAATCCTCTGAGAAATGATTTTTATTATTATTTTTTAATAGATGCTCAAGGTCCTCTGATAACAAAACTTGACTGGAACTAGTATGAATCTATTTCTTTCTTTCTTTTTTTTTTTTTTCCTATTTATTGTGAATTGTATATGTTTTGCTGCAGAAATTTGTCCTTAATAACAAGCTGCTGCTTCAACCCCTAATGTGATATTCACAAGATAGGGTATATGCTCTGATTAGTTGTTGTTAGATGATGTCATGTCACCCCCTGGTTCATAGAACTGCGCCATGGAGTTTTCTTGGCTGTATTCTTTAAAGAAGCAGTTAGTTAGGCTTTAGGTTACCAGATTATCACAAACTACTTGAGCCCCCCAGGCTCCTGGGGCTCTGTACTACCCATTTGAAAATAAAAATAATTCTGAATTGCCAGTTACATGTTGCCTTAGGTATTTTGGATAAATAATTTTGGATCTGTAGTAATTAATTCACTCTAAATCATGAGAAAAGTAGAGTTTTATCTCTTCACCAACAAAGTCAATGACTGGCTCAGTGAATGTGTCGTAAAAAAATGACCTAAAAGTTAGAAAGTGCTTATCATATGCCGTGCATTGTAAGCACTTTACAATATTAACAAATTTAATTCTCACAACAAACTTCTGAAATAGCCACTGTTATCATTCTTATGTCAAAGGAGAAGAATCAAAGTCAGAAACAGTTTAAATAACTGTGATAGTTGGGGTTGTGTGTCAACTTGGCTGGACCATGATTCTGAGTGGTTTAAGCAGTTGTTATTCCCATGATGAGATCTGATGTATATGTTTTGAAAAGCCAATCCATTGAAAGGGAGTTTTCCTAGGGGTGTGGCCTGCTTCCAATATATGTATGGACACCCTGGGACAATGAAAGACTCTTCTGTGGATCGAGAGCTCTGGTGGCATAGTGCCTAAGGCATTTGACTGCTAAGCAGAAGGCTGGAGGTTCAAATCCACCAGCCACTTCTTAGAAGGAAGATTGGGCAATCTACTTCCATAGTGATACCGCCTCAGAAACCCAAGGAAGGGTCACTATGAGTCACAACTGACTTGATGGCAGTGAGTTAGAGCTTCTGTGGATCTGTATCCTGTTGTGGTGCATACAATTGTCCATGAGTGAATAATCTACCTTTCAGCCTAGTGATCTTGGATTCATCATCTGTCAGAGTCAACAGCCGGTAGGTATACTGCCTGCTAACCTTGAGCTGGTCAGCCCCTGCAGCTGCATGAGTTGGGAAAGATTCCAGTTTGACATTTGATCCAGGGAATTGAGACTTGCCAGCTTCTATAAGTGTGTGAGCCATTTTTCTAAGATAAATCTCTCTCTCTCTCTCTCTAAGCTTTACTGGTTTTGCTTCTACAGAGACTCCAGCCTAATACAATAACTTTCAAAAAGTCATATAGGTAATAGTTGGTGAAACTAGAATTCAAACCAAGAAATCTGACTCCAGAGTGAACCTTCAAAAGTACTCTGTGACTAATAAGGAGAGAAATGAATAGATATACTACAATGGGGAATTTTGGAGTCCTGGTATTTCTCAGCAGAATTATATAATCTCCCTCTGCTAAACATTCATTTCTCTCTCTCTCTCCTGATTTATCTTATTACCGAGGTATCTGTTGCAAATAAGCAAGATCTCATAAAAAGAAAAAAAGTGACTACAACAGCATTATTTATTTTTTAAAATTTCTTTTTGGTTAACAATGATTTGATTGCAAAGGATAAAACCTATTTAAGGTTTAGGGTAAATTGAGTATAGTATTAGATACATCCATTTGCAGGGAATTTTTTTAATTATTATTATTCTTTTAGGAATTGCACAACAATCAGCTCTGTTTCTCTGGGAATGTAGGGTCTCTATTCTCAATTCTCTCTCTGTCATTCTTTTCTCTATATAAACTAGACAATCTGTTTACATTCTGCTTACACTTTGACTAACCCCAGATGATGTCTACAGATATCTACTCTACAGTTGAATAATCACTTCTAATTATAGACTCTGTTCCAATTTCCCTTAGCTCACTACCAGGATTCTGCTAAAGCTAATATGCTTTAGTAACAGAAACTAGGACTAATAATGTTTGTTTCTTTCTTTTCCTTTTTCTCTTTTTGAATTTTATGGAGAAGAAAAGATACAAATATAAAAACACAACTTAACAGATCATCTCAGTCTACTGTCAGTTCTGTGGTGGAAGAGTCACATCATCTCCATACTCTCTTCAAGGAAGCTGTGTTTAAGAAAGTTATATTGTTAATTACTTTTATACAATTGACATTTGGCCACTGTTGGGCCACAACTTCTGCTTTCTTATTTTTAAATTGATAGGGGTTGAGTTTGGAAAATAAAGTGTGTCTGAAACAAGAAATCTGTGGAATTGAGTAGGCTTTTCCCTTGATTAAGGAATTCGGGTGGTGTAGTAGTTAAGGCATTTGGTTGTTAACTGAAAGATCAATAATTTGAACCCACCAGTTGCTCCATGGAAGAAAAGATGAAGCAGTCTGCTTCTGTAAAGATTTACAGTCTTGGAAACCCAACGGGGGTCTTTATGAGTTGCAATTGACTCGATAGCATTGAGTTTGGTTTTGGTTTGGTTTCCCCTTGAAAGTTCAGCTTTCTTAAACAGATGTTGTTCATCATTGCAAACTTAGCTTCTCTATCATCTATTATGTCTGGAATGGAGTATGGAATCTCATGATTAAAATTTACACACTTCATAAAGGGAAACAAATGCTATCCAGATATCATTGATGCAACATATTTTTTAAACCAAAGCATTGCCGGTATGTGAAGCCTAAACTTTAGTGTAGCCTGTACTTCTCTTTTTTAAGATAAAGGGGATCAGAAAAGATTCTGTATAGGAAAATTCACGATACACTCGCTGATACATTTCTGCATGGCAAGAGAGGGAGACAATCACAAACAACACTTCAAGGAATATACTCTAAACCAATTGAGAGAAAAATATAGAGTTTATTTAAATTTGTATTCTTATATGTAAAGATGCAAACATGTTAGATTAAAAAAATGAGTTAATTAATGAAATTTAGCAATTTTAACTTGTCTGTGTATTAAAGGAAGCTGTTGTCTAACCAAATCATGAATATTGGCTATGTAAAAATTAATTATAGTGTTGTTTTATATTCTGGAGTTTTGTCATTTTAGAAATCTAACACATTTGTTGAAACATATCAGGTCAGTTTTAAGATTCTGTGTACACTGTGTACAATGTCTTAGGCACATTTTACCAAAAATTGAGAAAACTTATTTGTACCATTCTTGCTTCCAATTGTAGCTGATTAAATATGCCATTGCTTTCTCCTGTGACAAGGTATATCCAAAAAATTATTATCTGTAGTTTATGTTTTAGAAGTAAAGATCATCATTCCCCTGGGGCAGGGGGAACATTGAGAGCAAGTTGTTGTTGTTAAGTGCC
>NW_006922032.1:391826-392996 GCF_000298275.1 Orycteropus afer afer | reverse complement strand
GGCTTTGTCTACTTGAGCTGCTCTTTGAAATCTTCTGTTCAGCACTTTGACCTTTTCATTTCTTCCATTTGCTTTAGCTATTCTACACTCAAGGGCAGAGTCTCTTCTGTCATCCACTTTGGTCTTCTCTTCTTTTCTTTTCTTTTTAGTGATCTCTTGCTTTCTTCATGGATAATGTTCTTGATATCGTCCCATAATTCATCTGGCTTTTGGTCGTTGGTGTTCAGTGCATCAAATCTATTCTTTAGATGATCTCTAAGTTCAGGAAGGATATATTCAAGATCATACTTTGGCTCTCTTGGACTTGTTTTAATTGTCTTTAACTTCAACTTGAATTTGCATATGAGCAGTTGATGGTCTGTTCTACTGAGAGCAAGTAGTATCTAGTTAAAAAAGAAAAAAAGCCAAAATTGTAGAGAAGTCTATAATATCAGGTAAAGCAAATGATCTTCCAATGTTGCCTTGAAAAGAGTATTACTGACCTTAGTAATGAAATTTGATAAATGGGCTGATAATGATGTTATAAAGGGTTGAAGAAAAGATGGCAACAAAAATCTATGTCAAGAACCTGGCAAGTCAAGGGAATTTAAAGAACAGTGAAGTGCTATCTGGAACTAAAACTCACTGCCATAGAGTTGGATCTGACTCATAGCGACCCCTCCTTGGGTTTCTGTGGGGGAATCACTACAGAAGTTGATGGCCCAACTTTCTTTCCGAGGAGTAGCTGGTGGGTTTGAACCACCAGCCTTCTCAGTTCATGAGATTAGAGTAATTCGTAGATGTTTTTGTGTAGAACTCAAATAATTTGAGGTAAATGAAACTGCAAAAAAATTAAGATTCATGTCATCAATAACTTCTATTGTATTAAAATAATTTGTAAGAAATTTATATGAGTTTTGTGGAGAAAGATATCTGTGGCATAAAAATTCAGTAAGTTATTTCTAAATCAAGGAATGACTATATTATAAGAGCTAATGTAGCATAGGATTTTTTTTTTTTTTAATATAGCATAGATATTTGAGCTACCAATGTTATGCTTTTCATTTTAGCCACACCACAGAGAGCATATTGCCTAACCTATCTGTACCTCAGTTTCTTCATTTTATAAATAAGATTAGTGGTGGCAAAATGCCTAAGGCACTTGACTGCTAACCAGAAGGCTGGCAGTTC
>NW_006922032.1:361779-389551 GCF_000298275.1 Orycteropus afer afer | reverse complement strand
CTAGTGCTGGAGCAAGATGGTATCTCATTGTTGTTTTGATTTGCATCTCTCTAATAGCTAATGATCGTGAGCATTTCTTCATATGTTTGTTGGCGGATTTATTTATTTTTTTATATAGGCTGTTATGAGTGGAAAAATGAAATCTCTTAGAAAATGAGATCAATATTTGTTACCAATGAAAATATTCAATATGAAAGATTTTTGACACTGTTATTGTTTGTTACTAATTCTATTATCTTGAATTAGATATTATATCCTCTGACTTTAAAATCACTTACCCAGTACTAGGTCTCAGACTGCATGTTTTGCATTCAAGGAAAAATTCCCCAAGGACTCCTATTTGCAAAACTAGCACTTGATTCGTAACTTTATTATGTTATTATACTTATTGCTATGTATTTTGACTCTTTCTGTTGTATCGCACCACAGGTCAGTTACATAGACTATAACTTGCTAGAAACAGGGTGTTATTCAGCTTGTATCCATAAAACCTGGTACCAAAAAGGAAAATAAATAAATAAATAAACTCCACTGTCCATTTGATTCATAGTGACCCTATACAACAGAGTAGAGCTGCTCCACAGGGTTTCCAAGGCTGTAATCTTTACAGAAAAAGATTGTCACATCTTTCTCCCACAGAGCAGCTGGTGGGATTGAACCACCATTTTTTTTGGTTCCTGGCCAGTGCTTTAACCACTGCATCATCAAGTATCCTTAAAACTTGGTACAGTTCCTTAAAAACAATAAACAATAAATATTTTTTTAATTCATTCTTGATTTTATTTAGTATCAATAAGAGTTAGGTTTAGAGTAACCTATTCTAGTTCCTTTCTGCATAGTTTCTTCTATGATATTGGGTTAATTTATAACTATATATAGAGGTAAAGTATTTAAATATATTTAATTTACAGTGAAGTATTTAAATATATTTAATTTACCACTTACAGAGATACAAATATGGATCTCTTTTAGTCATTTGGCCAGGTAGCTGTCTTCCAAATTTTTTGGCATATAAGGGTTAAGTGTATCCAGTGTAGCATTCATTTATTGAAACATCTCAGTGGGTATTCTATCAATTCCTAGAGCCTTTTTTTTTTTTCACCAATTCCTTCAGTGCAGCTTTTACTTCTTCCTTCAATAGCCATGGTTATTGATCATACTCCTTCTCATTAAGTAAATGAACATTGACCAATTCTTCTTGGTACAGTGACTCTGTGTAATCTTTCCATCTTATTTTGATGTTTCCTGCATCAGTCAATATTTTGCACATAGAATCTTTCAGTATTACAACTCAAAGCTTGAATTTTTTCTTCAGTTCATTCAGCTTGAGACATGCTGAGCATGTTCTTCCCTTTTGGTTTTCTAACTCCAGGACTTTGCATATTTTATTACAATAATTGACTTTCTCTTCTTGAGCTGCTCTTTGAAATCTTCTATTCAATTCTTTTATTTTGCCATTTCTTCCATTTGCTTTAGCTACTTTCTATTCAAAGGCAAGTTTCAGAGTCTCTTCTCATATCCCTCTTGGTCTTTTCTTCCTTTCCTGTCCTTTTAATGACCATTTGCTTTCTTCACAGATGATGTTCTTGATATCATCCCACAATTCCTCTGGTTTTCAGTTATTGGTGTTCAATGTGTCAAATCTGTTCTTCAGATAGTCTCTAAATTTAGGTGAGATATAATCAAGGTCATATTTTGGTTCTTGTGGATTTGTTTTAATTGTCTCCAGCTTCAACTTGAACTTGCAGATGAGCAATTGATGGTCTATTCCACAGTCAGCTCCTGGCCTTGTTTTGGCTGAAGATATTGAGCTTCTTCATCAACTCTTTCCATAGATGTAGTCTATCTGATGATTCCTATATTCCATCTGACAAAGTCCACATGTATAGCCATCCATGTTTTGGAAAAAAGGTATTTTCAATGAATAAGTCATTGGTCTTGAAAAATTCTATCATGTGACCTCCAGCATTATTTCTATCACCAAGGCCATATTTTCCAACTACTGGTGATGCTTCTTTCTTCCAACTTTTTCATTCCAATCACCAGTGATAATCAACACATCTTGATTGCATATTTGGTCAATTTCAGGCTGCAGAAGTTGGTAAAAACTTCAATTTCCTCATCTTTGGCTTTGGTGGTTGGTGCATAAATTTGAATAATAGTAATGTTAACTAGTCCTCCTTGTAGGTATGTGGATATTCTCCTATCACTGACATCATTGTACTTCAGATAGATCTTGAAGCACTTTTTTTTTTTTTTTTTTGACAATGAATGCCACACTATTCCTCTTCAATTTATCATTCCTGGCATAGTAGATCATGTGGTTGTGTGATTCAAAATTGCCAAAACTCGTCCTTCCACTCACTAATTACTGGATATCAATCTTTATGCATTCCATTTCATTTTTGACAACTTCCAATTTTCTGAGATTCATACCTTGCACATTCTATGTTCTGATTATTAATAGATGTTTGCATCTGTTTCTTCCCATTTTGAGTCATGTTGCGTCGGCAAATGGAGGTCCCAAAAGCATTACTCTATCCACATGATAGAAACACTGTTGGCGTAGTGCCTAATGCATTTGACTGCTAACCAGAAAGCTGGCAGTTCAAACCCACCAGCCACTCCTTGGAAGGAAGATTGGGCAATCTACTTCTGTAGTGATATCTCCTTGGAAACCCAAGGCGGAGTCATTACGAGTTGGATATGACTTGATGGCAGTGAGTTTTTTGTTTTTAATCCACATCATTAAGATCAACTCTACTTTGAGGAGACAGTTCTTCTCCAGTTATATTTTGAGTGTCTTCTGACCTGAGGGGCTCATCTTCTGGCACTATATCAGACAGTGTTTCACTGCAATTCATAAGGTTTTCACTGGCCAATACTTTGAGAAGTGGATGGCCCCTTCCTTTTTCCAAGTCTGTCATAGTCTGGAAGCTCTGCTGAAACTTTTCTACCATGAGTGTCTACCATGGTATTTGAAATACCAGCATAGCCTCCAGCCTTAAACCAACATGCAAACCACCACAATATGGACAAACTGACAGATGAGTGGTGCACCTAACCCAAGCCTAGCATTTTGCAATCCCTCATATACATGTGAAAGCTGGACAATGAATAAGGAAGATGAAGAGAGTTGGTGCTTTTGATTTGTGGTGTTGGCAAAGAATACCAAATGTACTACAGACTGCCAGAAGAACTAACAAATCTGTCCCAGAAGAATTACAGCAGGATTGCTCCTTGGAAGCAAGAATGGCCAGACTTTATCTCACCTACTTTGGTCATGCCATAAGAAGGGATCATTCCCTGAAGAAGGATGTCATGCTTAGTAAAGTGGAAGGTCAGTGAAAAAGGGGAAGGCTCTCAATGATATGGACTGACACAGTGGTTGCAACAATGGAATTAAGTGTAGCAAGGATTGCGAGGCTTGAACAGGACCAGGCAGTGTTTTGCTCTGTTGTACATAGGGTCACCATGGGTCAGAGCCAACTCGATGGCAGCTAACAACAACAACAACAGATATACATGTCAATAATGGCTGACTATATTTTGGTTGAACTTTAAGTGTGAAATTTTGATATAGAAAAATGTATATTTATAAAGACTCAGTTTATGAGAAAAAATTTTAGTGCAGTTGATATATATATCTATATATCTATATATCTATATATATATTTACATATTTAATTTTCCAAGTTTTCCAATATTAAAGCTGGCAATCCACATGAATTTTACGGTTGTTAATGCTATCGCATGATTTAGCCACTTCAGCTCCATTTAATGAATAGGCAGTGTAGTGAATTACCAGGTTTGGGTTTTCTAGCCGTAGTCTTTGTAACTCTCACTAGATTACTGTGTGGGACCATGCAAATAAGGTATGTAGAACTCTCATGTTGGGATTAGTTAGTTTTGTCTCTCTGCCAGGCTTAAAATGATCCTTCCTAGAGGCAGCAAGGGAGATCTCAATGCCATCAAGAGAGAAAAGTTGGAGGTGAAGTAGAGTGCATCCTTGGAACTGAGATCCCTGCACTGGACCTCCTTGACAGAGATGCATAGCAGAGAGGGACACTTGGCAGACAGAGATGTTCAACAGACAGAGACACCCAGCAGAAAGATGCTTGCAATGGGATCAAGAGGCATGAGACAGAGCTGGGCTTACCTGGCCCACAGAGCAAGAAAGCTCCTGCCCTCGGGCAAGAGGTTTGCTAACAGAGCGAGGTGAACCTAGGTGTACCTATCAGCAGAGCTAAGAGAGCTTTGTAACATTTGCTCAATCAGGTCTGAGGCCAGGCCAAGAGTCCAAAGGCCAGAGAAGTGTGCCTGAGGGCATAGCAGAGGGGAGACTGTCCTGATTGAAGAACTGTATACTGTGCATGTTCCTGAACCTAAATTGTTACTTCCCTAATAAACCCCAACAATGAGTACAGTCTGTGAGTTCTGTATGGCCAATGCAATGAATTATTGAACCCAGTAGAGAATTAGTGAGTGCCATGCAAAGGGCAGTTGGTGTCAGAAATAGTAAAAAGGTTGGAGGATGGCTGGTGGTATGTCTTGCCAAAGAATAAGCCTTGGGCTGCTGATGGTGGTTCTGACTTCCTCTTGCGAAGTTACATGAGGTCAGAAGATGCCACCTCCAAGTCCTTTTTGCAGAATTGAATTGCCCATTATCTTTAATCAGGATTAAATTATGCAAGATCATCATACACTCATCATGTTAATATGCTGTAAACTATAACTCCCTTTGGACAAATAGGCTGATTCTGGTGCAGAGAGGATTAACTGATTGCCCAAAATTATATAATGTGTGAAGATACAATATACAGATTTTGAAATGACATAGTTAAATGGTATTTAAACTAATCTGTGGGAGCTCTGATAGCATAGTGCCTAAGGCACTTGACTGCTAACCAGAAGGCTGGCAGTTCAAACCCACCAGCCACTCCTCAGAAGGAAGGTTGGGCAATGTACTTCCATAGTGTTACCACTTCAAAAACTCAAGGAGGAGTTGCTATGAGTCAGGTCTGACTCGACAGCACATAACAGCAAGAACCAGAACAAACTAATCTGTGATAAATTAAAGATGGGTGCTCTTTAAAATGATTCAAAATGTTATATGTGAATACAAGGAACAAGATACTCAGTATTAGCAGATACAAAATATTAGTCAAAAGGAAATCAAATTAATTGATAGGAACAGTGTCTTTCTTAATTTCTGCTAGCATAAGAGGTAGAAAAATAAGAAGTAATTTGAATCTTAAAAAGAAAATAGAGATTATTTATATTTTAGGAGGACATATATTTGTAGGTATTTAAGTGATGAAATAGCATGAATGGCTTTTCTTCCCCAACCTGACAACACTACAGTGTAAAGTTAATATCTTACATTTGTGAGGTAGTCTGTAATAATAAAACATTAAACCCAACTGGCCTCTTTTCCCAGAAAATCACTGATGCAAGAAATACATGTTTCAGCAGATAGGAAAAGAGAAAGAGTGGGGAAAAAAAGAAGACAATAAAACAAAAAAATAGTAAGAAAATTAGATGACCCTATTTAATAGGATAAGTAGAAAAGCTGTGTATTGTATGTTGTTGTTGTTATGTGCCGTTGAGTTGGCCCTGACTCATAGCGACCCCTCCTTGGGTTTCCGAGGCAGTATCACTACGGAAGTAGGATTGCCCAGGTGTATTGTATACAGTCAAATAAAATTTCTCCTTAGACCTAGGAAGGACTGCCTTCAAAGCACAAAGCAGAGCTTTAGGTTATGAAAGGAAAATTCAAATACAATTTATTTCATGCAACTATGCTGAAAGCATTTTAGAGCTCTGCTTTTATAACTTAAGCTTAAATGTGTTTTAAAGGTTATATTCTGGTATAGCTGAAATATTCCTATCACCAAGTTATTTCCAAAGCCATTTTGTGGTCTAAGCATGTGGCTGTAACTTGCAAAGAGATTGTTCTGAACAAATTAAAGGTGAATCCAATTCTTACTAATTAAATTATGATATTCCCTAAGATTCTGACCTTGTCCCTTAGATTTTATTTATTTACATATCTTTCTCTGGGTAATCTCATCTACTCTGGTGGTTGTAACATTTGGCTGTATACTGATGATTTGTAAAACTTTATCTTCAGTCCAGATCTCTTCTCCAGATTTTTTTAAAAAGTCATTTCTACATGAATAAATTTTAGAAATATGTCTAAAGGCAATTAATCCATAGTACCTCTCTTCCCTCTTCCCTCTGTTTTAAACTAGTTCCTCTGCTCTGTTTTCCATTTCATTTAGCACATCCAGGACACGTAGAATCAACCTCAACTGTTTTTTTTTTTTTTCTCTTTTAAGCCCCATATTCTCAATATTATTATGCCATCTCTATTCTACTTCAGATATGCCTGTCATTTTAATTTCCTACTGTCTATCCCAATTCTGGGAGCTCTGGTGGTGTAGTGCCTAAGGCATTTGACTGTTAACCAGAAGGCTGGTGTTCAAACCCACTAGCCACTCCTTAGAAGGAAGACTAGGAAATCTACTTCTCCAGAGATACCACTTCAGAAACCCAAAGAGGGGTTGCTATGAGTCAAATTGACTTGCCAGCAGTGAGTTTGTTTTTTTGTTTTTGTTTGTCCCAATTCCAGGACTCCCTGGGTGGTGCAATGTGTAATGTGTTAAGCTACTAATCTAAAGGTTGGAGGTTTGAGTCTACCCACCAAACAAACAAACAAACAAAAAATCTCGAACTATTGCCATCAAGTTGATTCCAACTCATAGCAGGCCCTGTTGGGTCGCCAAGATGCTCAATCTTTATGGAACTAGATTGCTCCATCTTCCTTCCATAGAGCCCCTGGTGGGTTTGAACTGCCAGCCTTCTTGTGAAATATCAGCTATTGAAAACCTTCTAGCAGAGTTCTACTCTGACACACTTGATGTTGTCATGGGTCAGAATGAGCTAGTAGGCAACTGGTTTTGGTAATACAATTTCCACTGAGTGAGTTCATGTATTCATCACCTCCCAAGAGAAACCAAGGGGATTATAATAACCTTTTAATGGTTTTCCAGACTTTGATTTCTAATATGTCCTGCACCTTGTTGCCTATATGTAATCATGAGACTTCCTAGAATGTCATACCTTTCTGTCACACACAGATGAAGGCTAAACTCAGCATATCAACCAAAATTTTAACAAATAGTCCATAACTTGCTTTGTTAGACATTTCAAACTTTCCCATCTCTTCTACAGTTAAACTATAATGAAAAGATCTTGTTGCTGTTGTTATGTGCCATCAAGTCAGACCTGACTCACAGCGACCCCTCCTTGGGTTTCCAAGGTGGAATCACTGTAATAATAAAACATTAAACCCAACTGGGTTGGGTAGATTGCCCAACTTTCCTTCCAAGGATTACTTGGTGGGTTTGAACTGCAAGCTTTCTGGTTAGCAGTCAAGTGCCTTAGGCACTATGCTACCAGAGCTCCTGAAGACATCTTATTCATCTTTTAAAATACAGTACAAATGCCATCTCCTTCAGGAGAGTAAATTACACATTCTGTAGTGCCTTAGCACTAACTTTTACTGCTATTATAGAAATTGTGACACCATCTTATTGTAATTGGTTTACATGTGTCTACTTTACTAAAGTCATAGCTTCTTTAGGACAGGGATCATGTTCTTCTCATCCTCACAAATAGGTTTGAAAGTCTGGAACAAAGGAGGTGTTTAATAAACATTTTATTGATGGAAGGGATAAACAGTTTTTGTTGGTCAGTTCTGTGTGTTGCAAGTGGCATTTTTGAGGTTTACATAAATTACCACTAGATGTCACTAGTACATTTTTAGTAGTAATTCATAAAAAAAGGAATAACTTTTATTGAGAACCTACTATGTGCCTGACATTTTTTAATACTTTGAAAAGTAGTTATTATTTTCACACATCCACCTTAGAAACATGCCTAGAATGATTTGAAAGTCTTAGAGATAATATGAAACATGGGTGGGATTAAAATCGACATGTCTGTCATCAAGGCCTGGGATTTTCACAGACATGTTCTGTTTCTTTTCTGATAATTAAGTCTCTAGCCTTCAAATAATAAATAATCAGTGATTTTGCTTTAATAAGCTTTTACTAGGTGTAAAAAATAATTCAGATAAATCCTTTTAATTAAACATAGGAATATATGTTTTGAGTAGGAGCAGCTCTATTTGTATTTCGGTTGTTCTTTGTATGGGTTCAATTAACATTTGCAAATTGATGCTTACTGTGCACAAGGTGGTGGACTGCTGTAAGTGGTTAACCTCTTTGGTTCCTAACTGAAAGATCTGTGGTTGGAGCCACCCAGGGGCATCTCTAAAGAGAGGCCTGGAGATCAGCTTCTGACAAATCAGCCATTAAAAACCTCACAGAGTACAGTTCTCCTCTGATACATATGAGTTGCCATGAGTTGGAATGTACTCAATGACAATTGGTTTGGTTTGTAATACAAGGTGAAAGACTTGACAGTTAGGGATAGACAGCTAATAAAATACAGTCCCTAACTTCAAGTTCCTTATTAATTGATTATGTCTACTTGATTTTTCAAAGACAGGAACATTATCATATTCTTACTGTAGGATGTTTTTACTTGGAGACTCTGGAGTCCAAATGCTGTGATAGTGATCATTTAGTTAATATGATTTCAACTATTCTTGGGTCTTAAGTACTTACAGATTCCTAAATATAATGAAAATCTGTTTTATTTTCTGCTTACTCTAGACGCCATGCTTTATATTCTTAGACTCAACTATGTCTTTGGAGAGTCCTAATCAAGATCCAGAACTTGAATAGGGGTATTTTTGTCAAGCTCTTTCCAATCAAAAGAGAACAGTTAAAGAAAGAATGATGAGATGATGTTCAGGCTGAAAGAATTTGCTTGGAAAGACCCAATGATGCTTTTCCTCCCTGTGCAGATGGTGGCATGAAAGCAATCAGCCATTATACAAATGATGGAAGACAAGACGGAGAATGTTGGCTCTCTCTGACTTTTATAGCTTCTCTTT
This sequence comes from Orycteropus afer afer, assembly GCF_000298275.1. Classification (NCBI taxonomy): domain Eukaryota; kingdom Metazoa; phylum Chordata; class Mammalia; order Tubulidentata; family Orycteropodidae; genus Orycteropus; species Orycteropus afer. The sequence continues at coordinate 380,523 of NW_006922032.1, read as the reverse complement.
AGTTTTGTCAATTCCAGTATCATTAGATTGTGTAAACTTTCTGCCAAACTCAGTGCTTGTTAGTATTTCTGATTTTGCTGCCATTTTATTTAAAGGAGTTAACCCTACTCGACTAATTGGAAATTGTTTATTTATAGATAATATGTTATTTTTCTCCACAGAATTGAAAAGGTAAGGGATTAATGTAATCATGGATACAGTTTATCTCCATCTAAATATTTTGTGGGAGCTCTGGTGGCATAGTGTCTAAGGCATGTGACTGCTAACCAGAAGGCTGGCAGTTCAAACCGACCAGCCAGCCACTCCTTGGAAGAAAGGTTGGGAAATCTACTTCTGTAGTGATAATGCCTTGGAAACCCAAGGAGGGGTAGCTATGAGTTGGATCTGACTCTACAACTGTGAGTTTGGTTGTTTTGATTTTTTTAATATTTATTATGTATTATTAAATTTACATTTTATGTGAAATTAAATGATGTGATATTGGAAATTAATGATAGGAAAGAATAGTATATTTTTTTAATTCATTTCAAAAATTAGAAATAATTTGATTCTTTATATTAAAAACATAGAAAGAATAATACAATGTCAAAATTGAAGGGTCATGTAAATAATAAATTGTATTATTTCTACAAGGGAGTAATGCTTCAGAAAGTAAAAAGAAATGCCCATCAATCTTTGTCAGTATTTTCATTAAATTATGATATTTTAAAATTAGATGAGGTCATTAGCAATATGCTTCTCAAATAAAATGCACCCAATTTTATTCCTTTCTTAGCAAAAAACATCAATTTGTGATTTCTATAGCTGAGAAGGGAGCTCTGGTAGCATAGTGGCTAAAAGCACTTGACTGCTAACCAGAAGGCTGGCGGTTCAAACCCACCAGCCACTCCTCAGAAGGAAGATGGGGCAATCTACTTCCGTAGTGATACTGCCTCGGAAACCCAAGGAGGGGTCGCTATGAGTCGGGTCTGACTCGACGGCACATAACAACAACAAAAACAAAGCTGAGAAAGGCTAAAATGCTTTTTACACATAACTTTTTGCTTCGTTTTCCTGCTTCCTTGCTCATCCCTGGCACTGTGGCACTGCGAAATCTCCATGGAAGTGTCAGGAATTCATAGTACACAGGTTGCAAGCCCTGATTATGTACAAGAGAGTTGGGATAGCCTAGTGATGAGAGAACGTATTCCATGGAGCCACAATCTCAGAACAAATCACTAATTAGGTCACTTAGTAGTCTCTGTGATGACAACAACAGACATTAGCAGCAGTGATGTGTTTCATTTTTTATTATCTTTAAAATGGGGGAAGATAGCAGTATTTATCTCTTGGAGTTATTGTAAAGAGTAAATGAGTTAACATATGCAGAATCATTAGGATGGTATATGACTTATTGTAAAGTGTTAGTTACTGCTGTTAAAGAAATTTGCGGCTCAGAAAGGTTAGAAACAAACTAGAATAGGTTTCCTGGTTTTGTCACCTGAATGTTAAAACAAAACATAGAGATTCTTCTTGTATTCCAACGTGCGTGAGGCATTAAACTTGCTAGGAGTTGGGATCTACTCCACGGAAGTGAGTTTTTTGGTTTTTACTCTGTAAAACATGGGGTTGCTGTGAGTCAGAATGGACTTGAAGGCAATGAGTTTGTTTTTTGGTTTGCTATAATTACTTAGCTATTTTAATATAGTCAAGTTTTTATGTATTGGTTTAACTACAAAGAAAAATTGAGTACAAAGCCTGCTTGTGTGTCTCTCAGTGAATCATACCTAAAGAAATATCCAATTAGGCATATGCCACAAGGAAGTTCCTACCTCATAGCAGATTATTCAGGCAAAAACTATCCACAATTAATATCTTTCAGTGCTAAGTTTGCAAAAAGAAATAATAAGTGTAATATTGATTACAGTAATCTTTTTTTTTCCATGTAAATGAGACTTGAGGCTTAACAGGCCTAGAAAACAGATGGAAATTACAAATATGAGCATTGAATTTGAGAGCTTCCAGAGGTGTTATTAGAACCACTGTGCCTAGGTCAAGTCCTGGCTTCACCTCTTATTAGTCATTGAATTGACTTTAATCAAGATATTCAGCTTCTTTGTGTCTCTGAATTCTTGTTCCGTACCTACCTCAGGGTTATTAAGAATAAAGGAGGCTTATATTTAAAAGATTATTAGAACAGTACTGGATGCATATGATGTATTATATTATTTTTAAGTAAAAAAAAAAACAAAAAAAAAAACAACTTTCTTATTTACACATTCAATTCAGTAGAATTTATAAGAGACAAAAATTGCCTTCTAAAATTGTACTAGTAATTCATCTAGTGCTTCATTCAGGGTTACAATGTCAGACCTTGGAAGTTTCTCATTTCTATAACCTTGAATTGTAAGGAGAAATTCTATATAGACCCAATTAACCAACATTTTGAGGCAGAAAAGAATTAAAGAGTATCAGCTTTAGTGCTGTCACTCTTTTTGTTTCTTTTTTTAAAAAATGTGTTTTATTGAAATATAATTTATAATACAGTGAAATACACAAAACTAAAGTGACATGGGAAAATGCTTTTTTTTTATTTTTTTTTTGCAGTGTTCCCTCCGCTCCCCTCCCATCCCTGGCAACCAATAAAGAAAGTTTCCCTCCATATATAAATCTTTCCTTTGCCCCCCACAACAACAAACTAATACTATATTTGACCTTCTGTGATCAATTTATTTTCACTCAGCATAATGTCCTAAGAGTTCATCCATGTCATGCAGTGTTTTGCAGACTCTACATTATTTTTTAATGCTGCATAGAATTTCATGGTATGTATGTCCATAGTTTGGTCATCTACTCTTCCATTGATGGACACATAGGTTGTTTCCATCTTTTTGCTATTGTAAATAGTACTGCAATGAACATACTTAATCATCTATCTGTTCCTCTCTTGGTTCTCACGTCTCTAAGATATATACCTAGTAATGGGATTGCTGAGTCAAATAGTACCTCCAATTCCAGCTTTCTAAGGAATCGCCATACTGCTTTCCACAGTGGTTGTATCAACTTCACAGTCCCACCAGCAGTGTATGAGAGTCCCAATCTCTCCACATTCCTGCCAGCATTTGCTATTTTCTGTCTCTCTGAACCTTGCCATCAGTGCTGGGGTGAGATGGTATCTCATTGTTGTTTTGATTTGCATCTCTCTGATGCAATGACCACAGCTAATGACCATGAGTATCTTTTCATGTATTTGATGGCCACCTGACTATCCACCTTGGTGAAGTGTCTATCCATGTCTTCTGCCCATTTTTCAAATGAACTGTTAATTCCTTAGCTGTTGAGGCATTGGAGTGTTCTATAAATCTTAGAGATAAGTCCCTTGGCAGATATGTAATTATTGGCAAGTATGAATTTGTTGCTGCCATTTTTGTTATGTGCTTTTTTGTGGTGTTGATTTCTTTGCTCTATATAATTTTCTTGCTGAGCTTCTTTTATGAATTGTGTTATCACTTCCTTCATTGCTACTGTTTTAATATTTGCTAAATATTTGTGCTGGTCCTCTTTTTCATTTTGATGTGAAGGTTTATCATTTTTCTTTAAGGTTATCATGTGATTTATAATTTTCTTCCCAAGGTTAGAACAGTCCATTCTATCTTGTAGTTGTCTTGACTTCTCTACCATTTAGAAGTTCTGTAACTACCCAATTTTTTCCCTCTTTTTGGTTTGTAGTTGTCCTCATTTGTCAATTGATGTCTCTGGTTCCCTGTTTATAATCTTATAGGCTTATTTACTTTGGATACTTCTGTAACTGGGTTGGTTTCTGGTTTATGTCACCATGTGTGTTAATGGTCAGTTGTTGTTTGCTATTGTTGTTTCTCTGTCCAAAGGACTCTGTTTAGCAGCTCTTGTAAGGTTGGTCTGGTTTAACAAATTCCCTTAATTTCTGTTTATCTGGAAATGTCCTAATTTCAGCATCATATTTGAAGGACCATTTTGATGGATATATAATTCTTAGTTGGAAATTTTTCTCTTTTAGGGTTTTATATGTACCATCCCATTGACTTCTCACCTGCATGGTTTCTGCCAAGAAATCCAAGCTTAGTCTTATTGGTTGCCCCTTGTAGGTAACTTCATTTTTCCTATCCTGTTTTCAGGATTCTTTCTTTATCTTTAGTTTTGGTGAGTTTGAAGATGATATATCTTGGTGATTTTCTTTTGGCGTCTATCCTGTTTGGGTTTGTTGGATGTCTTGAATGGATATATTCTCATCTTACATCATACCAGGATAATTCTCTTCTAACAAACCTTTGAAAATTTTTATGGTTTTATCTGTGCCTTCCTGTTCTGGAATTCTGATTACATATAGGTTATTCCTTTTGATGGTATCCCACATGAACCTTTTGCTTTCTTCATTTTGTTTTGATCTTTTTTCTGATCGATCACTTTCTAAATCAGTATTGAGGTATTTGCCTTCAATCTCAGTAATTCTGACTTCCACTGATTCAATTCTACTTCTTTGCCTGTTGAATGTCTTATCTATTGTTGAAAATTTAGTGTTAATCTTCTGGATTTCTATGTATAGATTTTGTATCATTTCTAATTTTTCATTTTGTTCTTGTATTGCCTTTCAAAATTGTTCTAGGTTTTCTCTCTGTTTTCCTCAATTTTGTCAGTGTTTTCCTTTATGTGTTTCTCAATTCATTGAAGGTACCTAAATATAATTCTTTTGAATTCCTTATCATAGAGTTCCAGTGCTGTGTCTTCCTCAGGGATGTATTTTGGGTCTGTGTACTGGTCCCTTGTTTCTCCTGCTCTATCTTGCTTCTTTGTGTGGACTGTTGCTCTGTTGTCTCTGAGGAATTGTGACATTTTTGTGCTGATATTTAATTGGTGATTGTATGTTGGAGTGATTTGCCCATGATTATTGTTTTCTTTGTATGTTATCTACGTAAGCAGGGTATGGTGCTGTGTTTCTCTATTCACTAGTTGGCAGCACTTATACACTTATACCACCTGTCTCCTTTTCTGTTGTCAGCCTCCCATATGTGTCTGCTGTCCTTGGCAAACAGAGCCTATTCTTAGGTACTGTTTTCATTCAGATTTTTCCACTAGTTGGTGCCTAATCCACTTCTGTATACTTTCTTTCAAAGCTCAGGGCTCCAGGATTATCTTCTGTATCTCTGTCAATTGGTTTCTCTTTTCTTTGTTGAAGAGGGTCTGTGTAACTTATCTGTCTATTCCTCCATCTTACTGGAAATGGTGCTGTCACTCTTCAAAAAAACAAAACTCTGACTTTAATACTCATCAGTTGTATAGTCCTGGACAAATGAGTTACATACTTTTAGCCTGATCCCTTATTTTATTTTGAAGGTAAAGCACTGGCAAATATTATTTGTAATTTTCTCATCCTTATTTACTTTGTAGAAAAATTGAATGTCTTGTTTTCTTTTACTTAAGTGATTATCCTGCCATCTTTCCTATTTCAAAGTGTATGCCCCAAATCTGTTATAAATCATTGTATACATACACCTTGTAAATTTATAGGTATCAGAGAGAATAACATTAACATTATGAAAAATAAATATTTAATTTTCTTATTGACATACCTACATAGTCAATATTTTCTCCTAATCATTGACAGTATTCTAAGGAGAGATGCATATAATTTTGTGTATAGTATTCTAAAAAAGATAGCGCATATTTTGAAGATGCTAAGTAACAAAATATAAAATTTTTTTGTTTTTTCTGATAATCTGTTTATGGAAGAAATAACAATTATAGTAAAGGATTATAATGAAATGTGCAAAGCCCTGGAATTAGAAAAGTAAAGGGAAGAACACACTAGACATTTCTCAAGCTGAAAGAACTGAAGAATAATTCAAGCCTTAAGCTGCAGTATTGAAAGACTCTATGTGAAAAATATTCCATGATGTGGGAAGCATCAAAATATATGGAAGGAATAAGAGAGTCACTGTAACAAAAATAATTAATCAATGTTCAACCATCTTAGGAGGAAGCATATGTTCAAGAACCAATGGTATTGGCAGAAGAAGTCAAAGCTACAGTGCGGGAATTAGTGAAAAACAAGGCTCCAGGATTAACTAAATCCCCATTAAGATGTTTCAACAAATGGATCCAGCACTGGAGGGGCTTACTCATTTATACCAAGGAATTTGGAAAAGACCTACCTGGCCAAATGAGAGGAAGAGATCCATAATTGTGCCCATTCCAAAGAAAGATGATCCAACAGAATGTGGAATTTATTGAATGATATCATTAATATCACACACAAGTAAATTTTTGCTGATGATAATTCAAAAAATGATTGCAGCAGTATATTGACAGAGAACGTCTAGAAATTCAAGCTGGATTCAAAAGAGGACATGGAACGAGCAATATCATTGTTGATATCAGATGGATTTGGGGTGAAAACAAAGAATACCAGAAAGCTGTTTACCTGTTTTTATTGACTATCCAAAGGAATTAGACTATGTGGATTAAAACAAATTATTGATAACATTATGAATAATAGGAATTCCAGAACACATAACTGTGCTCATGAAGAACCTGTGCATAGACCAAGAGGCTGCCTTTCAAATAGCACAAAGTGATACTGAATGGCTTAAAATCAGTAATAGTGTGTGTCTGGATTGTATCCTTTTACCATACTTATTCAATCTGTATGCTGAGCCAATAATCTGAGAAGCTGGACTATAAGGAGAAAAACTTGGCATCAGGATTGGAGGAAGAATCATTAATAACCTGCAATATGCAGATGACACAATCTTGTTTGCTGAAAGTGAAGGTGAATCAAAGCACTTAGTGATGAAGATCAAAGACTTCTGTATGGATTTCACCTCAACATAAAGAAAACAAAAATCTTCACAATTGCACCAGTAAACAATATTATGATAAATGAAAAATAGATTGAAGCTATCAAAGATTTCATTTCACTTTTATCCACAGTCAACACTCAGGGAAGTAGCAGTGGACAAATCAGACATCTTATTGGACTGGGAAAATCTGTTGCAAAAGACCTCTTTAAAGTGTTAAAGAACAATGATGTAACTTTGAAAAGTAAAGTGTGCCTAACCCAAGCCTTAGTATTTTCAGTCACCTCATAGGCATGTGAAAGTTGGACAATGAATAAGGAAGGACAAAGAAGAATTGATGCCTTTGAATTATGGTGTTGGAGTAGAGTATTGAAAATATCATGGACTGATTGCCAGAAGAACAAACACACCTGTCCTGGAAGAAGTCCAGGTGGAATGCACCTGGGCAGTGAGAATGGCCAGACTTCATCTCACCTACTTTGGTCATGTTGTCAGAAGGGATGAGTCCCTGAAGAGGGATATCATGCTTGGTAAAGTGGAGGGTCAAAGAGATAGGGGAAGACCCTCACCAAGATAGGTTGACACAACAGCTGCAGTGGTGGGCTCAGGCATAGCAAGGATGTGAGGATGGCACAGGACATTCTGTTGTACATAGAGTTGCTATTAGTTGGAGCTGATGCAACAGTATCTGTCAACAACAACAATTATGGTTATACAGACTGATCTTCAAAGTTTCTCTAAGACTGGAAAACTTACAGGAAACTAAAGCACCTAATGGAAAATGGTTTCTGGATAAAAATGTTTTTATGCCTAACCAAAGGATGATTTATATGAAGCAAGGTTTAATGCATAATTTTATTTTAGTACTTTTTCTGTTTTACATATCTCACTTGCAAATTTCTTATTTATATAGTTGCTAAACTTTGACATTTTGAAGATGACTATTATGATCAAACCTTTCCATAGTTTTTGCAAAATATGTTTTCTGAAACGAGATTTAGATAAATTGTTCAAATTTAGTAACCTTGATAATATAGCCTCATTTCCTCTCTGGGCAATTTATGTAAGGAACATATGCTTTAGGTAAGGAATGTGTCAGGTAGTGTATAAAAGATAACTTAAACACATGGGGTCACTATGAGTCAGAATTGATAGATAACTAACAACAACAACATCTTCTTGACTAGTTACTGTGGCAATCACTAATCCTTAATAGAAATTTAAATTTTCTTCTTTAAAAGAAATTGTAAGTAGTGAGTTATTGAAGTTGCAACTTGTAGTTTTGGTATTCATATATAAAAGGGGCAGATGTTCTTTTCTGCTAAATCATTCCCATAATACATTTATCCTGTATGCAGAAATGAATATGCTTACTCTAAGTCTTGTCAGAAGATTTCAGGAAAACATTGATTAAACTCCATCAGTGAACAAAGGAGAGAAAAAGATTAGCCATTTAGACTATAGTGTTATTTTTTCAACCTTTTTTTTAAAATTCTCCTCCTCTTACACAATTTGTTTCATTCATGGCTTAAAGCTTTAAATGAACTATCGTTTTTTAGAATGCGTTACCTACAATCAGAACCCTGAGAACATTCCTAGACCACCGCTTTAACATTCATCGCTACTCATAGAATTCTCACAGTCTCTAAATTTATTTTTTTAGATGTTGAAAGAAGATAAAATAATAGTCAATGAATAGATTCAAAACATGCTTTTATAATAAAAATAAATAGCTGCTTAATTAAATTTTTAAATTTGGAAGTAACTGTAAATGAAGGCGAATAAATCATCTGTATTATATTTAAATAGAAAAAATCAAATTCATTGAATACATACTAACTCTACAAGAGATTAAAGAGCTCTGAGCTCTTGTAGCATAGTGCCTAAGGCACTTGACTGCTAATCAGAAGGCTGGCGGTTCAACCTTCCCCAGAAGGAAGGTTGGGCAATCTGCTTCTGTAGTGATACTGCCTCAGAAACACAAGGAGGGTTCCCTATGAGTCGGGGCCAACTCTACAGCACATAACAACAACAACAATGATGTAAGGCATTTGACTGCTAATCAAAAGGTTGCAGGGTCAAATCCATCAGTCACTCTATGGAAGGAAGAAGGGGTAATTTACTTCCCTAAAGGTTTACCACTGCAGAAACCCAGCGGGGGTCACTATGAATCAGAATTGATACAATGGCAGTGAGTTTGGTTTGGTTGAATACAGTAGATTAAGGAGCTCTGGTGTTACTGTGATTGAAGCATTTGGCTGTTAACTTACAGGTCAGCAATTACAGCTCACCAACTGCTTTGTGGAAGAAAGATGAGGTGGTCTGTTACCTTAAAGATTTATAGACTTGGAAACCATGGGGCAGTTCTAGTCTGTCTTAAAGGGTCACACTCTGAGTTGGAATAGACTTGATGGAAGTGGGTTTGGGTTTTTATACAGTAGATTAGTACAAATATGCTCAAAGTTTATAGAGCTAAGTGGTTTAATAGTAAGTGTATGAGAACTAGATGGAGCAATAGATGTATGTATGGATAGAATTATGCTTAGAGTAGGTTTTGGATTGAATTTTGTCTCCCAAAAATGTGTGCTGTAAAATCCTAACCTCTATTTGTGTGGTTATAATCCTACTTGAGAATGGGTTGTCTTTGGTATATTAATGATATTGGATTAGTGTAGGGTGTGTTTAATGTCAATCTCTCTTGAGATAGAAAAGAGATTAAACAAGCAAGTGAAGGAAGCTGAGATGGAGGAAGAGAGATACCAAGTGACAAAAAGATTGCCAATGAGCAGAAACTTAGAAGAGACAAATACCTTACTCCAGAGCTGACAGAAAGCCTTTCCCTGGAACTGGCACATGAAATTTGAACTTACAACCTCCTAAACTGTGAGAAAATCAATTTGTTTGTTAGCCACCCACTTGTGGTATTTCTGTTATAGTTTCAATATATAACTAAGATAGAATTTGGTAGAATCTGGGTAGGGTTGCTACTCTAACAAATGCATACAATGTGTAAATGGTTTTGGAATTGGCTAATGGGTAGAGGGTGGAAGAGTTTTTTGGTGCCGAACAGTAAAAGCCTAGAGCTGTGGTGGCACTGTGGTGAAGGTATTGGGCTAATCAAAATGTCCACCATACAAACCGACCAGTCACTCTGTGGAAGAAAGCTGAAGCAGTCTGCATCCATAAAGATTTACAGTCTTAGAAATCCTGTGAGGGTCCTATGAGTCAGGACCAACTCACTGGCAGTGGATATTTTATTTAGATTCCCTTGAAGACTGTTGGTAGAATTTTGGTTATCAAAGGCAATTCTGGTGAGGACTCAGTAGGAAATTAGGATAGTTATAAAGTTTCTATAACATATGGCACCAGCAACAGAATGTTGTTAGAAATGTGAACATTAAATGTATTTTTTATGAGGCTTTAAAAGAAAAATGGTGAACATGTAATGGAAAAAGGGTGATGCTTTACATGCAGTGGCAAAGAACCTGTATGAATTATGTGCAAAATTACTTGGAAAATAGAACTTATAAGTGTTGAACTTGGATATTTAGCTGAGGAGATTTCTAAGTAAGATCTTAAAGGGGCCATGCGTTTTCTCCTTGTTGTTTATAATAAAATGTGAAAGGAAAGAGATAGACTTACAAATGAACTGTACAAAATTAAAACAAACCTTAAAGATTTGGAAAATTATGTTGTACAAACTAAGGACATATGTCCCAGGATTTTCACCAAGCACATGGCTACACAATCTTTTGTTAAAGAGATTAAATCTGAAACTGATGGATCTAATCAACAACAGAGAACCCATCACCTTACACTGAAGGGAATTGGAGTTTTTATTGGAAGATCTGAGCTTCCTCAATTAAATTCCACATAAGTATTTTATAAAAGTGTTCTCCAACATCCTTTGTCCTCCCGTAGGGACTTCAAATATATTTTCTTATGCCTATTCCCCTTTGGATAGTTATATTGCTCTCAAGTTCAGAAATGCAAACCCTTTCTTCTAACCTTCTTCCTTTTATTACCAATTTGATGATTGGTGTTATTATGACAAAATGGTAATGAAAAATAACTTTTTTTTTTTTTTTTTAAACTTCTAAAGCAGTAAATAGGCCAAAGGAGCTACATCTGTTGTCTTCCAAGGAAAGAAAAAGACTATCCCTGGAGCAGCTCAGAGATCAGCCAAACTACTGGAAAGGCATAGGAAGCAGGGCTGCCTAGCTTTCAGAGTGGAGTCATGGCCTCCTAGTTTTAAAGACTCAGATCGTCACCAGCACTGTTCAGGAGTGCGGGGATGCTATGCACAAGTAGAAGGGGAGTCAGGTTTCTGTCCAAAGCTGAGGGAGCAGGGCGGTGATGCCAAAGGGCAGATGAATAGGTCTGCTGGGGCTGAGTGGGTAGAGTTGCCACTCAAATGGATTTGGAGAACAGGGCCACCTAAAGCCAGGGGAGCAGAGTTGCCATCCCAGTGGACCTGGAATGTGGGGCTGAAACCCAGGGCTGAGGGGTCTCCACCCAGAATCCACAGAGCATGGCCAGTATCAGAGTCTGAAGAGCAAGGCCATTGTCCAGATAATTCCAAAGAACAGAGGATTATTTTCAAGCTTGAGAGCTAATATAACTTGTTCTGCTGGGGCATGGGCTTGCTTGGTGCCTGTTATCTCTTCTTTGCCTCCAGTTTCTCCCATTTGTAATGGAAATATCTATTTTGTGTCTATTCTACCATTCTATCTTAGAAATAGATAACTTGTAGTATAGATTTCATAGGTTCACAGATAAAGAATTGTGCTTCAGGATGGAACATGCCTAAAATCTCAGCCGTATTTGATCCAGATGATTCAGAAGATGAGATTTTGAACTTGATGTAAGATTTTTTGGAGAATATGATGGGGTGGATGTGACTTGCATGTGGGAAGGATATAGAAGGCTAAAGGGCAGAATGTTATTAATTTAATGTGTCCTCAAGAAATATGCTATAAATCCTCATCTATATGCCTGTGGTTATAATCCCATCTGGGAATGGGTTGTCTGTGTTATGCTAATGAGACTGACTTAGTGTATGGTGTATCTTAAATCAATCTTTTTTGAGATATAAAAGAAATTAAACAAGCAACCAAAAGAAGCAGAGAAGGGAGACGAGAGATACCAAGACACATGAAGAAGGCTCAGGAGCAAAAGCTCAGAAAAGACAAGGACCTTCCACCAGAGCTGACAGAGAGAAAAAAGCCTTCCTCCAGAGCTTTACCTTGAATTAGGAAGACTAGCCTCCTTCTAAACTGTGAGAAAAATTTGTTTCTTAAGGCCATCCACTTGTGATATTTCTGTTATAGCAGCCCTAGAGAACTGAAAGAGGGTACAATTTATTTGTAGATAATTTTTTTAAAAAAATAATTGCAAATTAGCATACAATGAAAAAATTACTGGGGACAATTTACCATTGATTGGAACTCTTTAGAAAAATTAATAATTTATCTTTATGAAATCTGATGGAACATGTAGTTCCATCTGAAAACAAGAGGATGTAGCAAACAGGGCAAGCCTTTTGTGAAAGAAGGACTGAGCAGTTGTTTTACAGGAAACAATGAGCACACTGAAAACACCTTTTATCTTATTCTAAATACATAAAGGCTACTCTCTCTCTCTCTCTCTCTCTTTCCTATTCTGACTTGGAGAATATCTGGCAGAAATGGGCTGTTAAATAAAAGCATTTTGGAGTCTTTATTGGAAGACCTGAGCTTCCTCAATTAAATTCTACATATGTATTTTATAAAGTGTTTGCCAACATCTTTTGTCCTCCTGTAGGGACTTCAAATATTTCTTCTTATCCCTATTCCCCTTTGGAGAGTTATATTGTCCTCAAGTTCAGAAATGCAAACCCTTTCTTCTAACCTTCTTCCTGTTATTACCAATTTGATGATTGGTGACATGATGGCAAAATAATAATGAAAAATGACTTGTTTTTGTTCCTAGTCCCCATTCCTGAATATTAATAACATTTCTAATATAGATCAAAAGATTTGTCAAAGTTATGACACTTCCCCAGAGGCTAACATTAAGAATCTATGTGCTGTGTCAGCTGAAGATTTTGTCAGCTAAGAGGAAAAGGGTCCACATTTTCTACCTTTTATAGTAGAAGAGTACGGCTATTAATTATTTTTATCGTTTTCAAGATAGGTGACACTTAAATGTATAAAGTGAAAATATTTCACTTTGGGTATGTTCTATGTCTTTATTAGTTGAATAAAAACATTTTTATTAGGTTTTCCAAATATGCATTAAAAATCTTAGTATCTAATCATAAATGCTATGATTTTGAGCCAAAAATACCTTTTAAACTTTTAAATGCACCTGCCCCCCAAAATATTTACACAATATAACTTTTTCATTAAAAAGGAAAATTCTTTCTTAAGAATAGTTAATCTATGCTATTAATACAATTATTTTAAATCCCAGAAAAAAAATTTCTTCAGAGTATTTACCTGTTTATTTTTTCATATATACATCAACTATTTTGGTCATGTTGTCTGAAGGGACCAGTCCCTGGAAAAAGATATCAAGCTTGGTAGAATGTCAGTGAATAAAGACCCTGAATGTGATGGATTGATATAGTAGATCCAGTGATGGGCTTAAGCATAGCAAGGATTGTGAGAGTAGCACAGGGCCAGACAATGTTTCATTCTGTTGTACACAGGGTCTCTAGGAGTCTGAGAACATTCATTGACACTTAACAACAACAGCAACAACAACATATATATCAACTACCTTCTTCACCAAAACAATTGCTTGTGTTAGATGTCTACCTACCTACCTGTCTGTCTGTCTGTCTGCCTACCTGTCTGTCTGTCTATTTGCCTATCCATTTATCTATCTATCTATCCTGTTATGATGTTAGCGTTCTCTCTGAGTATAGCTAAGTTTGTTCAGAAAAGAAACCATGTGGGTAGTTCACTTCTATATCTAGCAGGGTTTGAAATGTTACTAAATGAACAACTAATCACTTTCTGTCTCTCTCTCTCTCTCTTTTTTCTTTTCAATGTAAAAGATTATAAAGCTCAAAAGTGTTTGATTTTCCCTTATATTCTGAGGATTAATGCTGAATTCAGGAATTATGTATGTCTGTTTAAAAATTTTACTGACAATTAAAATTGTCATTTTAAAAGCTAATCTTTAGTGGTAATGGGTCCTTTGATGCAATCACTGACCCTTAGGCTGATCTTTGTAAACTGTATGCTTGTAGATTCAGACATAATTATTGATCAAATATAAAATAATTTATTACTGACATTCCTTTATTGAACTTAATCATCAATATACTTGGATGGTTTATAATCAGCTGCTTTTTGGAAAGGTTCAAGGCCTCCTACCAGTTCCCAGGAAGAAAAGGCCTGGCAAATTGCTTCCATGAACATTAAATCTGATAAACCATATGGAAGATCTCTATTCTGTAACATATGCAGTAACCATAGTTGGAGACCCACTACCAAACCAAAAAAAAAAAAAAAAACCAAAAAACAAAAAAACCCCACTGCTACCCAGTCAATTCTGACTCATAGTGATGCACATCTGGTTTCCAAGACTGTAAATCTTTATGGATGTAGATTGCCTCATCTTCCTCCTGTGCAGCAGCAGGTGGGTTTGAAACACTGACCCACCAAATGCCAAATGCCCTACCCAGTCCTCTGGTTACCTAGTGCCACTCTGACAAGAATATACCACAAATGTGATGACCTTAACAAAGGGAAGTTTAGAAGTCCGAGTTCAAAGTGCCAGGATCTAGGGGCTGCATGAAAGCCCCTCAACCTTGGAGTTCAGCTCTGCCACCTGTTCCCAGTGCACTGGAGCTAGAGGCTTTTCTTCACTCAGACAGCTACTGGCTGCTGAGACTGACAAGCCCAAGGTTGACAAATAAAAAGGTATAGTTCCAATGTTACCAAACTACATGGCAGGCCATTGATTCAAGTCCATTGAAAGTCCCAGGATTGGCAGAGCATGGTAGGCTGCTGAACAACAAATGACATGGCTACATATAGGGTTCAAGCGTGCCATAAACTAGAGACCATTCCCAAAGCTGTTTCTTATATATGGGAAGTAGACCACTTTCCTAAAGGAGCTACTCAGCTGCTTGTGGTAGGTCCCACCATGGAGTTGACTGCCAGTCTCAGCATAGGGAATAACTACCGCAAGCTGCCCAGCCACTCAACCAGGCCCAGCCAAATTGACACACAAACTTAACCACCACACTCTCTATGCCAGAGGATGACTAGATGGCAGCTAGACATGATAACAATGACAACGTTCAATATATTTCAGCTATTTGGCTTTTTTTTTTTTTTTTCTCCCTGACCCTGACACATATTTTGGGGCTGTAGGAGACTGGGCAATCTATTTCCATAGAGATACTGCCTTGAAAACCCAAGCAGGGGTTTCTATGGGTCAAATGGACTTGATGACAGTGAGGTTTTTTTTTTTTTGGTTCAGTAATATATAACTCGAAATACTATATGTAAGTATCCAAAAATGCTTTCTCTTAGTTAAGCATGATTATCAAAATATCCCTATTTTAAAATGATTACACAAATATCCATAAGCAGAAGGAGACAATAGCCCATCACCAAAAATATGGGTCATATTACTTTGCAACATTCTTGTACTTTCTCATTCCAGAGATTACAACATCTTACTCATTTTCAAGAAGTTCAAAGACATAGAATATTTTTCCATTTGCCTGCCCCTAATTTAGCAAGTTAGGAAAGAGAATGGATGTCAATGGGACAAGAGTTGACCACAAATTCCTTCTCCCTTGAAGGTATACCAAGCTATAGCTACCAAGTATAGGCCTGAACTGGACATGTGAGAATAAATACATACATACATACATACATACCTTGAAGGAAGATTTGTTGATCTTGGAATGGACAATAAGGAAAAGCTATTTCATTATTTTGTTATTATTATCTGAATTCGAGCAGAAAATTCATGAGAACTGGCTGAATCCTCATACAGGGACAGAAGACTCCTACTCCACTGAATAAATATTAGCAGAACAATATAAAATTATAGTTGGAACTTTATTATGCTATAATCATGCTTGTATAACAATACTTTTTAATAGAAGGTATATTTTATTTCAGTTGCTTTATTATATCTGTGCAATAAACACTCCATGGATTTTATGAACAAATTGATTTTCTTTCAAACAGCACACTATTTGTTAAATATTTCATATTTAGTCTCATTATTCACTTTGTAGTTTGATTAGTTAGATTCATTACAGTACTGCAACTTAGAAATATTTTTCATTTGGAGTATGGTTCATGATGAAACACCCAAAAGAAAGAGTAAAATATTTACCAAAATATTTTGCTTTTTTTCCCCCATATGAAAAGATTTTCTGGAAATCAGGACTTTGATACAAGTATAATAGTTTTACTAATACATGTAGGAAGTTACTTAATATAAATTGAAATAGTAACCATTGTACTAAATCAAGTGATTAAAATATTTAAATGTCCCATGTTACAGTTGCTAAAAGCATGGTATCAGGAAGCCTGTTGTCTAACAGAATATGAACCAACTAAATACTGGTCAATTTTGTGTAAATCTGAACTTTGATTCTAAACAAGTTGTTTAACCTCTTAATGATTCAGTTTTATTATCACTAAATGCAATTGTGTGAACAGAGGTTCTTTCTTTCAGAATGGTTATACACTATCCCTGATTCCATCTCCTAATAATTGCTTTTTTATTAGTTGTAAGAAGTTCAAATTCAGGTGCTTAGTTTTGCCACTAAAAAAATTTACAAATGAAAGATACCTTGCTGTTGGTGTATACAACTAAAATAAATATATGTATTTTTGAAATTAAAGCCAGTGTTTTGGAGCTAATATTGATAGAGTGTCAACCTAATTTAATTAAACTCAGAGCTAGTGTGATGGAGTTGCCTCAATATTTTTCTGTCATCCATCCTTTTGTTTATCTAATTATATCCCATTATAAAGAGCTCGTATTCATTGTATGCAGAGCACACTGGCAGAAATTAAGTACAGTGATAAAATTACTTTTTATCATGGCATCTTTCTTTCTTATGACTCCTATGGATTTAGTTCCTAAATTATTTCACTGATATATAAAATGTATGTATATAACTCAGATAAAATGATGAATGTCCTCCTGATGTGCACATTGCATGCTAATTTATATGCATTTTCCTTTCCAAATTTTACTAGACTGTAGTAGAATATTACTGTCTTAAAAAATTCTTAAATATTTTCATTAATTCTCTTCAGAAGGTACATATAGCTATGCAATGGAAAATAAAATATAAATATAACACAGAAAATCTTGCATTGTTTCAGAAAATTCCTCAGGTATAAAAAAATTAGTAATGCATTTTTTTTTTTCTGTGAGACTCATCTTCCTGACCTGAATACATGATTCTTCGTATTCCCCTTCTCTTACCACCTGTACATATGCTGTTATTACCTCTATTAAGAAGTTCATATGGTCTCACCCCCATCTGTAGTCATCTGGCTAACTCTGAGAAATACTTTAAGGGTTGGCTCACGTAGTAAAATCTCAGGAAGCCTTCCTGGTCCTGTTAAGACTGACTTGTTTCTTTTCCTCTTTCTGTCAATCTGCTATACTGGAATCATGGCACTGACCACAATATATGAAAATTCCTGATTTTGTCTATTACGTTCTGATAATTTGACACTCTTTGAATACAGGAACTATGTCTTATTCATCCTTACATTGCATCATCTAGAATAATGTGTGCCTCAGAAATTTTGTTGTCAGCTGTCTTCTTCTCACCCTGACCCATGACAGCCCCATGCTCAATGGAACAATGCCGTCCAGTCCTGTGCTATGCACATGATCAGTTGTGAATTTGACAGTTGTGATCCATAGGGTTTTTACTGACTGGTTTTCAGAAATGAATCATCAGTCTTTTCTTTCTAGTCCATCTTAGTCTGGAAGTTCCACTGCAACGTGTTCGGCATCATGGAATCACACAAGTCTCCACTAACAGGTGGTTGGTCTTCCATATGGAAAGTGGAAATTTTACCATTGAACTGCACTGAAGAAGATATTCTTTAAGTGTGTGAAAGGATGAATTAATGAATCAACACATATTTTCATACTGTATTTTTTTAAGTTTCAGTCACTGAAGTTGGGAGGCAGATGCTTGAAATTAAGAATCAGAAGCTGAAAAGCAGAGTTTGGGGACTTTTTTTACCCTTAAAACCAAACCAAACCAAACTTGGCTGTGGAGCTGATTTTGACTCATAGCAACTCCCTTTTTCCAATAGGTGGATTTAAATTTTATAATAAAAGATTACTTCACTTTACACTTTTTGCTGACTTCTTATCTCCAACAAGAGAACAACCTGCTTTCATGCTTTATTCTAACTCTTACTCTCCTTTGAACTAGCTATCCATACACGCTACTTGATTTTAAAGAAAAACAAAATTAATATCTTTATAAACTTCTTTAAAAGCAAGTCCGATATGAGCTTGTTAAACAAATATAACATTAAGTTTGAGCTAAATTCTATTTTATAATAAACTTACAATTTTGTTTCTTCTATGTTTTAAATGTATTAAATAGGATTAAAACTTGCTTCGATTTCAATCATTTTATCAAATTAGTAAATTTTAAATGTCTTTCCTTAAATGACAGGAGTTATGAAGTAATAACTACTGCACATCAGTAATTATGAAGTAATAACTACTGCATACTAATTGCATCAAATAGCTCTGGTAGCATAGTGCCTAAGGCACTTGACTACTCACCAGAAGGCTGGCGGTTCAAACCCACCAGCCACTCCTCGGAAGGAAGGTTGGACAATCCTACTTCCGTAGTGATACTGCCTCGGAAACCCAAGGAGGGGTCGCTATGAGTCGGGGCCGACTCGACGGCAAACAACAACAA
>NW_006922032.1:356597-360544 GCF_000298275.1 Orycteropus afer afer | reverse complement strand
TATATATACATAAAACTAATGAAGTTCAAAGTGTATTCTAGTCACTTTTTTTGCTTATGGAAGAAAAAAGCTACATATAAATTCGAATAAGACCTATGCAGTTTTCCACCTAAAAATATTTTTTCATGAGAATTTCACAGCTGATATTTTTTGGGATAATAAAGTTAATATAAGTTCATTGTCATAAGTTTAGAAAAAATATATATATATAACTAAAATGAAAAGAATAAAAATAATCTGCAAAATCTAACATCCAAAGATGCCTCTGTTAACCATCTGATGAGTAGGAGGCTACTGTTTATTTTTATTTACTTGTTATACAAGAGAATTTACAAATGGAGAAGAGGAAACAAACCTACAACCCCAACACACAAAGCTGATTTAATCACTGTTCATCATTCAGTATTTTTTCTGCTATACTTCTTCCTAGCCATCTGCTTGTGAACATGTTATAGAGAATAGACTCGTAATACAGTATTTATATTTTTATACTTTTACACTGACAAGAATTTCCAAACACATGTCAGTTTCCACATAAAATTAGGAAAGACCTTTTAGCAGCTAATTTATCATAAGATAAATTAATCATAAAAGTAAAACAAGGGGAAGAGTGAAAGCATGGAAGTATACTTCCAATAAGATGAAATATTGCCATTTGATTTGTTAAGTGATAGTCATAATTTACAATAGCACAAATGATACTATTCAAATATGTTTCACATATTTATGTATAAAATAGAGAAGGTGAGAATGCACATTGTCAGATGAATTTTATTGAAGAATTGCTGAATCAATTGTGTTTGTGAAATATTTTACAGCCAGTTTGGATATATCAGACATTCTTTATCTATTTACCAACTTGGTAGTTTTAGGTAGCAAAGTACTTAATGTAAACATGGATGATAATGAAGGAAAAAAATTAATCTGGGATGGAAGATACAATCCTTGTATGCAGAAACTCAGTGTAGGACAAGATAAGTATTTCAGGACATATTTCATCATAAATTAGGAGGCAAATAGAATCACCAAATCCACTCTCTCTAGGAAGATGCCTTGCAACAAAGACGATTTATCCTCAGTTTGGAAAGAACTCTGTAGTTGACTCAGTCCCTGCTTCTGCTATCATCTCGATAGCTACAAGCTGAACCATGTGTCATCTCATACGAGGTATAATTAGAAGATTATGGTTGGCCAAAGGGCCATAGTGCTTTAGAATTAAAATCTGCAAATAATCTACAAATCCTTATAATTTATCTTTGAAATTACAAAGGTAGTAAGTCTAAGCAATATCTGAGAGAGAATTGAGAACTCCTGAAAAATATGAATTTAATCAGTTCTACCATTCAGGAATCTCTGCTCCTTCCATTTCAAAACAGGTTCCTGTAACCTTACTGACCATGTGCCAAAGAATTGGCCTCCCCTCATTTGTCATTCTGCTGCAGGTGCATTTCCTCAGAAGGGCCAGAGCTTAAGTATTATAATTCACAAAGAGATCGATTTCTTTTGACAGCAATGTGTTGCAGGCAAAAATTTGCATTTGCTGTGTGGTAATTTAAAAAATTCCACATATTGGAAATTTCGCATGCCCTTCCTACTTCTTTTGCTACCTTCTTTACTTGTTATTACTTGCTAAAGGGGCAGGGAGGCAGCATCTTTTGACCTCCCCTAACTACACAGGAGGAAGACAGAATCACCATCAGCAGGCCTGTTCCTATGAGGCCAGACACACCACCACCCTCCACCCTCTAGCCTTCTTATCAACTTTGACACCACCACTTCTCTGCTGGGTTGGAAAATTCGCTGCAGTGGCCACAAAGAACTCACAGATTATGGGGTTTATTAGAGTAGCGACAGATTACAGCTCAAGTACGTGCTCAGGATACAGTTCTTCAATCCGGATAGTCTTCCCTCTGTTGTGCCCTTTTACATGCCTCTCTGGCCCTTGGCCTCTCGGCCTGGCCTCTGCCTCTGTGGGCCAGGTAAGCCTCCTGCTCTGTCTGTGCCTCTTGGTTCTACTGCCGCTGTCAGCCAGGCATCTCACTCAGCTGGCAGTGAGATTCTCCCTCTGCCTCTAGGAAGGGTCATTTTAAGCCTGGCAGAGTGGCAAAACTAACCAATCCCAACATCAGAGTTCTACACTCCTGAAAGAGAGTGAACTTTCCCAGAAGATTACTTTGTGTTGCTCCAACAGAAATACCCCAGGTGGCTGACTTTAACAACGAAAAGTATAAAAGCAGCTACTCAAGTTCTTATGGCAAATTCCAACAGGGAGTTAAGTGCCTGTCTCATTATAGGAAATAATTACTACAGCTGCTCAGCCAAGTTGACAGATATTTGCATGGTCCCATTCAGTAATCCTGTGAGAATTACAAAGAGGAGCTCTGGTAGCACAGTGCCTAAGGCACTTGACTGCTAACCAGAAAGCTGGCAGTTCAAACCCACCAGCCACTCCTCAGAAGGAAGGTTGGGCAATCTACTTCCATAGTGATACTGCCTCGGAAACCCAAGGAGAGGTTGCTATGAGTAGGGTCCGACTCGACAGCACATAACAAAAACAACCACATGGCTAGAAAAGTCATGTGATGCAACTCACTTCATCACACTATTGAAAAAAAATCATTAAAACAATAGCAACAACAAAATAATATCCTCAGTTCTTTTATTACAATTTTTAATTCATAAGATTGTTCATTTTGCTTAGTGGGTGTGGTTTCAGTCCAATTTTTTTTTCTTCTTTTTTTAAATAAAATTATCTTGAAGTCAATAAAATATTTCCCAACTCAGAGTGGTGGTGACCAAGGACGGGATGGCAGGACAGGACATGGTTTATTAAAGAACAAAGCAAATAGTTATTTCATACCTAGTAAATATAAAGCAGTGTTACAGGTGCAATAGAATATAGATGTACCTCAGATGTCAAAAGTTGTACCACTTTTGGACACAAATAAGGTGACATTAGTATAAATTCTCAAATTCCTCTTGCACATACAATGCTCTCTGGACCTCAATCCTTCTGAAGAGTTGTAATATTTTAGCTGGCCTCAGAGAACCTGGTGGTCAACTGT
Source organism: Orycteropus afer afer (assembly GCF_000298275.1). Classification (NCBI taxonomy): domain Eukaryota; kingdom Metazoa; phylum Chordata; class Mammalia; order Tubulidentata; family Orycteropodidae; genus Orycteropus; species Orycteropus afer. The sequence continues at coordinate 357,479 of NW_006922032.1, read as the reverse complement.
GAGTTTCATTTTTTATTCATGCTGTTATTCATGCTCTTCCATACTACACTGGGTTTCAGCCATGTCTATCATCATCATTGTGCTGCAAGAATGCTATCCTGCTCAGAACCCATCTTCTGCTAAATTTCACAGTGAAAAAATTCTTGAATGGCCAAAGAGGTTCTTCTTTGGCCCAGTCCTGCAAATTTCCTCCTGAAACACTTCCATTTATAACCCTAACCCTATTCTTCTTGTTCTTTAAAAAAAAAACACACTTTTTATTGTGACATAGTTAAAAGTTTACAAAGCAAATTGGTTTTCCATTTAAGAGTTTGTACATGATACAACTTTGCTTGCTGAAAGTGAGGATGACTTGAGGCACTTACTGATGAAGGTTAAAGAATACAGTCTGCACTATGGATTAAGTCTCAATATAAGGAAAACAAAAATCCTCACAACTGGACCAATGAGCAGCATCACAATAAATGGAGAGAAGATTGAGGTTGTCAAGGAATTCACGTTGCTTGGTTCTACAACTGATGCCAATGAAAGCAGCGGTCAGGACATTAGACGATGTGTAGCATTGGGAAAGTCAAGCGCGAAGGAACTGTTTCAAGTGCTGAGGAGCAAGAATGTCTCTCTGAGGACAAAGGTGCGCCTGACACAAGCCATGATATTTCCAATTGCCTCATATGCATGTAAGAGCTAGATAATGAATAAGGAAGACCAAAGAAGAGTTGATGCTTTTGAGTTGTGGTGCTGGCAAAGAATGCTGAAAGTACTGTGGACTGCTAAAAGAACTAACAGATCTGTCCTGGAGGAAGTATAGCCAGAATGCTCTTTGGAAGCAAGAATGGCCAGACTTCATCTCACCTATTTTGGTTGTGTTGTAAGAAAGGACCA
>NW_006922032.1:355643-356103 GCF_000298275.1 Orycteropus afer afer | reverse complement strand
TTTGACTGAACCTTGAGCCACCAGGGTGAGTTTAGTTCCATCTTGAATGGTGACTAACAGCCATAGTATTAGGGATTCCACCAGTCTCAATTAAGCCAGTAAACTTGGTCTTTTTTATGAGTTTGAGTTTTGTTCCCCATTTTCCTCTCATGCTCACTCTACCCAGGATCTCTTATTTCATAATAGTCAGCAGTGGTAGCTGGACACTATCTAGGAAACACTTCCTTCTATTTATAACTATATACCTTTCTTAGCAGGGTCAACAAAAATAAAAAGAACAAAACAAAACCATTACATCTTTCAGTAATTCTTAGCGCTTCCCTTCATCTCATGTGCCTAAGATATACAGTTTTATTTTCTCCTTCACCTTTGAAAAGAAAAAAAAAAAGGCACATTTTACAAAGATGAATAGGTGTAAAAACCAATACTTCTTCAGTTACTTCATGAATTTTATTTATAC
>NW_006922032.1:350381-355543 GCF_000298275.1 Orycteropus afer afer | reverse complement strand
ATATATATATATATATATATATATATATATATATATTTGCTTTGGGGATAAAAATAGGAAATGATTCGTTCTGACCCAATAAGGCAAATAAGATTTGACATTGGAGAAAGCATTTAAATTGAAGCTGGAAGAATGATTGAGATTTCAAGACATTTTGAGTGGGGGAAGTGGGATGACAGGCATTCTTTTCTGAGGTTGCAATAAAAAAGACACCAAGAAGTGAAAGGACCTGTGACTTAAGATTTATAAATATTCTCTGTTTCATAAAGCTGAAGTAAAATGGTCCAATGAAATTAGATAAATTAGAGCCAGACCAATAATGAAGAATTTTCTCAGGTGAGAAATTAGCAATAATATATTAATTCTGGAGTTAATGAGTTAATGCTTCAAGTAGCAAAAGACCTCATTGGAAGTAAGATTTTTTCTGTTGTTAGGTGCTGTCCAGTAGGCTCAGACTTGTAGGGACCCTATGTACAACAGAATGAAACATTGCCCAGTCCTGCATCATCCTTACTATCATTGCTATGCTTGAACCTATTGATGCAGCCGCTGTGTCAATCCATCTCACTAAGGGCCTTCCCCCTTTTCACTGACCCTTTATTTAACAAGCATGATTTCCTTCTCCAGGGTCTGATTCCTTCTGACAACATGACCAAAGTAGGTGAGACTAACTCTGGCCATTCTTGCTTCTAACAAGCATTCTGGCTGCAAGGCTTCTAGGACAGATTTGTTCATTCTTCTGGCAGTCCATGGTATTTTGATATTCTTTGCCAATGCCTCAATACGAAAGTATCAATTCTTCTTCAATCTTCCTCATTCATTGTCCTACTTTCACACATATATGAGGGTATTGGAAATACCATGGCTTGGAGTAGGTGCACCTTAGTCTTCAAAGTGATATCTTCTTAACACTTCAAAAAAGTCTTTTGCAGAATATTTTCCCAGTTCAATAAGATGTCTGATTTTTTGACTACTGTGTATCACAGGTTGTTAATGAGTCTTCCTCAAATCCTGAAGCCACATTCTTCATATAGTCCAGCATCTCAGATTATTTGCTCAACTGTACAATAATTGAATAAGTATGGTGAAAGGAACCTTGATGCACACTCATCCTGATTTTAAACTGTGCAGTATCCCCTGGCTCTGTTCAACCAGCCACCTTTTGGTCTATGTACAGGTTCCTCATGAACACAGTTAAGTGTTCTGGAATTCCCATTCTTCACAATGTTATCCATAACTTGTTATGATCCACAAAGTTGAATACCTTTGCATAGTCAATAACAGCAAACCTCCCTCTGGTACTCTTTGCTTTCAGCCAAGATCCCTCTGATAGCAGCAACGATATCTCTTGCACCATGTCCTCTTCTGAATCCAGCTGGAATGCATGGAAGTTCCTTGTCAATATACTGCTGCAACTATTTCTGAATTATCTTCAGCAAAATTTTACTTGTATATGAAATATTGTTTGATAATTTCAGTATTCTGTAGGATCACTCTTCTTCAGAATGGGCAAAATTATCAATCTCATCCAGTCAGTTGACCAGGTAGTTGTTTTCCAAATTTCTTGGCATAAACATGTAAGTGTACCCAGTGCTGCATTAATTTGTTGAAACATCTCAATGGATATTCCATCAATTCCTGGAGCTTTGTTTTCCACCAATTCCTTCAGTGCTTCTTGAACTTCTTCCTTCCATACCATTGGTTCTTCATCATGTGCTAAGCAGTTTAACATTGACCAGTTATGTTTAATACAGTGACCTTGTGTATTCTTTCCATTTTCTTTTTGATGCTTCCTGTATCATTCAATACTTTGCCTATCGAATCCTGCAATAATGACACTCATGGCTTGAATTTTTTCTTCAGTTCTTTCGGCTTGAGAAATGCTCAGGATCTTATTCTCTTTCAGTTTTTTAACTCCAAGTCTTTGCACTTTGTATCAGTATAATAGTTTACTTTGCCTTCTTGAGTCACCTTTGAAATCTTCTTTTCAAGTGTTTATTTAATCATTTCTTCTATTTGTTTTAGAGACTATATGTTTGAGAGCAAGTTTCCACCTCTCTTCTGACATCCATTTTGGTCTTTTCTTCCTTTGCTGTGTTTTCAATGACCTTTTCTTTGTTCCCATATGATGTCCATGATATCATCCTACAACTCTTCTGGTCTTCAGTTATTGCTGTTCAATGCATTAAATCTATTCTTCAGGTGGTCTCTAAATTCAGGTGGGAAATAACAAAGGTTTATTTTGGCACTTGCAGACTTGTTTTAATTTTCTTCAGCTTCAACTTGAAATTGCGTATGAGCAATTGATGATCTGTTCCACAGTTAGCTCCTGGCATTGTTTTGACTGATGATATTGAGCTTCTCCATCAGCTCTTGCACAGATGTGGTCTACCTGATTCCTTTGTATTTCATCTGGTGAGGTTCACATGTATAGCCACCATTTATGTTGTTGAAAAAATATATTTGCATGTCACTGATCTTGCAAAATCCTATCATGCAATTTCTGGGACCATTTCTCTCCCAAAGGCCATATTTTCCAGGTACAAATGATTTTTCTTTGTTTCCAACTTTTGTATTCCAATCTCTGATATAATTGATACATCTAGATTGCATGCTTGTTCAATATCAGACTGCAGAAGTTGGCAAAAATCTTTAATTTCCTTGTTTTTGGCTTTAGTAATAGTAGTATTAACTGCTTTTCCTTTTAAGTATAGGATATTGTCCTATCACTGACTACACTGTACTTCAGTATAGATCTTGAAATATTCTTTGTGATGATGCATGTGACACCATTCCTCTTCAATTTTTCATTCCCAGAATAGTAGATTATATGGTTTTCTAATTCAAAGTGGCCAATACCAGTCCATTTCCACTCACTAATGCTAAGGAGCTCTGGTAGCATAGTGGCTAAAGCACTTGACTGCTAACCAGAAGGCTGGTGGTTCAAACCCACCAGCCACTCCTCGGAAGGAAGGTTGGGCAATCTTACTTCCATAGTGATACTGCCTCAGAAACCCAAGGAGGGGTTGCTATGAGTCGGGGCCGACTCGACGGCACATAACAACAACAACAACAACAATGCCAAGGTTATCGATCTTTATGTGTTCCATTTCATTTTGACACCTTCCAATCTTCCTAGTTTCATACTTCATACATTCCATGTTCTGACTATTAATTGATGTTTTCAGCTGTTTCTTCCCATTTTGAGTCATGCTCCATCAACCATTGAAGGTTCATAAAACCTTACTTGATCCATATCAGTAAGGTCGACTCTACTGTGAGGAGACAGCTCTTCCCTAGTCGTATGTTTAGTGCCTTCCAACCTAAGAGGCTCATCTTGTGGTACTCTATCAGACAATATTTCATAGCTATTCAAAAGGTTTTAATTGGCCATATTTTAGAGAAGTGGATGCCTCCATCTGCTGAAACATGTCCACTATACTGGTGGCATGGCTTCAAGCCTCACACTAACACAAGCCACCACAGTATGACAGATTGACAGATTTGTGGTGGTAAAAGCAAAATAAGGACAGTTAATCTCTCACATGACAAGAATGCTTAGAGATAATGTGGATAGAAGGTGTGCAAATTCTGCTTTTCATTGAAAACACGGCTTCAGTCTACTTCTTTGAAATTCTTTCCCTTTATTATTTCTAAATCACTGAGTTAATTTCAATAATCACAATCTCAATACTAAATCCTTTTTTCTTCTATGTTTTTTATTAAGAATTTTGCCTAGAAGGGGTCAGTGAAAAAGGAGAAGAACCTCAACAAGATGGATTGACACAGTGGCTGCCACGATGAGCTCAAACATGGCAACTATTATGAGGATGGCACAGGACTGGGCAGTGTTTTGTTCTGTTGTGCATTGGGTCAGTATGAGTTAGAACTGACTCAAAGGGGCCTAACAACTCAACAGATGATACAGTCAGTTTTGAACCTGAATCTACCTGAGGCAATGCGTATACATTAATCCACTGTATTCTTTCACCTATCAGAAGTTATTACAGTTCTGCTACAATGGGAAGTGTTGAGGGGGCAAAAAAGAGATGTATATACCCCCAAAGGTTATTCATATTGTAAGAAGTCAAATCTGTTACTTTTCATGTACGCATATTATCGTTAGAGTAATAGATGTAGGAATTGTAAACATGTAGACCATAAAACTTCTTCTAAAAGTAATTTTTAGTCACTGGAAACAAAACAAAACAAAAGAACTTTGCCTAGAATTTTATGCAGTAGACTTATCCTTCTGTCTCAGTGATAAAAGCCTGCAATAAGCTCATTCAAAAAATGACAACTAAAATATGGGTGGAATTACCAATTTCTAGATGAATCATGGGAGCTCTGGAGGCATAGTGCCTAAGGCATTTGACTACTAACCAGAAGACTGTTGGTTCAAATCTACCATCCACTCCTCAGAAGGAAGGTTGGACAATCTACTTCCATAATGATACAACCTCGGAGACCCAAGGAGGGGTTGCTATGAGTCAGATCCAACTCCACAGCAGTGGGTTTGGTTTGGTTTTGGTTTTACATGAATCATGTTTCCCAGACTTCCCTAAATATGAGGTCACTTGATGCCTGAAGAAAATCAAGGTTTCATTATTGAAGATGACATTGAGGAGAGGATAGATAACCAAGAAAGTATAACACAGGAATAACAAGATAATAACAAGATTAAATCTATCATTTAGACACCAAACTATGGAAATAGAGTTTAGAATAAGTTAGCATAGAGACTAGAAACACAGAGATATAACACTTAAATGCAATAAAGATGTAAAAGAGGATGGGGCTTAAACAAAGACATTGAAACAAAATAAGAAAGGACAGGGAAAGATAAGTTTCAGAAAAATTTCAAAGGAAGCAAAGATGTTATCAATGACTTCTTAGACATGAAGAATGAGAGAAAAAAATAGAGGTTTTAGGTTTGGAAATTAAAGTTTACTGAGATCATTAAATAATTTGATTAAAAAAAAAGAGAGAGAACTACAATAGGGAGAAGAGATTACTAGCAGTATAGTAATGTGATGATTTTACCTTGAGAAAATAATTGGTGAATCTATTCCATTTCATCTTGTTGTTGTTGTTGTTGTTTGCCGTCGAGTCAGCCCCGACTCATAGCGACCCCTCCTTGGGTTTCCGAGGCAGTATCACTA
>NW_006922032.1:333473-350281 GCF_000298275.1 Orycteropus afer afer | reverse complement strand
AACCTTCCTTCTGAGGAGTGGCTGGTGGGTTTGAACTGCCAGCCTTCTGGTGAGCAGTCAAGTGCCTTAGCCACTATGCTACCAGAGCTCCTCCATTTCATCTAGGTGAAGAAATTTACCAAGAGACTGTCCTGATTAATAAATTTCAAGTTCTGGCCATGACATTTTTTGTCATAAGTGAAATTCTTCTCTTTCTATATGTTGCCATTTTTCAGCACCTCTTCAAATTCACTTAAAGAAATATTTTATGGTTACTTATTTTTAGCAAAGTTTATTTTTTTCATTTATTTTCATAAGGGTTAGCATCCATATAAATAAAATTCTGATTCATTTAAATTTTAATATACAGTATGATACCTACTTTTAAAAAAGAAAAAAAAAACCTCACTAAATTAGTATAAAGAGAATGCTAGCAGTAGGAAAGAAACTTAGCTGTATCCATGATTTTAAATTCCATTTTGATTAATTAAAAACTAATCAGACCCTATATCCATAGGTTTGGAGAAAATTCTTTATAAAGAAGAAATTGTCAATGTCTTCTTTTTCCTTATTATTTTAAACATGGAAATTAATTTTGCAGAAGCACAGGATCATTGCCTATTTCACACTAGCCTTTATCAGTGCAATTAGCCAATATTCATAGTATCTTCTTACTTGAATTTATAAGCTCTCCAGTTTATCCCTAAATTTTATTATATTCCCCAATGTGTCTAGATAATAAAGGATAATGTTTTATAATTAAATAGGTTCCAATCTTAATCATGGTGAAAATGACTCATTCTTATCGGTCCTAAAGATTTATTGTGGTGATCTGCTTTCTTTCCTCCTGTTCTCTGTGGTTGCATTTATTTCTAGCCTTCATGGTCATTTCTCTTACAGCCTTTCTTCTTTATGTTGTAAAATATTATATATATATATATATGTGTGTGTGTGTGTGTGTGTGTGTGTGTGTCTGAATTAAACCAAAAACCAAACTCACTGTCATCAATCATCGAGTAGATTGAAACTCATAGTGATCCCTTTTGGGTTTGGAAGTAGATTGCCAGTCTTCCTTCTGTGGAGTGACTGGTGAGTTTGAACCACCAACTTCTGGTTAGCAGTTAAATGCCTTAGGTACTATGCAAGCAGAACTCTTGATGAATTACTAACCATAAAATAAATTTATATGTTTAAATGATCTCAATTTATCTATGTCTCTCTGCTCTATTCAATGACTTGTATGGTACAGAATGGATAGCTGGTAAAAAGCCTTTTGTTTTGTGGGAGATACAATTACTTATTGCCTCACTATTGGAAAAGAAATAACCATTTTTTTAAATATACATTGATAATGTTAATAACAACTAATTAAAGATCCAAATGTAAGATAAAATTCCTGAAAAAATTATTATCCATAATTTTTTATTAAACATAACTTTTAGATTAAAACATTTATACAACTGATTTTCTTTCCATAGCTCTATTTAAAACATTGATGCATTGTGGAAAGAGCTATAGACAATTATAGACTATGTTGTTGTTAGGTGTCGTCCAGTTGGCTCTGACTCACAGTGACTCTATGTGCAATAGAATGAAGCATTGCCCAGTCCTGTGCCAGTCTCACAATCCTTGCTATACTTGAGACCATCGTTGAAGCCACTGTGTCAATCAATCTCATTGAGGGCCTTCCCATTTTTAATTGACCCTCCACTTTACCAAGCATAATATCCTTCTCCAGGGAATGGTTCCTTCTAACAACATGACCAAAGTAGGTGAGACGAAGTCTGGCCATTCTTCCATAAAATTTGCTGATTTACATGGTTGTTCTGTGTTTATATTGGAAGAGTATACTTTTCACTTAGGAAATTCATGCTAAACTTTTTAGATGTAATCTTCAGTTGACATCCAAATGCTTCAGTAAGAAATACCACTCAAAGATGGAGAAAGCGAAAGAAGGAAGGTGGTTGGAGGGAGGGAAGACGGGAAAGCAGAAGCAAAAGTGATAAATTCACAAGTGGGGAAGCTAGATGCTGGATGACAGGAATTATTTATTTAGTATCATTTCTATAAATTTGATTTTAAAATTAATCTATAACTAAAAATCCTTGTCTCAGCTTCTCTAGCAGTCTTTTAGGTATCCTTTCAAGATCTGTAACTGGCAGCTACCTTTGCCCCATTTGTGCTTCCTTCTCTGTCTAATCTGCTCTTTTTGTAATTCAGAGGGTTTAAACCACACCTTACATGGTAATGGTCATACTCATATAACATAGAAAACTCTATTTGCAAATGGGATTAAATCCATAGCTATAGGATTTGGGATTCCAAGATATATTCTGTAGGTGGGGGAATATACACTTTGATTCATAACATTATGACCCGTAAGTTTTCATTGAAATGTTTTGATTCATAATTTACAAATAACCAAAATTTGGTAGTGTTACTCAGAATCTAAAAAATTGACACTCTGTTTTTTTACAAAAAAATCTTTTAAATGGTGAAATTGCAAGTGCTAATAAAAGTTATTTTTGCACCTATTATTTTATTTTTATTGTATAAAATTTATAATTTAATTTTGTTTTTATATTTTATATAATGTATTATAATAGAATGGATTTAGCAAGGATTTCAACTGATCCCTATGTTCTTGGAGAATTGATAGGGTGATATTACTAAGAAAGATTGATAAGAATATTGCTTTTTTTTTAACAGTTATACACAACATTTTCAACTAGGGAAGTTATTTTATATTGTATCTTAAAAGTTTTTATGGATATTTTTTCACTCTGTAACCCAAGCCTGTTTGGATTTAAAGTCTAATAAAACATAGTTTTTTTTTTTCTATAACTTCTTCTAATATATTGATTTCTTATCACTATTAACCAAATATAGATCAATATCCCCTATAAGTCTGCTTATAAAACCTCTCTTACCATTTTCATGGATGTCTATGTTCCAAATATTGAGTAAAAGGCCAGGAGGCTGCTTTGTCTTTTTAAAAGTATTGTTGTTGTTGTTGTTGTTATGTGCCGTCAAGTCAGAACTGACTCATAGCGACCCCTCCTTGGGTTTCCAAGGCAGTATCGCTACGGAAGTAGATTGCCCCATATTCCTTCTGAGGAGTGGCTGTTGGGATTGAACCACCAGCCTTCTGGTTAGCAGTCAAATGCCTTAGGCACTGTGCTCCCAGAGTGTTAATGACATTTAATCATGCTATCTTTTCTCTCCTCTCTCCCTTCCCCTTCCTTGCTCCTCTTTTTCTCCTTTTTTCCCTTCATTTCTTCTTTATTTTCATTTTCTCCCTTTTTCCTTTATTTATTCTTAAAGTTTTACTGTTACATTTTTTTTCTTTGTCATACCATTTTTCCTTTTTTAGCATGAACAGAACAAATAGAGGTATGTTTATAAGCATCAAATAAAATACAACATCTTTTTCACTGCTAATTTCTAATCCTTTCTTACACATATTTATAGATCATATTGTGCCCCCCCCCAAATATAGGTCAATTTGGCTAGGTAATGATTGTCAGTCATTTGGCTATTTTACAGTGATGTAATTTGGCAGTGATATAATGACATAATCATCTGCCTTGATGGAATTTGATGTGATCAGTCAATCAATTGTATGGGGATTAGAATGGGATGCAACACTCTTTACTCAGGTCATGGCCTGAGTATTCAGTATTAGGCCAGCTTCCCTGGGGTATGGCCTATATCATTTTTTGTCTCATAAGAGATAAAAGGGGAGAGAAGCTGGCAGAGAGGAAAGGACTTCAGTACCACCAAAAAAGAAGAGTCAGGAACAAAACACTTCCTTTGGAACCTGAGTCCTTCTGTTGATAACCTTCTGGACCCAGGGGAAGATTGATGCCAAGATAATGGCTATCTCCAAAGGAAACCAGGCCCACATATTTTGAAGGGAGACAAGAAATTTCCCTCAGAGCCAACAATGAGATAAAGCTTTTCCATAGAGCTGTTGCCTTGAATTCAGACTTCTAAACTCCTCAATTGTGAGAAAAAAAAAAAAAAAATCTGTTAAAGCCATTCATTTTTAGTATTTCTGTCATAATGACACTAAATAAGTATGACATACATGTATGGGCACATATATATATATATATATGTCTTTGTGGCCCTAGTGGGCTAGTGGTTGAGCTCTGGGTTTGTAATGGAAAGGTGGGTGGGCCCATGACCTGCTCTTAGGGAGAAAGATATGGTAGTCTTTCCATCAAGATTACAGCTTTGGAAAAATTATGAGTTCTTCTATTCTGTCTTATAGGGTCACTATGAGTCAAAATCAACTGATGGCAATGGGTTTGGTTTGGGTTTGATCTTGGTATTCAACGAAATAGACATTGAGTTTTATTTCTTCCAAAAGATTTCCTACAAATTATTTATTTTCACCATATCTTAGTTTCTATTATTTCAGAATAGAGTTAATTAAATCTGTATCTCTTTCACAAAATGGTTTTGCATATTGTTTTAATGATTTTAAATTTGTAGAAATATAGTCAGTTTTGGTTGTGCACAGAAGCATCACCTTATTGGTTAGCTATATCTTGACTATATAAATTAATAAGATTGGGAACACAATATTGGAAATCACAGGTCCCAGGTATTTGATAATTCCTTTAACTGTCAAGAAGCCAAGTTTTCAAAAGGTCTCCAACACTTCACAGCCAAGTTCATTAATGTTCTATGTACTCATGAGGTTTTTCTCCCATTAAATTGCCAATTAATGGAAATGATGCACAGTAAGCTCACCATGCCCAAGATCTGATTAGGTGTCTCACTTTTACTATCTAATTTACAAGGAACTATAATAACTAAATGTTTCACTAACCAAGTAAATAATTTAAATATATAAAGAATATCATGATGTAGTGAATGACTTTTTTACCTTGACACTATTCTAATATATTTTATTTTAAGTTTTTCTTTTTCTTTTTTTTTTGATTAGGTATAAGATTGACTGAAGCATATTATAACATGGAAGTATAACATGCCATTTGTGCTAAAATCCCAAGTGGTCCTACTTTTTTTTTTTTTTTAACTATTAAATCAATATTGTATAAAGCAATAATCTTCAAATTGAAAAGTATTTGGGAGAAGGGGTGACATGTATAAATACTATACAAGAAATTCTTTCATTAATTATTTATTTGAAAACCCACTTGTTGTGTAGGGAAGACCATAGAGCAAATGTCCAGGAATGCAGATAAAATATACTTTGGGATTGTGTACAATTATGTGGGGAAAGATTCTGTTGTTAGTTGCTATTGTGTCAGCTCAGGCATGTAGCATCCTTAGAAATAAATATTGCCCAATCTTGTACCATCTTCACAATTTTTGATGCATTACAGTCATTATTCCAGCCACTGGACCTGTCCATCTCATGGGAAGACATTAGTTAAAAAGATAAGAAATGCAGATAAAAGAGACTTTGAGACTAAATATAACTATTCATGGAAATGATCCTAGCACTATTTATTAATTGTCTATTAATTGATCACTGTGCTAAATGCTTTCCTCAGAACAACCATTTGAGGAAGATTTATTCTCCTTAATTTGTAGAGGGAAATTAGATTGAGACGCTTAAAGTTATTTATTTTTTTCTAAGTGCTCTGCCTGAAATTTGCATTTTTCTTTTTGTATGTATAGAGCAAAAAGAGAAAGAAAGCAAAAGGTAGCAGGATCCAGAGAAGTGTGTAAAGATATTCATTTTAGTGGAATTCTTAGCTGGAATGTAATGTTGGAGTTCTGAAGTATTCTGATTAATACAGCTTAACTGAATACCTTTCCCAAAAAAATACATAGATAAGATCACAAAAGTTGGAGGTAATATTTCAGAGCAAAATTTATAAGTGCAATCTACAAAATTCCAAACCAAACTCTGGTTGTGTAGTGCCTAAACCATTTAACTGTTAACCAGAAGTCTGTTGGTTCAAACCCACCAGCCACTCCTCCTAAGGAAGATTGGGCAATCTACTTCCGTAGAAATAATGGCTTGGAAAACCAAGGAGTGGTCACTATGAGTCAGATCTGACTACATGGCAGTGAGTTTGGTTTGATTATCTAGAAAACTAAAGTTAGGAAAAGATGTTCAACTAGACATTTACCTAATACAGATTTATAGAGGACAAAAAGTCAGTGATTAAAACTAGGGGCAATACGGATTGATTCTGAAACACTTTTGTATATATTTGCCAGCTACTGTTTTTCAGATGATTCATGGAGACTAATTTCCTTTACAGATTGTTATTTTATAAAAGGAGAAGGAAAAAGAAAAGTCTTCTTCATGAGAAAATGTTAGCTAAGGAGAAATTGCTTGGACACTGGGAATAAGTAAAATATTTCTTGCTGAATTTTGTTAAAATGAGATGACTCTTTTCAAATAATTCCTGAATGTATGCACAGAAATAATGAAAAATTATTCCACTGGTATGGTGTTTTATTCCAAATGACTAAATCATGAATATTTTATGTTAAAATATTGTTTTTTATTTAAATGTTGGCCTTTTTCATATTAGACAAATTATTTTCTCTATACTACATCATTGATATTTGAGAATATTATTTAATTATGAGGAAGAATAATAAAGAAGCATGATATAAAAATGAATTTAAATCATTTTGGAGTCATTTAATAGTATGCAAACTATATTAAAATACTCATTATATTTTACTCTTAAAATAGTAATTAATGACTAACATTATTTGATAATGACTTTTTAAAACTCCAGTAATAAAATAGCCTTTCTAGTTTTTAAAATTTCAGATGTTATGTCTGATTAAGGAGTCTCAGGGTGGTGTAAATGGTTAAGTGCTTGGCTATTAACAAAAGGATTGGTGGTTTGAATCCACCCAGAGGCAGGATCTGTGTCTGCAAGATCATATTCATTGAAAATCTTATGAAGCACAGTTCAAACACATGAGGTCACCATTAGTTGGAACTGATTGACAGCAACTCTTTTTTTCCCCCTTTATCTATTAGTCTATAGTGTTGATATTATAATATTTTTACATTTCTCTGGTTTGAATTTATCTTTAAAAATTATACAACAAAGTATTTATCTTTTGGAATTCAAAAAGTAATGTTTGATTAAATAGAGAATTCTGAACATTCCATTAAATCTGCTCTTGCCTACCAGTGAAAAGTGATTATTTAATTGGATTGACATAAATTATGGCAAGAAGAGGTAGGAGCTGCATACCATGTTTTAACACTGATAAGCAGGATGCATTTCCTCATGATGTTTTAATATAACCTGTTATTGAGGAAGCCATCTAATTAAATTCTATTTTAGTCCCTCAGACAAGCACAAAAGGAAAATCAGAAAATCTATTATACAATAGTTAAATATATTATGGTAAACATAACATCCATCAGGAGAGACAAAATAGGGCAATTAAAAGATTTTTTTTTCAAATGTAGTTGAAAGAATATTTTAAGATTTTATAGCTCCAGCATTCAGAACACTTTCAAATACAACTACTCTACTCTTTAATGTGTACAGTTTCCTAATACTGCCTATATGTTTTGTTTAGAAGAGACAGTTTATTTGAAGATGTAAACAGTATTTTTACCTATACTTCAAGGCTGTTTTAATGGGAGACTTTATTCTTAAGGCAACTAGAGTGATATTAGCAAATTGAAAGGGCTCCTATAATTCCTTTTACCTTTTAATACAATTTATGATAGTCCAACATATTCAGCAAATAAATATTTTCCATAACTGTTCTGGTTACCTAGTGCCGCTCTGACAAAAAGAATACTACAAATGGGATGGCCTTAACAAACAGGAGTTTATTCTCTTCCAGTTTGGAGACTTTAAGTCCAAGTTCAAAGTGCCAGGCTCTACGGGCTGGGTGGAAGCCCCTCAACCTTGGGGTCCAGCTCTGCCTCCTGCTCCTGGCCCACTGGAGCTAAAGGCATTTCTTCACTCAGACAGCTGCTGGCTGCTGAGGCTGAGAAGCCCCAAGGTTGACAAATAAAAAGGCATAGTCCTAATGTTACCAAACTACAAGGCAGGCCATTAATTTAAGTCCATTGTAAGTCCCAAGGTTGGCAGAGCATGGCAGGCTACTGAACAATGACAAGGCTACATGCAGGGTCGAAGCGTGCCTTAGGCAAGAGATCATTCCCAAAGCTGCTTCTTATATATGGGAAGCAGATCCCGCATACCCAAAGCAGCTACTCAGCTGCTTGTGGTAGATTCCACCATGGAGTTCATTGCCAATCTCATCATGGGGAACAACTACCACCAGCTGCCCAGCAACTCAAACAGGTCCAGCCAAGTTGACACACAAATGTAACCACCACAACAACCATAGAGATAAGTCTTACACCAGTGATGGGAAACTGTCTTTGAGGCAGCCTAGTCCATTTTTATATCACTTTTATTGCTGTAAAGTTCTGTCTTCAATTGATACTCATTTATTCATTGAGTAAAGAGAATCATTGAGCTGCTAAGATATAACAGACACAGTTCCTGGAGCAACTCTCCTTCTTTTACCTAGTTTCTTTAAAACCTACTAAAGGGCAGGCATTGTCACATTGTCATAAATAAATGAAAATAATATAAAAAGTAAACAAAACCCCACTGCCATCGAGTGAGATCCAACTCGTAGTTAGATCTTGGGTTTCTGAGGCGGTATCACTACAGAAGTAGATTGCATAACCTTCCTTCTGAGGAGTGGCTGGTGGGTTTGAATCACCAGCCTTCTGGTTAGCAGTCAAATGCCTTAGGCAGTATGCCACCAGAGCTCCTAAAAAGTAACAAGTGAACAAAAAGATATATATCTAGAGAGGGAGAGAGAGAGAGAGAAAGAGTAAAAGAATTGTCAGGTGTTGTCAAGTCCATTTCAACTCACAGTGACTTCATGTGACACACTAGAACTGTCCCATAGAGCTTTTTTTTGGCTATAACTGTTATGAGAACAGATTGCCTGCCAGCTCCTGTGGACCCACTGAGTGGGTTTGAGCTACAAGTTTTCTCTAAGCAACCAAGTACATAAGTTCTTGTGCCATGCATATGTGTGTGTGTGTGTTTATGTATATCTATATGATGTACATAAGGAGCTCTGGTAGCGCAGTGGCTAAGGCATTTGACTGCTAACCAGAAAGTTGGGAATTCAAACCCACCAGCTTCTCTGCAGGAGAAAGATAGGACAATCTATTTCTTTAAAGACTTACCACCTTGGAAAGCCAATGGGGGTCACTGTGAGTCAGAATCAAATTCATGGCAGTGGGATTGGTTTGTTTGTTTTTATGTGATGTACATATATATATATATATATATATATATATATATATATATATATATATATATATATATATGATACTGATATATATGATAGTGATATATTGATAATTGCTATTGGAATTAACTTAACTGCAACCAACAATGCTAATATGTATTAGGCACAGTGCTAAGAGCTCATTTAATTTAACTGTCAAAGATACATACTAATACAATCGCCATTTTTCAGACAAGAAAATAGGGACAGAGAGAGGTATATAATCAAAAAGTGCAAAATCATTACTTATTAAGCAGCAAAGCCAGGATTGCAATCCAGAAGTTTGTCCCATAACCTATGTTTATTGTTTTGTGATACAAGTTGTCATTGGCTTTTATGGCATAAAAGAATTCTAAAACCTAGAGGCTTAAAACAATGTATGGCATCTTATAATTTTGAATGATGCTCATGGTAAATTTGCAGTATCTGCTAGATATTCTCATGGCTTATCTGTCAGTTGGTTTTATTGTGGTGTCTAGCATGTTGGTATGATGCTGAAAGCTATGTCACTAGTATTTTACATATTAGCAGGGAAACCCATTTTTGACAGATTTCAGTAGAGTTTCCAAACTAAGACAGCCTCAGAAGGAGGACCTGTTCATCTAAATCTGAAAAAAAAATGGCCATATAAAGCTTATGAATAGCAGTGAAACATGGATACAGTACAGAAAGGTAAGCCCTTTAGAATGGAAAGTAGCCAAAATATGAATGGGAAAGATATGTCTCCTCAAAGTAGAGCTGATCTTAATGAAGTAAAACCTTTTAGACCTTCACTTAAGGAAGTAACATGACTCAAACTGAGAAGAAATAGCTGCAAACATCCATAGATAATTGGAACATGGAATGCATGAATATGAATCTACAAAATGTGAATGTTGAAAACAAAGAACAAGGGTCAGTTGTTGGAAAACATGACCTTGGTGACAGAAATGCATTAAGATCATATGACAGAATTTTGCAAGACCAATGATTTGTTCATTCCAAATACATTTTTTCAAAACCTAAATGATGACTATAGTCATGGATGTTACCAGATTGAATGCATAGGAATCAAATCAACTAAGTCTGTGGAATGAGACAGTGGAGAAGTTAAAATATCATCAGTCAGAACAAAGCCAAAGGACCATTGCAAACCAGGCCATTTAATATCATATGGAAGTTCAAAGTGAAGCTGAGGAAAATTAAAACACATCCACAAGAGCCAAAATATGACCTTTAGTATATCTTACTTGAGTTTTGAGATGATCTCAATAATCGATTTGGCACATTGAACACTAGTGATTGACGACCAGATGAGTCGAGGAATGACTGCCAGGTTATGATAAATGAGGAAACTAAAAGGTCATTTTTAGTTTCCTCATTTATAATATACTTTTGTTCTTTTTATTATTATTCTTCATTCTTCCCTTCCCAGGTTCTAGTTTTCAGCTTTTTTTCTCTTCCCTGTTCCTGGTTGCAATTTTTTTCCTTTCTTGTGGTTAACCCTGTCCCTTGTTTTTCTTATTGCATTTTTTCCTCATTTTTTTCTTCATTATTCTCCTTCTCTACTTTTCTTCTCCTATTTCCCTCTCCCCAGATATTGTGAGGTTATTTTGTTTTTTTTTTCCCACTTTTTCTTCTTTTGGTTACTGTTCCTATGTGATTACATGGTGTGTTTTTTGTCCATTTGCTTTTCCTTTTTTGGTGGTTATTCAATTGTTATTTTTGTCTAACTGAGTGTGAAACAGCAACAGTCCCCGTACGACACAACACAACTATACCCCCACCTCCTGCAGCTTCACTTACTGAGTGAGAACCACCACTTCCTTCTCCAACAATGGGCCAATGATAAACAACCACCAAGAAGAGCGTGACTCACCTTTAGCTGTTCTTCACAAATAGTTAACAGATATCTAAATACAACAAAATCACAATGTTTTGGAGACAACAGACCATCATAATCCACACAAAGAGGCAAGATAAAACAGGAGAAACAAGGGAGCATGATACAGACCCAGAACACATCTCTGAGGAAGAAGCAGCATTGAAAATCTCTGATGAGGAAATCAAAAGAATTATATTTAGGTATCTTTAAAGGATTGAAAGACAGATCAAAGTAAACACAAACAATACCCTGGAAGAATTTTGGAAGAAAATACAAAGGAAAATGACAAAATAAATGAAAAATTAGAAAAGATTCTAAATCTAGAGATAGAAATCCAGAAGATTAATACTAAATTGTAAAAATAGATAACATATTGGAAAGGCAAAGGAGTAGAATTGATGCAATGGAAGACAGAATTAATGAGATTGGAGACAAATTCCTGAATACTTCCTTAGAAAGGGATCAATCAGAAAAAAAGATCAAAGCGAAATGAGGAAACCCTAAGGTTCATGTGGGATACCATCAAAAGGAATAACCTACATGTCATTGGAATTCCAGAACAGGAAGAGAAAAATAAAACCACTGAGAAAATTGTTCAAGATTTGTTAGAAGAGAACTTCCCTGATATGATGAAAGATGAGAATATATCCGCTCAGGAAGTCCAAAGAACCCCAGACAGGATAGATCCCAAAAGAAAATCACAAAGACATATCATTATCAAACTTATCAAAACCAAAGACAAGGAAAGAATCCTGAAAGCAGCATGGGAAAAACAAAAAGTTACTTACAAAGGACAACCAATAAGAATAAGCTCTCATTTCTCAGCAGAAACCATACAAGCAAGAAGGCAATGGGATGGTGGTTATAAAACCCTGAAAGATAAAAAATTTTCAACCAAAAATTATGTATCTGGCAAAATTGTTCATCAAATATGATGGTGAAATTAGAAGATTTCCAGATAAGCAGAAACTAAGGGAATTAGTTAAAACCACACCAACCTTAAAAGAGATACTAGAGGGAGTCCTTTGAACAGAGAACCAAAAATAGCAAACAACAATTGACCATTAATACTCAAGATGACATAATCCAGAAACCACAGTTATGGACATATCCAAAGTAAAATAAGTTTCCAAGATTCTAAACAGGGAACCAGACACATCAATTGGCAAGTGAGGACAACTAAAAACCAAAAAGAGGGAAAATACTGTGTGGTTACAGAACTTCTAAACAGTGAGTGTGGTGTAGTAAATTACTTAGTGTGGCTTTTCTACCCATAAGCCTTTGTAAACTCCAAGGTGGGATTTGCTATGAGCAACTGAGGAGTTCCTGATTGCTAAAGTTGTCCACCTGGAGTATTTCTGTTGGGAGTGGCTCAAAACAATGTTCTGGGAGGTTCCCACTCTCTCTTAGGTGATTAGAGTTCTGATGCTATGATTGGCTAGGTTGGCCACTCTGCCAGGCTCAAAAGGAGGCCTCCTCGAGGCAGAAATCTCTCTCTGACTGCTGGTTGAGGAAGACGTGCTGCTGAAAGAGACACATGCTCCTGAAAGAGATGCAAGAGACACGCATTGCTGAGTGAGACACCAAGGGACATGCACTGCTTGGAGAGAGACTGTGAGAGACTGTTGGCTGAGGGACAGTGGACTGGGAGAGAGACTGAGCATTTTTCCTAAACTTGAATTGTAGCCTGGTTCTTCCTTAATAAACCCCATAATCTGTGAGTTCTGTGTGACCACTGCAGTGAATTATCGAACCCAGGAGAGAGGTGGTGTGTGCTTTGGGAGGAATGGTTGGGGAAAGGTCTGGAGGGAGGCAGCATGTCTGGCCTTGCAGGAATAGGCTTTGGGTTATCTATGGTAACACTGTCTTCCTTTTGTGGGGTTAGAGGAGGTCAGAACATGTGGCCTCGTTGTCCTTTTCACAGTGAGGAAGTCAAGAGAGTTGCAAGATAGAATGAACAGTTCTAAACTTAGGGAGAAAATTATAAATCATAGAGTGACCTCAAAGAAAAATGATAACTCTTCACATCACAATAAAAAAGAGGAGAAGCACAAATATTCAGCATATACTAAAACAACAGCAACAAAGGAAATGATAACATGTTTCATAAATATAATGAGCTCAGCACAGAAAATAATATGGAACAAAGAAACCAGGGACACCATGAAAAAATTCATAACAAAATGACAGTAACCAATTCATACTTGTCAATAATTACACTGAATGTTAATGGATTAAATACACAACTCAAAAGATGGATAGTTGCAGATTGGAAAAGAAAACAAAACCCATCAACACGCTGCCTACAAGAGACAGACCTTAGAGACAAAGACAAAATTAGACTAAAAATCAAAGGTTGGAAAAAGATATATCAAGCAAATGGCAGCCAAAAAAGAGCAGAAGTGGCAATATTAATTTCTGATCAAATAGACTTTAAGACAAAAACCACCATACGAGACAAGGAAGGACATTACATAATGATTAAAGGATCAATTGAACAAGAAGATATAAACATAATAAATATCTATGGCCCAATGAAAGAGCCCAAAATACATAAATCAGACTTGAAAAGAGTTGAAAAGGCAAATAGATGACTCCACAGTAATAGTAGGAGACTTTAATACACGATTTTCAATGAAAGATAGAACAACTGGAGAGAAACTCAACAAAGATGCTAAAGAACTAAACAATGCAATCCACCAACTTGTCCTTATAGACATCTGTAGAGCACTTCCCCCAACAACAGCAGAATATACATTCTTTTCCAGTGCACATGGAACATTTTCCATTGTAGACCATATGTAAGGCCATAAAGCATGTCTCAATAACTTTAAAAACATTGAAATACTGCAAAGCATCTTCTCAGATAACAATGCTATCAAATTAGAAATCAACAATAGGAAGAACAACAGAAAAATTATAAACACAAGGAAACTGAACAACATCCTCCTTAAGAAAGGCTGGGTAAGAAAAAAATTAAAAGTTGAAATTCAAAAATTCCTTGAATCAAATGAGAATGAAGCATAGCAACTGACAGCTTTGAGACACAGAAAAAGCAGTGACCAGAGGCCAATTTATAGCAATAAATGTACACATCAAAAAAGAACACAAAGCCAAAATCAACACTATAAACCAACATCTCCAACAATTAGAAAAAGAACAGCAAGAAAAGCCTACAGTCACCAGAAGAAAGGAAATAATTAAGATTTGAGCAGAAATCAATGAAACAGAAAATAGAAAGACAATAGAAAAAATCAACAAGACCAGAAGTTGGTTTTTTGAAAAGACTAATAAAATTGAGAAACCACTGGCAAATTTAACAAAGGAAAAGAGAGAGAGAATACAAATAACATGAATAAGACCTGAAATGGGTGACATCACAACAGAACCAACTGAAATAAAAAGGTTAATATCAGGATACTGTGAGGAATTGTACTCCAACAAATTTGAAAATCTTGAAGAAATGAACAGATTTCTAGAAACACACCATTTACCTAAACTACCACAGACTGGGGAGCTCTGGTAGTGTAGTGCCTAAGGCACTTGACTGCTAACCAGAAGGCTGGTGGTTCAAACCCACCAGCCACTCCTCGGAACGAAGATGAGGCAATCTACTTCCGTAGTGATACTGCCTCAGAAATCCAAGGAGGGGTCGCTATGAGTTGGGTCTGACTTGACAGCACATAACAATAACAACAAACAACACAGACTGATGTGGAAAAGTTGAACAGATTCATAACAAAAGAAGAAATTGAACAAGTCATAGAAAAATTACCAACAAAAAAAAAAGTTCTGGTCCAGATGGTTTCACCGGAGAATTCTACCAAACAGTCAGAAAAGAAGAGACACCAATCCTACTCAAACTATTCCAAAATGGAAAAGGATGGAGTCATCCCTAACTCATTTTATGAAGCAAGCATAATCTTGATACCAAAATCAGGCAAAGACATCACTCAAAAGGAAAACTATAGACCAATATCCCTCATGAATATAGATGCAAAAATCTTCAACAAAATCCTAGCCAATAGACTCCAACAACATATCAAAAAAATAATATATCATGACCAAGTGGGGTTCATATCAGGTACTCAAGGATGCTTCAACATTAGAAAAACAATCAACGTCATCCACCACATAAATAAAACCGAGGAGAAGAACCACATGATCATATCAATTGGTGCAGAAAAGGCATTTGATAAAATCCAACACCCATTCCTGATCAAAACTCTCAGCAAAATAGGAATAGAAGGGACATTCCTCAACATAATAAAGGGCATCTATGCAAAACCAACAGCCAACATTATTCTCAATGGAGAGAGACTGAAACTATTCCCCTTGTGAACAGGAACCAAACAAGTATGCCCTCTATCACCACTTCTATTTGACATCATACTGGAAGTCCTAGCCAGGACCATAAGGCAAGAAAGGGAAATCAAAGGCATCCAAATTGGTAAGAAAGAAGTCAAACTATCCGCATTTGCTGATGATATAATCCTATACCTGGAAAACTCAAGAGAATTAATCAAAAATCTACTGGAAACTAATTGAGAGATTTAGCATTGTGGCAGGATACAAGATCAACATCCAAAAATTAGTTGAAGTCCTTCACAACATCAAAGAGATTGCTGAAACAGAAATAAGGAAATCAATACCATTTACAATAGCTATCAAAAAAATAAAATACTGGGGAATAAATCTTACTAGGGACACAAAAGACCTAAAGAAAAGTATAAAAGACTACTTCAAGAAACCATAAGGGATCTACATAAATGGAAGTACATACTATGCTTGTAGATAGGAAGATTGAACATTGTGAAAATGTCAATTCTACCCAAAACAACCTATACATTCAATGCAATCCCAATCCAGATCCCATCAACATTTTTTAAGGATGTGGAAAAACCAATCGCTAACTTCATGTGGAAAGTTAAGAGACCTTGGGTAAGAAAAACACTACTGAAGAAGAAGAACAAAGTAGGAGGTCTCACACTGCTGGATTTAAAACGTGCTATATAGCCACAGTAGTCAAAACTTCCTGATACTGGTTTAATGACAGATACATAGACCAATGGAATAGAATTGAGAATCCAGAAATAGATCTATCGATATATAGTCAGCTGATCTTTGACAAAGGGCCAAATTCCATTAAATGGAGAAGAGAATAGTTGTATAATAAATTGTGCTGGCAAAACTAGATATCCATTTGCAGAAAAATGAAACAAGATCTGTACCTCACACCATATACAAAAACTAACTCCAGGTGGATCGAAGACTTAAATGTGAAACCTAAAACTATAAAATTCTTCAAGGAAAAACTAAGGACAAATTTGTCATTGTTGTTGTTATTTGCCATCTCGTTGGACCCAACTCGTAGCGACCCCTTCTTGGGTTTCTGAGGCAGTATCACTATGGAAGTAGATTGTCCAAACTTCCTTCTGAGGAGTGGTTGATGGGTTTAAACCACCAGCCTTCTGGTTAGCAGTCAAGTGCCTTAGGCACTATGCTACCAGAACTCCACAGGGGCAAATATGTTGTTGTTGTTGTTATATGCCATTGAGTCAGACCCCACTCATAGTGACCCCTCCTTGGGTTTCTGAGGCAGTATCACTACAGAAGTAGATTGCCTCATCTTCCTTCTGAGAAGTGGCTGGTGGGTTTGAACCGCCAG
>NW_006922032.1:308019-330797 GCF_000298275.1 Orycteropus afer afer | reverse complement strand
CAAAAGAGTCAAAAGAGAACCTACAATTGGGAAAAAAATATTTGGCAATGACATATCTGACAAGATAGTTATCTCTAGAGTTTATAAAAAATTTCAGCACCTCAATAACAAAAAGACAAAGAATCCAATTAAAAATGGGCAGAAGACATGAATAGACACTTCACCAAGGATGATATTAAGGCAGCCAACAAGGATATGAAGAAATGCTCACAATCTTTAGCCATTGTTGTGTGTTGTTGTTTGCACGGGTGTGGGATCAGATTCATATCAACCCCTCCTTGGTTTTCTGGGTGGTAGAGAGATGCATATTAAAACAAAAATGAGATACCATCTTGCCCTAGCACTAGTAGCAGAGTTCAACAAGAGATAAAATAACAAATGCTGGAGAGGATATGGAGAGATTGAGAATCTCATACTTTGCTAGTGAGACTGTAAAATGGTACAACCATTGTGGAAAGCAATATGGCAATTCTGTAAAATGTTGGAATTAGAAATACCAATTGATCCAGCCATACTGGGAGCTCTGGTAGCATAGTGCCTAAGGTACTTGACTGCTAACCAGAAGACTAGCTGTCCAAATTCACCAGCCACTCCTCAGAAAGAGGGTTGGGCAATCTACTTCCATAGTGATACTGCCTCGGAAACCCAAGGAGGGGTCGCTATGAGTTGGGGCTGACTCAATTGCACATAACAACATAACAACAACAACATCCTTAAGAAGTGAGAGACATGATAAGAACAGATATATACACACCCCATGTTCATTGCAGCACTATTTACAGTAGCAAAAAGATGGAAACAACCTAGGTGTCCATCAACCGAGGAAAGGATACCCAAACTATGGTACACACACACAATGGAATACTATGCATCCCTAAAGAATAATGTAGACTCTGCTAAACATCGCATAATGTGGATGAACTTGGAGGACATCATGCTGAGCGAAATAAGTCAATCACTGAAGGGCAAATATTGTGTTGTTGTTGTTATGTGCTGTCAAGTTGGACCCGACTCATAGCGACCCCTTCTTGGGTTTCCAAGGCAGTATCACTATGGAAGTAGATTGCCCCATCTTCCAATGAGTGGCTGGTGGGTTTGAACCACCAGCCTTCTTGTTAGCAGTTGTGTTAAACTCAGTTCTCTAGAGAAACAAAACCATTAAAGGTTATATATATGTATATATAGAGAAATTTATCTTAGGAAAATGGCTCACACACTTATAAAAGCTAGCAAGTCCAAAGTTCCTGGATCAAACGTCAAGCTGGAGGCTTTTCCTGACTCTTGCAGCTGTAGGGCCTGAGGAGCTCAAGGCTGGCAGGCTGGCTGTTGACTCCAACGAATGACAAATCCAAGATCTCCAGGCCGAATGGTGGATTGTTCACTCATGGACAGTTGTAGACAGCACAACAGAATCCCAATCCACAGAAGAATGTCTCCTCTCCCAGGATGTCCACAGATATACTGGAAGCAGGCCACACCCCTAGGGAAACTCCCTTTCAACAGATTGGCTGCTCAAAACATAATCATCTGATCCCATCATGGGAACAACCACACCACAACAGCTCAAACCACACAGAATTGTGGTCCCGCCAAGTTGACACACAGCTCCAACTATCACAGTCCACCCCTTGTCAACTTTGCAGTTGTACACATCTTCTTAACCACATATAATCTAGTGCTGATCTGACAAGAAATATACCACAAATGTGATGGCCTTAACAAATAGGAGTTTATTTTTACAATTTGGAGGCTTTAAGTCCAAGTTCAAAGTGCCAGGCTCTACAGGCTCGGTGAAATCCCCTCAACCTTAGGGTCCAGCTCTGCCTCCTGCTCCCGGCCCACTGGAGTTAGAGGCATTTCTTCACTCAGACAGCTGCTAGCTGCTGAGGCTGAGAAGCTCCAAGTTTTGACAAGTCAAAAGGCACAGTCCCGATGTCATCAAACCACAAGGCAGGCCATTAACTTAAGTCCATTGTAAGTCCCAAGGTCAGCAGAGCTAGCAGACTGCTGAGCAATGACACGGCTACATGCAGGGTCCAAGCCTGCCATAGGCTAGGGACCATTCTCAAAGCTTCTCATATATAAGAAGTAGTCCACATCCCAAAGGCAGCTCCTCAGCTGCTTGTGGTAGATCCCACCATGGAGTTAATTGCCAGTCTCCTCATGGGGATGAATTACCACCAGCTGCCCAGCCACTCAACCAGGCCCAGCCAAGTCGATACATGTGGTAGTTGGAGCTGTATGTCAACTTGGCTGGACCCCAGTTCTGTGTGGTTGTTCCCATGATAGGATCGGATGACTGTGTTCTGAGTGGCCAATCTGCCAAGGGGAGTTTCCCTAGGGGTGTGGCCTGTTTCCAGGATATCCAGGGACATCCTGGGAAGAAAGATATTCTTCTATGGATCAGGACTCCGGTGTGCTACCTACAAACTTCTGTGAATGAGCAGCCCACCGTTTGGCCTGGAGATTTGGATTCGCCTTTCATTGGTGTCAACAGCCAATGGACTGCCTGCCAGCATTGAGCTTCTTGGCCCCCTGCAGTTGCGGAAGCTAAGTCTGCCTCCAGCCTGACGTTTCCTCCAGGGACTTTGGATTTGCCAGCTTCTATATGTTTGTGAGCCATTTTCCTAAGATAAATTTCTCTCTCTCTTTATATATACATAAGCTTTGCTGGTTTTTGTTTCTCTAGAGAACCCAGTCTAACACAACACACAACATAACCACCAAAGCAGTCAAGTGCTTTTAGTCCATTATTGTAAAAATAAAGGAAAAGTTTATATTTGGAAAGAAATTTTCTTTGTTGGTTACTTGGGGTGGGAGGGGAGGGGAGGGAACACTGTTAGATAGGTAAAGTTAAGTATTGATTTGGGTAAAGAGAAGGGCAATGTACCAAATGTGAGTGATCAATATGGTAATATTGAGGAAGAAAAAGACATAGAGAGGTCCATAGGAGGTACAGACAACAAAGATGAACCCTTTTGCACATACAGTGCTGCATTGTCAGTGAAGGCAAACATGAATATACAGGTGGCTTGATGGGTGGACAGGCTGAACTAGTAGGTCTGTCTATGAAGCAGGAAGTGTACCCAAGACCATGTACAGGGTTGGCAGACAATGGTTCTACAAGTGTATTTGTATGTTCTGTAAGAATTCCCAGGTGTATAGTAGAGCTGACCAGGGACAAAGTTGTAGTCACTTGGGAATAGCCAGCAACCCAGAGGGTATAGTTGAACCTGTGGGCTCAGGACAATAGTCTCAGGGGACATCAAACTCAATTGGCATAACATACCACACAAAGCATTGTTCTACCTCCTACTTTGGCCAGTAGAGACTGGGATCTTAAAGGCTTGCAAGTAGCCATCTAGAGGCAACAATGGGTGTCTCCTCGTCCAGAGCAAAGAAGAGTAAAGAAAAACAAAGATTCATGGAAACATTTAGTCCTAGCAACTGGTACACCATCTTATCTGCAACCTATATGATTATGAGACCAGAAGAACTAGATGATGCCTGGCTATCACTGTCAACCACTTGGAGGGGGATCTATGTAGGAGATCCTGGAGAGAGACTGAGAACAATGTAGAAGAAAATTCAGAATCGTTTGGAAAGAATAAAAAGGGGACGGGGTTACCAGGTTTGCTGGTCTGAGAGAGCCCGGTGGAGCCATTGAGGCTATGGCCCCTAGCTTCCCTTCAGGTTTGGAATTGAACCAACACCTGTGTCTTTCAGCCAAACAAAAGACAGGCATATGAGTTGAACATTTACTTGAGGTAGATACAATCCTTGGAGAGAACAATCAAGGGAGAAAAAAGGGCTGTTTATGCACAGGGAGACAGCTCAGGGGGCAGGAGTGCATGGAGGGATGGACACAGGGAAAAGGTAACTATCGGGAGGAAGTGGGAGGGGAGCTGTTGCATTGTGGTAAATTGTAGTCAATGTCATGAGACAAAATGTATGTGAACTGCTGTACAGAAAGTGAATTTCCTCTGTAAATATTTACTCAAATCACAATAAAAAAGAAAAGAAAATGAAAATCCTCACAACTGAATCAATTAGCAGCATCACAATAAATGGAGAAAAGATTGAAGTTGTAAAATATTTCACACTACTTGGATTAATAATCAACAACAGTGGAGACAGCAGTTAAGAGAATAGATATTGTATTGCACTGGGCAAATCTCTTGCAAAAGACCTCTTTAAAGTGCTAAAGTCAAAGATGTCTCTTTGAAGTCTTAAGTGAACCCAACCCAAGCCCTGGTATTTTCAATCACCTCTTATGCATGTGAAAACTAGACAATGAATAAGGAAGACAGGTGCTTTTGAGCTGTGGTGTTGACAAAGAATATTGAATGTATGTCTGATGATTTGGGAATCATTGGACTACCAGAAGAAGAAACAAATCTGTCCTGGAATAAGTGCAGCTGGAATGCTCCTTGGAAGTGAGAATGGCCAGACTGTCTTACCTACTATGTTCATGTTTTCAGAAGGAACCCTTCTGTGGAGAGTGATATTATAGTTGGTAAAAGAGAGGGTCATGGCAAAAGAGGAAGACCGTCAATGAGATGGATTGACACAGTGGCTGCAACAATGGGCTCAGCTATGGCAAGGATTATGGGGATGAAGTAATACCAGGCAGTGTTTCATTCTGTTGTACATAGGGTGGTTATGAGTCCGAGATAATGAAAAAGTACCTAACAACAACAATAACACCAAAGTGAAAGGAAGAAATGATACCTAAAAGAGCTGAACAGAAGATATCAAAGGACAGCTGAAGAAGTCAAAGCAAACTACTATAATAATACCTGAAAAGACCTGGAATTAGAAAACAAAAAGGGAAGAACACGTGTGGCATTTTCAAGCTGAAAGAACCGAAGAAAAAAATTCAAGCCTCGAATTGTAATATTGAAGGATTCTATGGGCAAAACAATGAACTATGCAGGAAGCATCAAAAAAAGATGGAAGGAATATACAAAGTGACCATACTGAAAAGAATTGGTTGATGGTCACCCATTTCACGAGGTAACATAGTGCTAAGAACCAATGGTTTTGAACATGGGGGAAGAGAGAGTGACCTAAGAACACAGCCAGCACCATGAACCTCCTCAACAAGCCCAAGAGTGAGATGACTCAGAGGAGTTGCAGAAGTGTGAGGAAGAAGAGTTTAACATGGGGCCGCTCTCTGTGCTCACACAGTCAGTCAAGAACAACACACAAGTGCTCCTCAACAGTCTCAAACATAATAAACTCCTGGGCTGCGTGAAGGCCTTTGACAGGCATTTCAACATGGTGCTGGAGAAGGTGAAGGAGATGTGGACTGAGGTCCCCAAGACCGGCAAGGGCAAGAAGTCCAACCCCGTCCACAGGGACTGGTACATCTCCAAGATGTCCCCATGTGGGGACTCGGTCATCGTGGTCCTGCAGAACCCATTCATCACCTGTGAGTAGGGACCTACGCCCACCCCAGAGCCATTGCCCACTGCTCTGTGAAGACCTGCCACTGTGTTGGAAACAATAAAGTCTCGGTGTTTTTTCTTAAAAGAAAAAAGAACTAATGGTTTTGAAGGAAGAAGTCGAAGCTGCATTGCACACATTGGTGTGAAAACAAGATTCCAGGAATTCATGGTATACCAACTGACATGTTTCAACACACTGATACAACACTGGAAGCACTCATTTGTCCACGCCAAGAAATTTGGAAGACAATACTTGGGCAACTGATTGGAAGAAATCCATATATGTACCCATTCCAAAGAAATTATCCAAAATAATGCAGAAAATATAGAACAAAATCATTAGTATCACAAACAAGTAATGTTTTGTGAGGATAATTTAAAGATGTTTGCAGCTGTACTTGACAGGGAATTTCCAGACATTCAAGCCAGATTCAGAAGAGGACATGGAATGAGGGATATTATTGCTTATGCTGGATGGAACTTGGCTGAAAGCAGAGAATATCAAGAAGATGTTTTCCTGACTATGCAAAGGCATTACATTATGTGGGACATAACAAATTATGGATAATATTGTGAATAATAAGAACTCTAGAACACTAAATTGTGCTTAGGAAGAACCTATATGTAGACAAATAAGCAGCTGATCAAATAGAACAGGGGTACACAGCATAGTTTAAAATCATGAAAGGTGTGCATCATGGTTGAGTCCTATCCTTTCACCATTTTTATTCAGTCTGTATGCTGAGCAAATAATCAGAGAAGTTAGACTATATGGAGAAAAATATAGTATCAGAATTGAAGGAAGACTAATTAACAACCTGTGATATGAAACCTTACTTGTTAAAAGCAAAAAAAAAAAAAAAAACCAGGCTACAAACACTTATGTACAGCCTTCAGTATGGATTATCCCTCAACTTAAAGAAAACAAAAATCTTCCCATTGGATGAATAAGCAGCATCATGATAACAGAGAAAACTTTGAAGTTGTCAGGGATTTTATTTTACTTGGCTCCATAGTCAATGTCCATGGGAGCAGTAGGTAAGGAATCAAATAATATATTACATTATACAAATATGCTGCAAAATACATCTTTAAAGTGTTAAAAAAGCAAAGATGTCACTTTAAAGACTAAGATATACCTGACCTAAGCCAGGGCATTTTCAATTGTCTTGCTCTTGCATGTACATGAAAGCTGCACAATGAATAAAGAAGACTAAAGAAGAATTGGTGTGTTAGAATTATGCTATTCATTAAGAATATTGAATATATATGGACTGCCAGAAGAACAAATAAATCTGTCTTGAAAAAAGTATACCTAGAATGCTCCTTAGAAGTAAGGATGGCAAGAGTTTATCTCACATGCTTTGGATGTGTTACCAGGAGGACCTGTACTTGCAGAAGGACATCATCATGCTTCAAAAAGTAGATGGTCAGGCAAAAAAAAAAAAAAAAAAAAAAAAGAACCATGTCAATGAGATGGATTGACACAGTAGCTGCAATAATAGGTTTAATCATAGCAAAAATTATGAGGATGGCTCAGGACTGAACAATGTTTTGTTCTGTTATACATAGTGTCCACATAAGTCATAACTGTCTCAAGTGCACCTAACAACAACAACTAAATATTCATTGGAGATGTCAAGGAGGTATTTGGATATATAAATCTGTAGTTCTGTAGCAATGTGAAAGATAGGGTTACAAATTTGGGAATCATGTACCTGTAAAGTAATTAAGCTTTCCTGGTGATTCTATTTTATCTCCCGGATTTATATGGAACAAATGATCTCTCCCTCCTACTTGCTAGGTCTTCATTTATTTGGGAATAGTTAATTATATCTCCCTTTATTCCAATATTCTCTGCTAAAATTACATTTTAAAAAATGCTAAGATAGAAAGGGAAGCAAGTGATTTAAAGGAACGGAGAAGCAATCAAAATTAAAGAAACATCAACATCTAGCATTTGAAATGGGTGACACTTTTCCAATAAAGGAAATTCAAGAGTAAGACCATAATTTACTAAAACATAGAAAATTATGTTTAAAAGCATTTAAAATGAGACACTCATATTTGGGAATCATTGTTAACATTTTAAGTGTGGCAATAAACTGTGATTTTAGAAATAGCTTATTCTTTTAGAAATCATGCTTAACTTTATTTATGAGTTAATATAATGTCTGGGAATTGCTTCAAAATTACATGGAGAGTAGGAAGGTGGTAATTTTTGAAGAAGAGTGATGCCAGACAAGGATCCATATTACTTTACTATTGTGTATACAGCCATCCCTCTTTTTCATGGGGGATACATTTCAAGGTCCACAATGGATACCTGAAACTGCAGATAGTGCCAAATGTATATATGCTCTATTTTGTCCTATACATACAAAACTTTGATAAAGTTTAATTTAAAAATTAGGCACAGTAAGAGATTAACATAAATTCCTAATGGGCTGTGAAATGTATACAGTGTGAATATGGCAGAATGGAGCAGGATGGCACTAGATTTCACCATGCTACTCATTTAACATTTTGGAATCTCAGTTGACTGGGTAACTGAAACCATAGAAAGTGAAACTGTAGATAAGGGCTCGGGGACTACTGTAATTGTAATATTCCATTATAAGAACTAAAATATATATTAATAATAAAATAGTGAAATCATCCTTAAATTTAACTAGTCTAATGCTTGTTTTTGTTCCAAAAACATCCTTTACATGATCATTCATTCCATCTTCCACTTTCTTTAATAATGAAAAATTACCTACTTTTTGTATCTTACAACTTTTCTGATGTTTGAAAATTTTATGTTGTCATAAATACTACTCCCTAAAATTTTATGTATTTATTTCTCTTTTTAAGGTGTTTTTTAGTCATCAAAAAATATACTTAATTTACAAAAAGCTTTGTGTATTTTCTCAAGTATCGAACAATATGAGGGTTCAACTGAGATGACTTACCATAAATAAAAGCTATAAAAAGGAACTTCTTCATCTCTTTGAAACTCAACCCATAAATATGCCCACGTTTGCACATTCTCTGTGTTTCCTCTTCTTAAATGTTCTTCTTCCTGCTAGTTTAAAGCCAGTCCAGTGCAGTGAATTGCTTAATATGGCCTTTTTAGCCATGGTCCTCCTTTTTTTGATGTATTGTAAATGCTAGTCACCATGCCTGTTTAGGGTGGGATGTATCTTGAGTCCCTCCTTGCTGGAGGGTGTGACTCAAGCCACCACTCTTAGTTCCCTTGGCAGTATATATGTGAATGGTTTGGGAAAGTTCTCTTGCTTCAGTACTGTGTTTGGTTCATCATCATCACACTCCTGTACTTGAGACAGCAGTCCATCACCTGTCTTGCTGATTTGGGTTTGCCAAGGCCTGCAACCACACAACTGGGGAGAATCCTCCAGACTTACCCATAGACTTGGGACTTGCTTGCCCCCCAGCCCTGCCACCCACCTGATCCGTTTCCTTGGCAGTTTGTGAGTTCTATGAGATGCTACAGAACCCTAAGACAGGAGGGAAAGTACTGATGGGGAGGAGCGGAGTTGATGTTAGAGATGTTAGAGTGACAGCAGTTTTGAAAAGTTTGACATTTGGGATATCTTTAGCCTACTCCTCATAGGGACCAGACTTGTAGTGATCCTTCTAAAAGAATTGTTCAAGCAGTCAGAATGATAAAGTTTACTGCAACGACCCAGACTCACTGGAATATGTGGTTTTGTGAAAAATGGGATAAAGGAGAGAATAAGAAACCTTTGATTTCTGGATGAAATGAAAAACATCCATGGATTGAAACAGCTATTTTGTTGAGATCAGTTACTCAAGGCAAATGCTATTCATGGGATTTAGGAGTGGTGGATCTAACTCCTGAAGAATTGGCTAGTGTCATGCATATGGAAATACAGAGTGATAAGGGCAAGGCTTACAATTCCTTGGTTGCTGATATAAGTAATAGCTTCAATGGCTTCAACCCATTATTTCCATGACATTATAAATATCATATAAACAGTGAGCAAGAGAGTCACAAAACAATTAAGACCTAGGAATTACAGGGAAGAAAACACAGGAATTTACTCTCTTAAACATAGTACACTCTTCAATCTTCATGTCAGGAAATTAGCTTTTTAAATCATTGCCTCCTTTTCTCCTCACTTTAGGCCATCATTCAATTTAAGCATTCTGCAGTATATCTCAGATCATGTTTTTCTTCTTCTTAAAACTCTCAATGATTTTCCATTGTCTATTAAATTAAGAAGGAACTCGGGTGGCTTGACTGCTAACCAAGAGGCTGGCAGTTCAAACTCACCAGCCACTCCTAGAAAGGAAGGTTATGCAATCTATGTAGGTAGGGAGACCGCCTCGGAAACCCAAGGAGGGGTCGCTATGAGTCGGATCTGACTTGATGGCAGTAAGGTTTTTTTTTTGGTATTAAATTAAGAATTCATCTACATTTTAGCATTCAAGACGTTTCTAATATACCCTACAATTTAACACACTGTGTCGAGTCAGATCCAACTCATAGCGACCTCTCCTTGGGTTTCCAAGGTGGTATCACTACGGAAGTAGATTGACCAACCTTCCTTTCCAGGAGTGGCTGGTGGTTTTGAACCGCCAGTCTTCTGGTTAGCAGTCAAATGCTTTAGGCACAATGATACCAGGGCTCCCAAATATACCCTAGACCAGCTTTAAATTTGTTTCTCTTATTTCCTCCTGAGACTTCAGCAACTCTTACACTAGCCAACATAATATAATACTGTTTTCTCCGGTTAGTATTTGCCCTCATAATTCTGGTTGTCAAAATGTCAACCATTCTTCAATGCCTATATTAAATCACTGCTACACTGAAGTCTTTTGAGCCCAATGAAATGGGAATCATATTAATTCTTTCATCCTATCTTTTTTATTAACACTTGCCTTGCTCTCTATTTGATAAGAAATACTTTCCAAAATTAAAGTGAATGGCAATATTAAAAACTAGAAACCTGAAATATTAGTTAGTAATGTGGGTAAGTGTATTATTAGATAATAGTTGACATGACACTATTTGTCTTCCATTAGTAGAAAAATTCCCTCCATTAACATCCTTTTCTAATTGTGAGCACATATATTCTTCTTGTTCTTTATGTTTGTCTGAATAAATATACAGCAGAGTATTAATATATAAAATAAGGGTCAATAAATATGCTCAAAGGTTTTCTGCTCTATATGAATAACTATAATTTTGGGTAAAAATGAAACAATTTAAGGATACTTAATCAAATCCTGAAATATTTTTATCATCATAAATTTATAATTATATAATAAGGATTGTAAAACAATCATTTAATTTAAGAAATTTAAGATTTCTAAAGCTACAGTTTTTCCATTAAGATGAAGTGAAGAAGTGAGACAATCTTTCATAATTAGATATAATAATGAAATTTGGTTGCATCAAAGTGATTAATGATTTTAGCAAAAGGCATACTGGTTAACATAGACTGAACATTAACATTTTAAAAATCTGAATTTTCTTGATCTAGAAAATATTTCATTTATTAATTCATTTATTTGCTTAGCAAATATCTATTGGGCACTTGCTATGTTCACTTACTACTGAGCACTTACTAGGCACTGTGCTATATATAAAAAAATGAACAAAATAGACTTTAAAATAGACATTAAAGTTGTTAATTTTACACTGCTAAAGAAGATTGTTAAGATAAAAATCTGATTAGTTTTCAATGAGCTGTGAGTAAATAATTAATAGTGGTATCACTTGAGCACTTAATTTTTTAACT
Organism: Orycteropus afer afer; assembly: GCF_000298275.1. NCBI lineage: Eukaryota > Metazoa > Chordata > Mammalia > Tubulidentata > Orycteropodidae > Orycteropus > Orycteropus afer. The sequence goes on along the minus strand of NW_006922032.1, from coordinate 319,576 downwards.
TGTTACTTAAGATGAAGCTTATAAAACAATTTGCCAAACATACTTTAAAATCATTATGATTTATAAGTCATTTTTGTACACCTGGCCAGAGGGTACACAATTCTAATTTAGTTTAACCCTTTTTTCTCTCTACATTTTGTGACATCTCACTAGTCTTAGAAAGACGATAAAAAATATTTTGGGTCAAATTATAGTTTATTTTGCCAAAAAAATTGGTCTCATGTAAAGATGAATTTGATTAAATGGAGATTTTACATTGAATCAAACATTAATGTTTTCATTTCACTCTTATAATTCTTTATTTTCTTTGGTTTCATTTATTCGTTCTGTTGGGGCAAAGAGAAACTTTTTAAAAACTTGAAAAACATTTTCTTCCAACAAATGCCAAAATATACATGATTTTTCAGCTTTCTAGTTTTGATTAATTTTCTTTTAGAATTTACAAAGACAAGATATAATTTTTAAGTAGACAAAATTATACATATTAAAATGGTGCATATAAAAAAAGAGACAAACAATAAAATTTAGCAGTGTTAAAATAACTCCATGGTACAAATGAGAGCTCTCGTGGCGTGGTGCCTATGGCCCTTGACTGCTAACCAGAAGGTTGATGGTCCAAATCCACCAGCCGTTCCTTGGAAGGAAGGTAGGGCAATCTACTTCCTCAGAGATACCACCTCAGAAACCCAAAGAGGGGTCACTATGAGTCGGAGACAACTTGACAGCACATAACAACAATAAAAACAGCATGGTACAAATGGCTGGCTCAGCTGCTAACCAAAAGGTTGTAGGTGGACCACCCACAGATCCCCTTAGCAGAAAGTCCTGATGATCTCCTTCTGAAAAATCCACCTTTGAGAACCCCATGGAGCACTCTTACACACATGGGGATTATCATGAATTGGAACTGACTCTGCAACAATTGGTTTTTGCTTTAAGGTGTAAATATTAATGTTCAAAAAACACCAGTTGTTCCATATATGAATGCATTTATGCTAATACCTAGTTGTTATTTACTGATACTCATTATTATATAATGCGTGACAGGAATTAAGATACTTAAAATTGGTAACTATAATATTTCATACTTTCATTTTAAAGGATTTGAAAAATGTAACAGTTGTCAATTTTTCATTTGTATTTAGTAGACACAAAGCAGTGTTTAATATAAAACTTGTAAAGTTATTTATATAATACTGTGATTATATGCGTAATTTATGATGTTTAATTGCATTTTCACGTATTCAACTCTACATGTAATGTTTTTAGGTAGAAGGGGTGGATTTCTAGAGCTGAGAAAACTGGACCCAAGGAATTTGTATGATTTACCTGAAATCACACAACTGATTTGAGATGGACCCAATGCTGGAACTTGGATCTCTTTCTACTTTGCCATGTTCATAATCATACATCTTCAAAATATAAGTTCAAGGGTAAATGATGTGCTTTAACAAACAATTTACAGCTGCTTTTCAGAAAAATTGCCTGTTTATGTGGGTGCTGTAGCAGAGATTTCTAGATGCCTACCCCATTTTCTTCCATGAAAACCTCATTTTTTTTTTCATAAAGGTAACATGCTTAATTAAAAATGTCATTTATTAGCCTCCTTTGCAGGAAGTGATGGGTATGTCCCATTGCTGTTGTCAAGGTAGTTTAGGTGTAAGTTGTAATCATTAAAAAGGAAGGCAGGTACAAATAGTCTGTTTGTTTTCTTCTTCTTCTTTTTATTTTAACTTTCATATGTCAATCTTTTTTTCTGCATAAATGCAGACATAATCACTGAAGCTGCAGGAGCAGTTTTGAGTCTTAGAAAGCTTAAACCATAAAAAGCACAAGCTCACTGCATATTCTTGACTCTCCTTCTTCCTATGTTGCTTAGGCAACTCATGGTGACACCCACTGGATTTCCAAGTCTGTACGTCTTTATGAAGCCAAATGCCTCATCTTTCTTCCATGGAGCAGCTCATGGGTTCAAACTGCTGACCCTTGGTTAGCAGCCAAATGCTTTAACCACTACAACACCAGAACTCCTTTGCAAACTTTACCTGTTTTCAAATATCGTTAAGCCATTGTACTATAACTTAGATCCCTACTTCCTTACTTACTGTTATATAGGAGAAAAATATACTCTTTTTATGTGTGTTACTCAGCTATTTGGGCATTTTGTTACATCAAGACAAATCCAGTTCTTAAATAGAATTGTATAGCTACAGATGAACTATGTAATTCACTTTATACACAAATCCAATAAAAAGGGGCAAGTCAAAAAGGGACAGAGAAAAACACACATGGAAGGAGGAATTTGCACATCTGCAGGAAATATGTGATTAGAAAACTTTTATTCTTATAAAAAGAAAAGAACAACAGTTACAACAAATAGAAAGAAGAGAATATACAAATCTATTATTCTTTGGATGTGTAATTTTCTTAAGTAACATAGAAACCTGAGTCAAGAGAGCTCAGAGTTTGAATCACATTTAATAGTCTATCTAAATTGTTATTCTGGGATTTATTATTTATATTTTATCTTTACAGATACCAGAAACTCAAAGGCACTATTATCTAATGAGCTTTTAGTAGATTATTGCTGTAAAGATTGTACCGTAACACTCTTTCTCAACATCTTTATTGGCAAGTAGAGGATATTCATAGCACTGAATTATTTGTGATTTTACAACACAAATCAGGTACCTAATTACATTGTTCTGGTAGCAACACAAATCAGGTACCTAATTACAGAGTTCTGGTAGCATAGTGACTAAGACACTTGCCTGCTAACCAGACGGCTGGTGGTTCAAACCCACTAGCCACTCCTCGGAAGGAAGGTTGGGCAATCCTACTTCCATAGTGATACTGCCTTGGAAACCCAAGGAGGGGTCACTATGAGTTGGGTTTGACTTGACGGCACATAACAACAACAACAACAATTACATTGTGCTCCAGAAAACAAATAACCCCTTTCTAAGGCAGTTTCCTATTCCGTGAAGCCTACTGGACATGATAAAGTGTTATGACCTTTGATTTTCTTCCTTAGTACACTTGATTGCCATATATGAGCAAGGAACTGGGAACTGCTGGCCACATGACCTCTCGTGATTCATAAGTGATTTCTGTGTGTTGCCACACAAACCATATACAATTTTAGTCATTGCACCAGTAGGTTTCAAACATATTAAAACTTATGGCAAATTTGTTTTTCCCCTCAAAATGGAAGAGACAAGTTTTTGCAAAGCTATCAATTTTTGATATTATAATAAGGTATATATTATTATATTATAATATCATATAATAATTATAATACCTTATCATCATATAGAAAAAAGGAGTCTGGAAATTTACAACTAGGAAGAAACTGTGAATATGAACATAGGTGGATACCAAAGCTATTCCATTACTAAATGTTTTTCAGTGTCATGTAATAGAAAAATATATTTAGATATTTCACCTATCCAATCATGACAAGATGTCTAAAAGTCTGTTATTATTTACAAAAGTTTAACTAATTGTTTGGTATAAATAAGTATTTAGCAGACAACATTAGCAGACATTTGTTTGTTTAATTTTCTAGAGGTTTCTAAAAATCTGGCATTATAAATTAATGCTGACACTTGGCTGAGTCACAGAGTAAACAAAATAAACATCGATTCTATTCAGAAGATAAAATCAGAGAAGTATTTCTGAAATGCACATTTAACAAATTGTCAGTTTAACTTATTTTTCTGCCTACTCAACTCATAAACATACATAGTATCCAGGAATTTATGATCTCAGAGTTTGTCTAAACTATCAAAGTACCCCAGGCCTTACCTAATTTGATTCTACAAAGCTCAATTTTTCATTCCAAGAAATATGATAGCTCTCTGTACCATTTCTTACCTAAATTATAAATCTCATATGAAAAAGTGGAATATATAGACAAGATTTGAATGTGATGCTTACCTGACAATTGGATATAATGAAATAATCTAATATACATAATTATTTTGTTAACCTATGAATCATAAAACTGTCACTATGAAAAATAATCATTTTATATAAGACAGGTTTAATGTATTTTAATATTGTTTCTTATTATTATAATCCATTTAAATTTTTATAATATTCTCCTTTTTGAGAGATTCAGAGTTAACCATTGCTTATTCATACTTTTTCCCAAAGATATTCTCATCTTTATATTCAATAAAACAAAAATTCTTATGTTCTGAAAATATTTTGCATAACAAAGTACCTTATATTTTTTACCTAACTTTTGTAACATTCCAATGATATGAATTGATATTATTTCTTAAATATTATATGAAATGAAGTAGCAATATAAGAAAACACATGATCTTCAAAATGTCGTATTACATAGTATTAATGGAATTTAGTTTAGAAATTAGCACTCTAGATTCTATCACCTGATTTCACTGTTCAGTCACTCAATGAGTCAAAATAATTAAAAATATTAGGGTGACATATTGCTAAACTCAAATTTTGCTGATATTCTCCAATAGATTAAAAAATATGTATATATTGATGTCAAAAGTAGATATCAATAGCAGAAAATTGAAAAACCAAGAAATTTTTAAAATTCTGGCTCCAAAATGAATTTCATGTGTTTTTAATAGCATATTTTATTCAATTTTTGCCTACTCTAATAGTAAATTTACTGTTCTTAGTTGCCATAGAGTCATTTCCAACTCCTGGCAACTTCATGTGTAACAGAACAAAATACTGCTTGGTCCTGTGCCATCCTCACAATTACAGGCATGTTTGAGCCTATTTTTGCAGCCACCTTGTCAATCTCTCTCATGTAAAGGGTCCCTCATTTTTGCTGACTCTCTACTTTATCAATGATTCTTTCCTTTTCTAGTGATTGGAATAATAAATTTTGGTTATTGAAAACGCATAATGATTGAGTAAGGAAGGACATCCAATCTACATTTATATTTGGCCTTCTTGATCCTCAAAATAAAATTTCCATAGGATCAATAGTTATTTTTGAATAGTTACTATGTTTAAGGATCTACGTTATGATGCTAAAATGATGATTGACACATTTCTTCTGAGTGTCTATAAAACAATTCAGTCAATGTTTACCCAAGATGCTTCCAGTCCCATTGATAACATAAATTAGTTAAGGAATATTTCAGAAAGAAATTTTAAAAAGTGATAACTGCCAATTTCAAAGTCCTTGTTACCTTTCGGAGTGTACACGTCACTGCTTTATCCAGAAAGCCTGGAATATGACCCTGTTCCTCAACATAGAGCTTTATTTCTTGCACTTTAACTTCTTATTTATTTTGCTTCTACATTCAAAATGATTGAAATAAGAAAATAGGAGCAGATATAGAAAAAAATAAACTACCAAATTAACATATGTTTTATTAATGGTTTCTCTACTAAACCTTTAATAAATCAAAGTAAATTAGGAAAAAAAAATGAAACATATACTTAGTAATGGTAATTGTTCAGTACTTTTAGGATTGCAGTTTTTACTCATGTAATTCATAGTCTTTATTTTCATAATTTACCATATTTCCTGGAGATGAATTAGAAAATAAGAATCAGCAAGATATTAAATATATCCTTTGTATTCGAAGCACACTTTGAATTTTATGCTCTTCATATTTTAGGAATTTTTTAAAAAATATCATCAATGTCTTCATGTAGTATGAGTTTTAGTGCCTCAGTGTGGTATTATTATTGTATGATCACATTTAATTGTAAGAAAATAATTTATAATGCATTACTAAAAAACAAAAGAGGCACTTTGAGAAACAGGTATTTTACCAAGATACCTTTATTATATTTATGTTTTTATTATTTAAAATAACTGTTTTAAAATTTTAGTGTATTATGTAATGTTTAAATGGTGTAATGTTATTGATAAAATTAGATCATCAGAGTTTAATGTATGTTACAGTTTTTAATATAGTCACTCATTTCAAATTTGTGGAGCACTTCAAATGAGGTAGGTGTCATGCTAGTTTGTTCTCTAACATGTATCTGTCAGTTTATCTGTGTTATATTAAATATAGTCTTTTAAATCTGGAGAAAGGTTTTCAAAGTTATAGTCTCAATAGCATTTCTTATTTTGCATATGAGTAAAATAACAAAATAAAAACAAAATTCCAGAGAACTTGAGTGGTTTCTCCAGAAGGTTGATATACAAACTGAAGTAAGAATAAAATATGAAGACAGCTATCAGGAAATTTGATCATCTCTTTGTTGTTGTTGTTATGTGCCGTCGAGTCGGCCCCGACTCATATCTCTAGTCAATCTAAATAAAATTCATTACAACAGCCAAGGGAAAGGAAATTTTAAGTAGTATGTTGTTGTTATTATGTGCTGTCCAGTCAGTCCTGACTCATAGCGACCCCTCCTTGGGTTTCCGAGGTGGTATCACTACAGGAGTAGATTGCCCAACCTTCCTTCTGAGGAGTGGCTGGTGGGTTTGAGCCACCAGCCTTCTGGTTAGCAGTCAAGTGCCGTAGGCACTATGCTAAGTAGTATAGATGTTTTAGTTCATGAGGACAGGCTTTTCTCTAACGTTTATAAGGTTGCTCTAATGGCTACTTCCACAATTTTCTAGTATAATCATCAATATATTTTTAAAAGTTCCAAAGTGTCAAAGATTATTAGTATTTTAATTGAAAAACCACATTTACTAAAAGAAAGCAAGTATACATTATAACAAACATGTAAGTATAAACATCCACCATAATTCTTCATCCATAGCTATTAACTGCTGCTGGTTTGGCATAAAACCATCATTTGACTCCTACAGAAATGTTTTGTGATGCTTGAAAATGCTCTTGTTTTAATACCTTAGTTACACCATTCACCAATATTTATTCTCTTAGATTTCCAGAAAAAAAAAAAAAATGTCTATAAGAACACTTTATCAAGGTTATCACTTACAGTCATATCCCAGTGTTGATGATACAGAGTTTTGGTTATCTTGGGCAATTTTATTCTAATTGTAATTTTTAAAAAAATTGTTTTGTTGTAGTTTAGAATATGCACAGTAAAATATACACAATTTCAATAACATTAATTACATTCCTTGGTTGTGCAACTATCTTCACCCTCCTTTTCTGAGTTGTACCTCCCCCACGAACATAAACTCCCTGCTCTCTAACCTTCCTATCTAATCTTCCAAGTTGCTGTTGTCACTTTGATCACAGATGGATAGTTCTTAAAAGGGCATGGTGCTCATTTTTATTACTTAAACTAAACTATTATTTGGTTCTGAGAACACTTCAAGGGATATTTTCCTTTAATTTTTAAAGATTTTCTCAGGGCAATAGTTTTCAGGGGTTTATCAAGCCATCTTGTTCCTAGAACATCTGTAGTCCATGAGTCTTTGAATTTCTATTCTACTTTTTGACCTTTTTGACCAGAATTCTTTTATAGACTCTTTGGTCAAAATGTTTCAAAGCAGTATCCAGGCACCATCCAGTTCATTTGGTCTCCTGGGAAAGGAGGCAGTTGTTCCTGGAGGCAATTAGCCATACATGCCATATCTTCCTTCTGTTCTCCACTCTCCTTCTTCTCATGTTGCTTAGGGCAAATGGACATCAATTGTCATTGGTCTTGCAGCCTTGGATGGCTGCTTGCAAGCTTTTAAATACCCAGGTCTTACATTGAACTAGGGAACTAGGAGGTAGAACAGAAGCACTAAACATGTTATTAGACCAATTAACTGGGACATCCTATAAAACCATAACTGTGAACCTGAAAACCAAGAAATCAAATCCCATGAGGTGTTCAGTTGTGCATAAGTGGCATCAGCATCTACTTTTTTATTTTGGGGGAGGGGCCATTGTTGTAAATATATCTACCACACAACTTTTACCAGTTCAAATTTCTACAAGTATGCAATTTATTGACAGCAATTGAAATAATTAGCTGTGCAACCTTACCCTTAATCAATTTGATTTTCCATCACTATTCATCCCCCCACCCCTACTCTGCTTTTCCCCTTCCCTACTGCCTCTGGTAATCACTAATAAGTAAACTTTAGTTTCTATACATATGCCTTTTTTTTTTCTTTTTATATAAATGAAGTCATAGAACATCGTCCTGAAACTCACAAAAGCAAACTTAACTGCTCCTGAGTTGATCTGGACTCGCAGTGATCTCCTTTGGGTCTCTGAGGTGGTAAATCTTTATGGAAAGTAGATGGCCCTATCATCCTTTTGCAGAGCAGCTGGTGGGTTTGAACTGCTAACCTTCTGATTAGCAGTCAATTGTCCTTCTGAGACTGACTAATTTACCCAATTGGAATTGAAACCAAATTTTCCCAATCTTTCCATTCTTTTATTATAAGTTTTTTTCCTGCCAACTATTCTTGAAGTTGAAAGAAGATCTGCTTTAGAGGTTCTGAGGATAAATATGTAAAGATTGGTTTGTTTTCATATTGCATATTTGGTATTACAGGTCTATTCGAATAACTAATGTTGGATAAGTTTTTATTCTGCTTCTCTTCATTGTTCTTGCAAGTATTTCAGTTGTGTGTATGTGTGTACATGTGTGTGTTCCTTAGACTTAGAGTACAATGCCAGCATCAATAGTCATGTTCTAGTCCATCCTAGAAAAGTACTTGACACTGAGTAGGTATTTTATAAATTTGCAATAAATATTTCATGAATGAATGTCCTGACTGTTGGTATATTACAGCATTTGTTTGTGAACCATTATACTGAAAAAAAAAATGTAGAGCAAGCAATATATTAACTAGGTGGCATGTTCATTAGCATATGGAGGATCAGTCATAATATACCTAGAGTTATTAACATTGTGATATATAGAGCTATCATGTCTATAGGTTCTCTTGAAAGGGAGGCCTGTCACCCTTTCTATGACAAACCACTCTAGGAATTATCAGAATAGTAGTTACAGTAAAAGATTTATAAATAGAATATCTAGGAATGTATTCTCTTAGAATTCCACTTTTCTAGAAACTCTCTGCAAACATCCCAAATATTTACAAGGTGATTTTTGATCTATACATAGTATTCTGGTTACCTAGTACCACTCTGACAAGAATATACCACAAATGGGAAAGCATTAAGAAACAGGAGTTTATTCTTACAATTTGGAGGCTATAAGTCCAAGTTCAAAGTGCCAGACTCTAGGGGCTGGGTGAAAGCCCCTCAACCTTGGGGTCCAGCTCTGCTCCTGCTCCCAGGCCACTGGAGCTAGAGGCGTGTCTTCACTCAGACCCTGCTGCTGCTGAGACTATGAAGCCCCAAGGTTGACAAGTAAAAAGGCACAGTCTTGATGTTATCAAATCACACAGCAGGCCATTAACTTAAGTCCATTGTAAGTCCCAAGGTCGGCAGAGCATAGCAGGCTGCTGAGTAAGGACATGGCTACATGTAGGGTCCAAGCATGCCATAGGCTAGAGACTATTCCCAAGGCTTCTGCTTAATTACAGGAACCAGACCACATACCCAAAGGCAGTTACTCAGCTCCTTGTGGTAGATCCCACCATGGAGTTGGTTGCCAGTCTCCTCATGGGGATTAACTACTACCAGCTGCCCAGCCACTCAACCAGGCCCAGCCAAGTTGACACACAAACCAAACTACCACACATAGTATCTCCACAGAAACTTAAATATAAATTTATTTCCTTTTTTAAAAAATGGGATATTGTTTATTTTTAAAATTTTTATTATGAATTGACTGCAAGTTTGCAGAGTAAATTGGTTTTCCTTTCAACTGTTGATGCACATTTTGTTCATTATGCAGTCTCCAGAATGTAACAGCATGCTTCTCACTTCCTCCCTGTGTTTATTGCTTCTATTAGTCCTTCTTTCCTATCTATTCCTGCCTTCTGAGCTTCATCTCTGAGCATATGCTGCCCTTTTGAGTTCCTGTAGTTGACCGTTCTAAAGAGTGGGTACCTCCCTGGTATTATTATTCACCTCCTTGGCCTGTCTATTATTTGGCTGAAAGATGAGTAGCAGGAGCAAAGGTGATCAACTAGATGATACCAAATGGTCAATAGTTACCCAAAAGCAAAGATAAGAAGGCAAGGAAGAAAAGGATCAATGGAAACACGATGAACAGAATGGAAATAAAGAGCATGCTGACACATTGTAAAAACTGTAACCACATGGAACAATTTGTGTAAAAATTATTAAAGTGAAGCTGAATTGGCTGTGTAAATGTTCACCTAAAACATAATAAGTGATTACTAAAATAGGCATTTTAGTGTATACCAGGTAAAACTTGGATTCTAAAAACTTACTATATAGCCTTAGCCCATGAGGGCAAAACAATCTTTATCAAGAAAATGATAATGGCTCTAATTATTTCATATTCTCCATGTGATTTTAGCAGAATCTAAGTAGTCTAAGAAATGCCAAGCTCAGGATTTAAAATCAGATTTAGAGCACATAGGTGTGCTTATTTTGATGCCACTATCTTCATTCTTAATTAGGGCAGGAGATGCTGATAATTTACTTAAAGATAAAACTAATAATTATCCTCCTGGAGCAGCTGGCCTCCAGTGGCCTGGAGTCATTGTCTAACCTGAATTTGGAAGTAGTTGAGAAAATTATTCTATGTGACCTCGTTTGAATTTTAGTCATTGATATAGTATGTCTCTTTTTAACTAATTTAGAAATTGCCTGAATATCCCAGTGTCCTTGGCCCAATATTTCTAGAAATCTAAATCAAATATTTGAGAACCACAGAGATATCTAATTTTGTTAGTTCTATTTTTTTGGGGTGTGTGTGTATAATTTGTCTCTTTCCAAAAGATGATCTATGTATACATATATATATTCATTAGGTTTATATATGCATGGATTTTCAAAAATTGATGTGAAATGTCAATTTAGTATCTGTTATTTGATTAATCATTTGATTAATAACTTACTGATATTAATTTACATTGATTTTTCTTTTATTTAAAATCATTTTCATTATTAAAATGTTTTAAATATTTAGAAATATCAGGTATCAAAACAAACCAAACTCACTGCCATTGAGTCAATTTTGACTCATAGCGACCCCTGTTTGGGTTTCCAAGGTGGTATCACTATGGAAATAGATTGCCCAAACTTCCTTCCAAGGAGCGGCTGGTGGGTTTGAACCACCAGCCTTCTGGTTATCAGTCAAACACCTTAGGTACTATGTCACCAGAGCTCCTTAATGTCAGGTGTAACATAACTAAATATATCATAGCCTTTACATATTCTGGATATAAAATAACTATAAATATGAAAATTCAGTTAAAATAATACACAAAAACTGTGTTTTCAAAAAGTTGTTTTTGATTTTGGTTTTGAGATCAAGAAGATATCATTTAGGAAACTAACTATTTGACAACTGTTAATGTGTTCAAGTTAACTACAAGGATAGAATTCACTTAAAATTCATGTAATGAATTTGTTATAAACTTTAAGCACTTTCTAGCAGTATTTTCAGCCCCAGGGTTACAGGTGAGGAAAGACAATGCAGGGATGCCCAGAGAAGCAGGCCAGAAGAGCAGGAGAAAGGGGATAAAAGCCTTGAACCCGGACAGAAGAGCAGTCAGCCCCAGGGATACAGGTGAGGA
>NW_006922032.1:300613-306781 GCF_000298275.1 Orycteropus afer afer | reverse complement strand
CCAAGAGAGCCAAAGTATGATCTTGAATATATCCCTCCTGAATTTAGAGATCATCTAAAGAATAGATTTGATGCATTGAACACCAACGACCGAAAGCCAGATGAATTATGGGAAGATATCAAGAACATTATCCTTGAAGAAAGCAAGAGGTCATTATATTTATCTGGATATTTCCTTCTTCTGGTATGCTTTTTCATACCTTCTCAAGCACACCAATACCCATACCCTTGCTAATTTTAAACCATGCACTATACACTAGTTTTTCTTTTAACAACAGCCTCTTATACAAGTCCCTCATGGCACAATTAAATGTTCTGGAATTCCCATGCTATTGTCTTTGACCTCTATCAGATTTCTTTTGAGAATTTTGGTAATCTCAGGGATTCTGGCCTAAATTTTTCCTAACTGTAATGCTTCCAATTCTATGCCATCTCCCTCAAACACCAAAGAAGATTTTCCTTTTCAATATAGAAAAAAATAATAATATTTATTTTCTTATATATCATATCCTCTACCCTCTAGACTGTATCTTATAACAAACTGTAAATTCAGACATCTAACATCCACACCGTGCTCTGAAATGTGAAGGAAAGGTTTTGATTTATGAATCTCTTTCAATTCATAAGGTCTCTCTGTTAGCATTTAAGAATTTAAGTTCAAATTCAGAGCTAAGCAATGACTTCTTTGTTGAGACTTTATTCAGACATCTTCCTTAAAGAAAAAGAAGCCCTGGGAATCTATAGACCAATAAGAATTAACTAAAAATACAGGCCTCGGAAACCCAAGGAGGGGTCGCTATGACAACAACAACAACAGGCAAAAATATATTTGCTTCATGTTTTCAAAATATTATATCCTTTAAATTTATATTACTTTAATTATTATTTTATCATTAAAATGATTCTTGGAATAACTTTTTGCTTTGTTGCTGTTGTTAATTGCTGTCAAGTCAGCTCTGACACATAGCAACCCTGATGTACAACAGAACAAAACACTGCCTGGTGCTGCACCATATTTGCTAGGCTCGAGCCCATAATCGTACCAACTGTGTCAATCTATCTCATTGAGAGTTTTCTCCTTTTTTTTTTTTTTGCTGACTTTCTACCAAGCATGATCTCCTTCTCCAGGGAATGATCCCTTTTGACAATATAACCAAAGTAGATGAAAGGAAGTCTAGCCATTCTCAATTCTAAGAAGTATTCTGGCTGTACTTCTTCCAAAACAGATTTGTTTGTTCTTCTGGCAGTCCATGGTATTTTCAGTATTCTTCACCAACACAACTCAAACACATCAATTCTTCTTTAGTCTCCTTATTCATAGTCCAGAATTTATATGCATATGAGATGATTGAATACATCAAGGTCCAGCACACCTTAGTCTTCAAAGGATACCTATGCTTTTTAACACTTTAAAGAGTCTTTTGCTGCAGATTTGCCCAGTGCAATATGCAATGTGATTTTTTGACTGTTATTTCCATGGGATTAATCGGTAGATCCAAGTGAAATAAAACAACTTCAGTCTTTACTCCCTTTTCAATGATGTTGCTCATTGGTCCAGTCTTTATACTGAGGTGTTATCCATATTGATGGCTGTAGTCTTTGACCTTTATCAGTAAAAGTGCTTCAAGTCATCTTCACTTTCAGCTAGCAAAGTTATGTCATCTGCATATCTCAGGTTGCTAAAGTTATGATGGAAGGATACAATCCTGATGCATACTCTTACTGATTTTAAACGATGTGGGATCCACTTGTTTTGTTCAAACAACAGACTCTTGTATGAGAGTCTCATAAGCCCAATTAAGTGTTCTGGAATTCCTTTTCTTCTCAACATTATCCATAGTTTGTTATGATCCATACAGCCTTTGCAAAGTCAATAAAACACAAGAAAACATCTTTCTGGCATTTTTTGCTTTCAACCAAGATCCATCTGACATCAGCAATAATATCCCTCATTCCACATCCCTTCTGAATCCAGCTTGAATTTTCTGGTAGTCTCCTGTCAATATCATGATGCAACCATTTGTGAATTATCATTGCTCTCAGTCAAGATCCATCTGCCATCGCTTTTTAATTTTCTTCAGCAAAATTTTACTTGCTTGAGATACTAATGACATTGTTCTTTGTTTCCAACTTTTGCATTTCAATTACCAGTAATTATCAACACATCTTGATTGCATTTTTGGTCAATTTTGGACTGCAGAAACTGGTAAACATTTTCAATTTTTCATCTTTAGCTTCAGTGGTTGGTGTGTAAATTTGAATAATGTTATTGTTGTTGTTATGTGCTGTGGAGTCGGATCCGACTCATAGAAACCCCTTCTTGGATTTCTGAGGCAGTATCACTAGGCAAGTAGATTGCTCAACCTTTCTTCTGAGGAGTGGCCACCAGCCTTCTGGTTAGCAGTCAAATGCCTTAGGCACTATGCTACCAGAGCTCCCAATTTGAATAATAGTCCTATTAATTGGTCTTCCTTGTGGGTGTATGGATATTATCCTATCACTTGTCCCTTAGTCTGTACTAAGTTCATGGACCCGTAGGAAGTCTCTAAAAACTAAGTTTCCTCACTTGTAAAATGGCAGTAACAACACCTACCTGGTTATTGTCAAGATTAAATAGGAGAGTTATAAAATATCTGGAAGACAATAGATGCTTTATAGTTATTATCATTACTATAAGATTAGTAATTAATATCAAATATGTCATATTGTTAATTGATAATTAAAGGTAAAAATATGGGTAAATTCTTAGCACTATATTTAATGCTTACTTGGATTACAGATGGTAATTGCCTTTTAACATCTTCCCTTTCTTATATTTAAATGTCTTCAGTTCTAAAGAAATTACTAAATTCTGCTGTAAAGTCCCATGTTTCTAATGTCAAACTTCTTGGATACATGTTTGATATGTTTGTTCTTGTGCCTGCATAGTCTGTGATCCTGACTTTGCAGAATTTCTCTACTTTATGAATCTTGCTAAAAGGTAGAAGATCTGTCACCAGAGAAGGTGAAAATATGTGGTACTCACTTCTCCAATTTCCCTTACACATGACCCAGGTTCCACCAACCTGCTATGTATGTTCCAGAAATAGACTCCAGGCTAGTTACTTTCAAGCCATTTCCATAGTTTCACAGTGCAAGAGTACCTGGGGGAGGAGGGACAGCAATGTTAATGAAATGATCCTTTGTCCAGAGCTAGCAGGCTTGTAAATGCAAACTTTACTATCAGATGCTGAGATGTGATAGCACAGTTGAACCTGACCTTGAAGTTCAAGGCTGTGAACTTGGTTACCCAGACCTTCTTTCAATTCAGATAACTACTCAATATCCTTTTAAAAAATCTCTTTTCTGTTTCAGTCAGCTAGCGTTGGTGTCGATTGCTTACAACCAAGAACCCTGACTGAAATAAAAGAGTAGCCTATTTTCACTGCTTCCTCTCCTCTCTTTCTGTTCTGTCTTCAACTGACTTCCAACCAGCTTTCATCTGCACTGACACTACTCTCTTGGAGGGGAAAGTGACCTAACCATTGCCAAATAAAAAAGCCTCATTCCTAAGCCTGCTGGGACTCTCTGTAGCACTCAACATTGATCATCTTTTCCTGTGAAGTATTATCCTCCTCTTCTGATTCATTTCCTGCCCCTGGTTCCTGGCTTCAACTATTTCATGCTTTCTTCTTTCCAGGGAGTTGCTCTTTAATTGTTGTGTTCTCTGAATTATTTTATTGGCTAATTTTACATCACATTCCTATAGTTTTTCCTAGGAAAATATTCTTCTCAACAATTTCAATTTATCTTTGAGATTTCCAGCTCCAAATTTCTCCCCCACCCCGTATTTATTTCTAAACATTTTGTTGTAATTTGGGTGAAGGTTTACAGGGCATATCATTTTCCACTCAACATTTCGTACACATTTTATTTCACGTCGTTGTTGGTAGTCCCCTCAATGTAACATCACTCCTCCCACTTACTCTCTGTGTTTCCCTTTTTCATGCCTTCTTCTTTCCTAACCCTTCCTGCCTTCTTGGCTCTGTACTTGGGCAAATGCTGCCCTTTTGATTTTGAATGGTGGATTGCTCTAAGGTGTGTATTCCTCTCTAGTGTCATTCATCTTGTAGATCTATTTTTTTGGCTGAAAATTAAGCCCCAGGGATTGATTACAATTCAAGCGTTGAAGTATGACTAAGGGCCATATACTTGGGGATTCTACCAGTCTCTATCAGACCAGTAAGCCTGATCTTTCTTAAGATTTTGCCAACTCCAAATTTCAAGTCAATATTTTTTATTGGATACCATGTCCAATATCATGCCTAGTTTCCTAATGTTTGTGGAATAATTCTGTTCTATCCCATTTGAACCTGGGACACCATATATCATCCTAAATTGGACTTTCCCACTGAACCTGCTTCACATAGGAATTCCTTGTATTCATTAATGGCTTGTTCTAAATTACTTGGAATTGCCAGGTTTCTCCTTTTCCCTTTCCTTTTTACTCCCACTTCTCATTAGTCACAAAACTTGGTTCTGTCTCTGAAATCTCTTACATCACTTATTTGTTTGCTCATCCCCTTAGCAGAAGTTTGGTTTAGGTCCTCGTTATATTTTAATTGCCTTCTGTTAGCTTTGATTCTAGTCTTGCCTTTTCAAAACCATTCTCACAATTCTGCCAACATTATCTTTCTAAATTACAGCTGAGATGATGTGTCATTACAACCAAGAACCCTGCCTGAAATAAAAGGGTAGCCTAAAAAATCGTTTTCACTGAATTATGACCAAATTACTTATTCTTAAGTTTCTAATGTTAATCTTTCTAATATTGTCTCTCGTTGACTCAGTGTACTTGCTGTATTGGTAATTTATTTTCCTAAAAGTGGTTTACCTTTTAGTACTGATACTTTTGATCAAGCAAATTGTCTGACTAGAAAGTTTCCCTTATGCCAACCTTTCTTAGTCCCTATTTTTAGTTCTGTTACTTCCTAGATGAGCTTTCATTATACTTATCAGAATAAAATCACATGTGCAGTACACACCCTTTATAAAGACCACAACTTACTCATAGTCATAGAACAGATTGGAATCTTTACCATATAAAAACCTCTAGGTGTTTTTGATGTCTTTAAAAAATTATTCACCATGGCATTTAACTTGTTTCTGTCAAGTTGATTCCAACTCTCATATTGACCCTATAGGATAGAGTAGAACTGTACTATAGGGTTTTCTAGGAGCTCTGGTAGCATAGTGCCTAAGGCACTTGACTGCTAACCAGAAGGCTGGCGGTTCATACCCATCAGCCACTCCTCAGAAGGAAGGATGGGCAACCTACTTCTTTAGTGATACTGCCTTGGAAACCCAAGGAGGGGTCTTTATGAGTAAAATCTGACTCAATGGCACATAACAACAACAACAGCAGACTGTAATCATTAAGCAAGCAGATTGCCATATCTTTCTTCCATGGAGCTGCAGGTGGGTTCAAACCTCCAGCTTTTCAGTTAGCCCTGTGTTTAACCATTGAGCCACAAGTGTTCCATTACTATACGCTATCAACAGAAAATAATTTGGTTATCTGAGAATCTACACTTGAGTATAATTACACAAAGGAAGAATGTGATATATATCTTCATTTACTAATTGTATATAGCTGCTGCATTTATTTCTTTATTTTACTAAGTGTAAAACTTGAAATATTTTGAAATAATTTGTTAGTTGTCAAAGCCAGTATTTTTGAGCCTCAGTAAATGCCCAATAGTTATAATGATTTTCACCAACAGATATAGGTTTTGTATGCTACAGGAGTTATTGACACTTCATCCTGATGAAATGTTAAGCATTTCAGAACATTATCATAATAATTAGTGAATATACATATCAAAGAAAATGCAAAAAAGAAAAAAAAAGTGTGTGTGCAAAAGAGGTGACATTGAATGTGCTCTGTCAAATATACTATGGCCAATACTAAAATGTTTAAAAAACGTTCGAGAGCTTCCCTGGATTATGGCTTAAAAGCTCATTTGTATAGAAGTCTAATAAGTAAAGCATTGATATGCTTTAGCAGGCACATTGCTATATTCTTTTTGCTCTTCCTATATATGCCACTCCTCAGAAGGAAGGTTGGGCAATCCTACTTCCGTAGTGATACTGCCTCGGAAACCCAAGGAGGGGTCGCTATGAGTCGGGG
>NW_006922032.1:297955-300513 GCF_000298275.1 Orycteropus afer afer | reverse complement strand
AACAACAACAACAACAACATATATATGTATATTTTAATGTGGTAAAAAATACATGACAAAACACCAATTCAACAATTTCTACATGTATAATTTAATGACACTGATTACATTCTGTATGTTGTGCAACCCATCCTTTTCTGTATTGTTCCACCACCATTAACATTAACTCAGTGCCCTCTAAAATTTTTCTTTTTCCTCTTCTTCTACCTTTGGGAACTTCTAATAATTTCTGGTTTCTATATATTTAGTCTTTTAGTGTGATCATGTAGCATTTGTCCTTTTGCAACTAACATTTCTCTCAGAGTAAGATTTTTGAGGTTTATGCATGTTGTGGATCATGATTTCATTTCTCTTGTGCTCAACAAAATGTTTAGCACAACATGCCACTCTGCAGGAAAGGGATGAAGCAATCTGCTTCCTTAAAGATTTACAGCCTTGGAAACCCTTTGGGGCAATTCTACTCTGTCCTATAGGGTCGTTATGAGTCAGAATTGACTTGATAGCAATGGATTTGATATCTTTAGTCATTTCTCTTTATGACTGAGTGATATTCCATTGAATATAAAAATGACATTGTGTTCATCTGTTTATCTGTTGATAGACATTTAGGTTGTTGTCACCTTTTGACCATTGTGAAAAATGCTGCAATTAATATTGTGGTACAAATATCTGTTTGTGTTCCTCTTCCTTCTTTCATTTCCTTTGGGTCAATACCTGTATTTGGGTTGCTGCAATATGGTAGTTCTATATTTATATTAGAAGCTCTGGTAGCATAGTGCCTAAGACACTAGACTGCTAACTAACCAGAAGGCTGGTGGTTCAAACCCACCAGCCAATCCTCAGAAAGAAGGTTGGGCAATCTACTTCCATAGTGATACTTGACACTGCCTCGGAAACCCAAGGAGGGGTCGTTATGAGTCAGGGCTGACTCAATGGCACATAACAACAACAAATATTTATATTTTGAGTAATCACCAAACTCTTCTCCACAGTGTCTGTACCATTTCTCATTCCTTGTAGTAACAAAGGAGGGTTGCATTCCTCTACATTTTCTTTAACACCTATTGTTTTCTTTTCTTTCTTTCTTTTTTTAATCATCATCATTCTAATGAGGGTGAGGTGGTATCTCACTGTGGTTTTAAGTTTCATTTCTTTAATGGTAAAAGACCTTGAATATTTTGTCATATACTCGCTGGCTATTTGACATTGTCTTTGGTGAAATATCTGTTTAAGTCTTTTGTTGATTGTTGATTGTGCAGTTTGTCTTTTTATTGTTAAATTGTAGAAATTTACACAAATACATACACACATACACTATACACATACACATACACATAAGCTATTAGCCCCTTATCAGATGTATAGTTCCTTAAAATTTCCTCTCAAGCTGCAGGTTGTCTCCTGTCCTTTTATGAGCAAAAGGTCCTATTTATCAAGCCTTTCTTTTGCTTCTTATAGTCTTGTCATATCTGATAATGAGGAGTCATTGTTTACTTTAGTCTTCCAACAATTTAGCTGATATACAGAAATCTATGATGATTTATTTTATCAGTTTTGCTTGTTTTCTTCTGGATTTGTTATGGGTGAATAGGAGGTTGGGACTGCTAAAGTCACCATCTTGCTCTGCCTCTACACTGCTATTTTGAGAACTGCTATGAGTAGGAAAGTGACCAGCCTTTTCTGACTTCCTGTGAGAATTTGGGCAGAGGAATGTTATAAATGAAAACAATACAGAACCTTTCCCATAGCCTACTTGAGATTATTAATAGAACCCAAAAGTAACAAATGGGAGAAATCAATTTCATGAGAAACTATATTTTAAATTCAGAAGATTCCTGTGTTTCTTACATATACTGTAACTTTGTGCTCTACTGCTCAAGTTTTTGTAATGATTAATTTTTAATTATCCAAAATAATTTAAACTTTCCCCAGTCATATAATAATAGTAATACTTTTAACCATCCAAATTGGTATAAGAAAAAAATGTTCAAAGATTGTTTGTGTCTCACACAGTTATCTACCTCTTTCCATGGCTGTCCTAAGTACACTCATCATTCACTCTCTGCTGGAATACAGGGAGTCACCACTACCCAATCAGTTTGCCCACTCCATTGTTGCACCACTATAATCATTTACCACTCTGCATTGAGTCACACTATTCCCTTTATTATAACACTTCAATGAATTCTTCTTACGTTTATGACAAAGGAGTTCTGGTGCCTTAGTGCCTAAGGCATTTGACTGCTAACAAGAAGGCTGGTAGTTCAAACCCAGCAGCCACTCCTTGGAAAGAAGATTGGACAATCTACTTCTGTAGACATACCACTTATGACAAAGCCCCAATTCTTTAAATGGAACTCCAAAAATTTTGCATTCTTCTTCTCCTTCATTTCCATATAAAAGAGACCAATGAAACTGAAAAATAAATTTACCAATTTTCTAAATATACCAATTTTCCAATTTACTCAGAATTTTAAGATTTTTATTTTTATTATTATTAT
This sequence comes from Orycteropus afer afer, assembly GCF_000298275.1. Classification (NCBI taxonomy): domain Eukaryota; kingdom Metazoa; phylum Chordata; class Mammalia; order Tubulidentata; family Orycteropodidae; genus Orycteropus; species Orycteropus afer. The sequence continues at coordinate 298,012 of NW_006922032.1, read as the reverse complement.
ATTCAGTAGTGTATTTAATTTGGTAGAAAGAAAAAAGTCATCAACTTAAAAAGCAAA